>NC_063333.1:150110109-150170016 GCF_021869965.1 Rhincodon typus | reverse complement strand
CCCACCCTTATCTGCTTTCCGGAGGGACCACTCTCTCCGTGACTCCTTTGTCCGCTCCACACTCCCCTCCAGCCCCACCACACTCGGCACTTTTCCCTGCAACCGCAGGAAGTGCTACACCTGCCCCCATACCTCCTCCCTCACCCCCATCCCAGGCCCCAAGGAGACTTTCCACATCAAGCAGATGTTCAACTGCACATCTGCCAATATGGTACACTGCATCCGCTGTTCCCATTGTGGCCTCCTCTACATCAGGGAAACCAAACAGACGCTTGGGGACCGCTTTGCAGAACACCTATGCTTGGTTCGCACTAAACAACTGCACCTCCCAGTCGCGAACCATTTCAACTTCCCCTCCCATTCCTCAGACGACATGTCCATCCTGGGCCTCCTGCATTGCCACAACGATGCTACCCGAAAGTTGCAGGAACAGCATTGCATATTCCGCTTGGGAACCCTGCAGCCCAATGGTATCAATGTGGACTTCACAAGCTTCAAAATCTCCCCTCCCCCTACCGCATCCCAAAACCAGCCCAGCTTGTCCCTGCCTCCCTAACCTGTCCTTCCTCCCACCTATCCCCTCCTCCCACCTCAAACCCCACTCCCATCTCCTACCTACTAGCCGCATCCCGCCCCCTTGACCTGTCCATCCTCCCTGGACTGACCTATCTCCTCCCTACCTCCCCACCTACACTCACCTTTACTGGCTCCATTACCGCCTCTTTGACTTGTCTGTCTCCTCTCCACCTATCTTCTCCTCTATCCATCTTCTGTCCGCCTCCCCCTCTCTCCCTGTTTATTTGAAAATCCACCTTGTTATCTCAGATTCTCCAGCATCGGCAGTTCCTACTATCTTTGAAACATTGCTATTGTATCTGCCTCCACCACCTTCCCTGGCAGCACACTCCAGGCACTAACCACTTTCTGTGTGGAAAAAACTTGTCTCTTTCATCTCTTTTAAATTTCCACCCTTTTGCCTTAAATCTATATCCTGTAATAATTGACATTTCTACCCTGGGAAATAAAAAGGCTCTCACTATCCATTCTATCCATAACATAATTTTGTAAACTTCTATCAGGTCATCCCTGATTCTTCAATATTCAAGTGAAAAAAGAACAAGTTTCTCCTCATCATTAATACTCTCTAAACCAGGCAAGATTCGAAACGTCAGCTTTCCTGCTCCTCTGATGCTGCTTGGCCTGCTGTGTTCATCCAGCTCTGCACCTTTTTATCTCAGATTCTCCAGCATCTGCAGTTCCTACTATCTCTGAAACAATTTTAACCCCACTGCGAAGCCTCTTCTAAGGTTGCCTACCTTGAAGAAGTTACCCTCCTCCCTCTCTGAAGCTTCCATCTAGGTAGGAAGTAATCTAGAAGGATCAGCAGCCTCTCTGTCAACGTGAGTTCACAGGGAGTGGTGAGGGCATCTTGGGAAGTAGGAAGAACCAAGAGGCTTGGCATCATTAGAAGGGGAGGGTGGTATGTGGAAAGCCTCAACAGTAATGCACCTTGCCTCAGTTTGTGGCCGTTTATTAACATCTTGCCTTCCAAACTGAATCGAGTCTGCAGCTCCAAGGAGTCAGCTGTTGGTTCACTTCCGGGCTTCCCAGGAACCCCTCTTCTGCTGGTTGTAAATTTCGGATGGTATTTCATTCCAGAGGGATCCTTTACAATACAAAATTGAGGGTCTTAAATTGGCTCCTTACCCATTGGCTGATCGGGTAACTGATCCACTGTCACCATCCTCCTGCGCAAAGCTGTGGATGTGAGAACCAGCTTAATAACATTGCCTTTCCGCTCACGGGACTGCCATCTCCAGAAACTCCCATCAAAGGCTCCTGAAAATCTCGGTCTTTGTATCTTTTCACAACTTGCTTTCCCACATATTTTGGTATCATCACGAATCTGGCTGCAATTCACTTGGTCCCTTCATCCGAATTGTTAATACAGAATGTAAATAGTCAAAACGCAGTACTGACTTCAGTGGCACTGAATCAGTTAGAGTTTATCAACTTGAAAATGACTCATATATCCAAACACCCTATTTCCCATCACAACAACATGAATCTAACTTTATGCAGTGATATTTGAAGTGAAGTTTTGTGTGTCATTCTGATGGACTTCTGTTAATCTCCTGCTAAATTTGCTGCGGGATTCTCCAAGAACCTGGATGGAAGCTCCATGGGCTGATCTTCAGGAGAAGCTGCACTTTCATTGCCTCCTCTCTCATGGATTTGAAGACAATTGGTACATTATTACTGCTGTCCACATTAACTCAATGTCAAATTCAAATTCAGAATTGCAAAAGCGTAATTTAGTTAAATTACATTAAAACTGCTACAAAAATATTGCTTGTTAAATTATTCATGGAACTTATGTGTTACTTAAATTATGATCATGTATTCTAAAGCGTTGAAGGAAAGGCTTTCTGTCAGACTAATGCTAATATCAGCATGATATTGGTTTGCATAGCAAGATTAGCTATTAAAAGATATTATGCAATCAAAGACTGACAGTGATATGAATCAAAACAAGCAATCTATTGGGCACTCAGTCCTAATTCTAATGCAGTCACTTGTTTAATAACAGTCAAAGTGCATTCTCCTGATGCCTGCTGGGTTGCAAATCTGCATCCAGCTTTAGGCAGTAAGATTGTCTTTATATGTGGTTCATCTCTAATTACACCCTCTGGAAAATGGACAAAATCAATCCAAATGATTCACAGTCCATGCAGCAAATACAGTCAGATCACACTGCAATGATAACAAGGTGTAGAGCTGGATGAACACAGCAGGCCAAGCAGCATCATAGGAGCAGGAAGGCTGACGTTTCGGGCCTAGACCCTTCATCAGAAATGGGGGAGGGGAAGGGGGTTCTGAAATAAATAGGGAGAGATGGGGAGGCAGATAGAAGATGGATAAAAGAGAAGATAGGTGGAGAAGCTTCAAAATCTCCCCTCCCCCTACTGCATCACAAAACCAGTCCAGCTCGTCCCCGCCTCCCTAACCCGTTCTTCCTCCCACCTATCCCCTCCTCCCACCTCAATCCGCACCCCCATTTCCTACCTATTAACCTCATCCCGCCCCCTTCACCTGTCCGTCCTCCCTGCTCTGATCTATCTCCTCCCTACCTCCCCACCTACACTCACCTTTACTGGCTCCATTACCGCCTCTTTGACCTGTCTGTTTCCTCTCCACCTATCTTCTCCTCTATCCATCTTCTATCCACCTCCCCCTCTCTCCCTATTTATTTCAGAACCCCCTTTCCCTCCCCCATTTCTGAAGAAGGGTCTAGGCCCGAAACGTCAGCCTTCCTGCTCCTATGATGCTGCTTGGCCTGCTGTGTTCATCCAGCCCCGCACCTTGTTGTCTCAGATTCTCCAGCATCTGCAGTTCCTACTATCTCTCACACTGCAATGATGTTCTCTTTTAGCAATCAGACATGGCACAGTTACTAATAACCAGATTTCTTTTTTGCTTTCATTTGAGTGAAAAGATGAAATCAATGGCTTGACGAGGAAATGTTCATTCATTGGCTGCATTTGGTAGTAGTTCAGCAAACAGCCAATCAATAGTTCTCATCTATTATTCATTTGCCACTTGCCCAAGAATTAAATTCTCAAAACTTCCAACTTGATGAGATTTATGAGCATGAGTATAACATGGCCCTGAATTGCTGCAAGATGATTTCTTTGGATCATTAGATTACAAGTTGAATATAAAACCTCTCCAGTCTCTTCCTCCATTCAATGAGGTCATGTTTGATATTTTTCTTGCTTACAAACAGAGAAATAATTAACTGACTAATCTCAACCGTGGTTCAGTTAATTGTTCTGTTGGACTCAATCATAGGGTTCTGTGTTCAAGTTCCATTCCAGAGATTTCTCCATTAAAATTCAAAGACAAAAGACACTGAATTGTACGACTGAATGAGTGCTGCACTGTCAGAGAAGCTCACTTTCAGATCTGATATTGAATTAAAGTCTGTCAGTCCTCTCAGGAGGATGGGTAATTGTCCGTTAGCCACTATTTTGAAGAAGAGCTGGGAAATTCTTTCAGGCGTCATGACCAATATTTATTCCTTAATCAACTGAACAAAGAGACCAAGGATTGCAGGTGCATAGTTTCTTGAAGGTGGAGTCGCAACTAGACAGGTTGGTGAAGAAGGCATTTGGCATGCTTGCCTTCATTGTTCATAACATTGAGTATTGAAGTTATGATGTCATGTTGCGGCTGTACAAGATATGGGCAAGGCCACTTTTAGAATACTCTGTATAATTCTGATTGCCCTGCTATAGGAAGGATGTTGTTAAACTTGAGAGAGTCCAGAAAAATTTACAAGGGTGTTGCCGGGTTGGAGGGTTTGAGCTATAGGGAGGGGCTGAATAGGCTGGGGTTATATTCCCTGGAGCATTGGAGGCTGAGGTGGGCCTTATAGAAGTTTATAAAATCATGAAGGAGATGGATAGAGTGAATAACCAAAGTCTTTTTTCCCAGGGTAGGGGAGTCCAAAACTAGAGGGTATAAATTTAAGGTGAAATGGGAAAGATTTAAAAAGGATCTGAGGGGTAATTTTTTCATGCTAGGGGTGGTGCGTGTATGGAACGAGCTGTCAGAGGAACTGGAAACGGGTACAAGTGCAATATTTAAAAGGCATCTGAATGAGTACATGATTAAGAAAGGTTTAAAAGGAAATGGGCTAAATGCTGGCAAATAAGACTAGGTCACGTTGGGACGTGCAGAGAAGTTAGATGGAAAAGTCTGTTTCCATGCTGTACGACTCTATAACTCAATAACATCTAACACCAGATTATATCATCATCACACTGGTGTTTGTGAGGACTTGCTGTGCACAAATTTATTGGCACAGTTTCTGCATGGGAACAGTGCTTCAAAACAATGTTTATATATGTATTGTTTATCAAAATTAATCACTTAGCATCTCTTAATTTTCATTAATGATGGGGCAGCTGAAAACACTAGTGCGAAAGATAAGACAGAAGCATTTTCAACAACCTTCAGAATTATTGCCCTCAATATTGTAATTCTAGAAGATTGCAAAATCAGTTTGGGTTAACTATGAAACTACTCTTGACTGCCCAATAACCGGCTCCATGCAAACTGGGCGAAATAAATAGTACGTTATTGAAAACAGTCAAAATGAAGAAATAGGATATCCATGTAATTGATTCTCTGCACAAGCAATAATTTCAAATCCTGCATTTCTGGAAAATGAAAATTACATACAGTGATCAAAAGAAAAAGTGTTTCTGTTGATGATCATCTTGAATGTGGTTAATGAAGGGAAGTGGGATATTAATTCAAATTTATTCACTATATACTGTTCATAAAAAAAAATGAGAAGGCTAAATATTGAGAAACTCTGTTTCTTACGTACAAGTGCAGAGCAAGTATTCCATGGTGTTCTGATTTATTTTTTGTCCCATGTCCTTGCAGTCTGGAATAACTGCTGGTTAATGTAACAGTGTAATTCAGTAAAATTACCAAAGTTCAGAGGATTTCAGCACCAGTGAAGATGAAACAAGATTTGTTCATTCAGCTGTGTGCAATAATGCCTCAAACCTGTAATGCGATTGAAATAAATAATTTGGCTGTATTAGATTGTATGTAATAAAGCTTATTACTCATGATACCATATGTCACAGGCTAAAATGCTGAGTATATGTAAATTCATGCAAATATTGGGGATAATTTAGCAAGAATACGCTGATGAGAGGTTTTCTTATCTGGGAAGCTTGGTGTGTGTCTGGATTTTGAATTTATGCTTGCTGATGGGGTGTTTCTCATTTACCACATGGACTTCCATTACTCAACAAGACACAGCAATCCAGCCCCATAAGTCTGGATTTGCTGATGGCTGATCTCTACCTCAAATCATTGATCCAAAGGCCTCATTGCTCTTACGCAAATTATGTTGCCCTTATTCTTGAAATTTCTGATTGTCCCTCTCTGGTCATCACTAGTCATTTGGAAGGAAGTCCCAGAACACTTTGTCTGTAAGTATTTCCTGTTTTTCCTTCTGGAAATCCTGATGTTTTTGGTTATGGGTCTGGTTGAGGATTTTCCCTTTACTGGATACAGTACTTGTGTGTTGATCCTTTGAAACTTTTTATCATTTTACATTAAAATTTGATACATTGTCAATCACGGTGGAGGTGTGTAGCTCTAATGTCACTGGACTAGCATTCCAGAGGCTGAGGTTAATATCCTGCAATCGTGGGTTTGAATCCTACCGTGATAGCTGGTGGAATTTAAATTTCATTAACAAATAAATTAATTTGATTCCTTAAAAGTCTGGAGTTGAAATCTAGTAAAGCTAATCAATAATGGTGCCATCATTGATTGTTGTAAGACAATATCTGGACCAGTTACATTATGGAAGTTAAATCTGCCGTCCTCACCTTGTCTGGCCTACATGTGACTCCAGATCCACGGTGATGTGGTTGACTCTTAACTGCCGTCTGTAATGACTCCATTCAGTTTTAGGGCAATTAAGGATGGGTAACAAATGCTGCCCTTGCCTGTGACGGACACTCCCTTAAAAAAAAGTCTTTCTTAATCGCTTTTTAGCACAATGTGTGCTATAATTTATTTTTCTGTTGAAGTGTGTAACATTCTGCACTGTGCCTCTTTCTCTCTCTCTCTCTTCCTCCCCCGTCTCTTTACCCATCTCTCTCTCTCTCTCTCTCTCGTGACTACGCTGTCCTGGACCTTTCTGTGCGTGATGGACTCCCAGAGCAGATGAAATGTGAAGGTAACACATTTTCAGGGGTCTATGGTCACTTGGGGAGAAATGTTTGTGTTTTGTATCCCTGAAGTACAGTTCCATTTGTTAGAAACACAATTCTGGGAGTTTAAATTTATTAAGTTTATTCTTTATTTCCGATAAGCACACTTACTTCACAGTGCAGTGCAAACACAAAACTTCACCTTCACAGAGACACCTCACTCCCTTTTAGTTAGAAATACCTGAAATCTGCCCAATATTACTGGACAGAAGAATTTAACAGTTCAGTGCTTCCATCTACTTTGCTCAGATGCCTGAATGCAACAGTTAATTATTGATTGTATTTGCTGTGAACCATCAAAACCTTCTGCAAAATTAATTATATGCATGTTTTAGACTTTTGTATGTATGCCAGGCTGTTACTTTAAGAGCCCCATCGATGAATTGGTGGATTGCCCAGTAGATCTCGAAGCAGATCCCATCCTCATCATTAATTTTGTTCTTGTGTTCCATTTCAAGAAGGACAAGGGGCTGCAGCTTTTAAAATAACAAGAACTTTTATTCAGGAGATGTTTACTCGATAAGGATTTCAAGGAGGTGATAAATAGAATTCTTGCAGTTAAAGGGATAGGTGGATATGGGGTGAGGGCAGGATTAGGGTATTGATGATCAACCATGATTATATTGAATGATGGAGCAGACTCAACAGGCCAAATGGCCTACTTCTGTTCCTATCATCTGTGTTTCTGTGACATCATCATCTTTTCGGATGCGTAAGTGACAATCCAACATCCTTACATAAATACCCAACTGTGTATGTAGATAAATTCAATGAAAACTTTGCTTCACAAGAGGAAGGTGCAGTTAGTAATTTCCACATCATTTCCTAAACTGAAATGGAATATACTTTGGGAAAAAATAATTCCATCTGTCTGTATTTAGATAAAGTGAATGATGCCGTGGCTCCTTTATTTAAGGGAGATGTTTGATATTATTCCACAGAGACCAGTATCCTGTTACCAAGTCACCCTATACTTACACACAAACAGTCCTTGACTTTAGCACTGCTTCATTCAAAGTTAGCTACCAGAATGTCAGTATCCCAGACACTCAACCTTTTTATGTCAGCCAGGCCTCCCTATTGGACCAGATTAACATTCTCAATCAGGAAACCCATGTTCTGTGAGGCACAGCTAAGCTGACCTCATTACAGTTACTACAATGTTAGTGCATTGGAGGTATTTAAGGGAAGTTTGACCAACCTAACATTTGGAATGGGGATTTTGTTGTATGAGTAAAGGTTGGACACGGTAGGTTTGCATCCACTGGAGTTTAGAAGACTAAGAGACAACTTGGTTGAATGATGTAATATCCTGTGACATCTTAACAGAATGGATTTGTAAAGGATGCTTCCTCTAGCAACAGAATCCAGAACAAGGAGCCACTGCTTAAAAATCAAGGGTCATACATTTAAGATAGAGATGAGGAGAAATTTTCCTAAAGTTCAGTCACTTATCCATGTTGCTACGGTTCCTTTTATTCAATGAGCTATAACTGTCCTCATAAGTCCATTGTGAGGCACTAATCAAATATCTTTGAAATTTCATTTACACCACGTGTAGAGTATTGTCCTTATCAGCCCTGTCAGTTACCTTTTCTAATAAATTATAGCAAGGTAGTTTAACACAATTTCCCCTTGAGAAATCCATGCTGACTGTTTCTAATCAACCCATCTTTATCTGGGCAATGACTAATTCTGTCCTGAATAATTCATTCTAGAGGTTTACCTGTCACTGAAATCAAACTGATTGGTCTGTAATTGTTGTGCTTATCATCACAGATGTTTTGAACAAGGGTAGGATGTCTACAATTCTCAATTTTCTGGCACCTCCCCCGAGTCCAGGCAAGACTGACATCTATAAACAGTACTCCTGTAATTTTCACTTTCATTTCCATTGATATCCCTGGACGCAGCTCATCTAGTCCTGGTTCCTTCTTAACTTTAAATACTTAAAGTCTATCCAACACTTCCTCATTTTCAATTTTGAATTCTTCTAGCACCAGTGTTTCCTCCTCTGTCACCATGATCCTGGTAGCAACTCTCTCTTTGGTAAAGATAGAAGTGAAGTTTCATTTTTAACACCTTAGCCTTGCCTCCTATTCCATGGACACCTCTGTAGGATTTCCGAAGGATAGTGTCCTATGTCCAACCATCTTCAGCTGCTTTATCAATGACCTTCCTTCCATCATAAGGTCAGAATTGGGGACGTACACTGATGATTACACAATGTTCAGCACCATTCATGACTCCTCAGATATTGAAGCAGTTCATGTCCAAATGAAGCAAGATCTGGGCAATACCCAGGCTTGAGCTGACAAGTGGTAAGTAACATTTGTGCCACACAAACTCCAGCCAATGACCATCACCACAAAAGGAAATGTACCCATCATCCCTTGATATTCAATGGCATTAACATCACTGAATTTCCCACAATCAATATCCTGGGGGTTAACATTAATCAGAAACTCAACTAAATTAGTCAGCTAAAAACACTAGCTACAAGAGCAGGTAAGAGGCTAGGAATCCTGTAGTGAGTAACACATCTCCTGACTCCCCAAAGCTTGTCCACCATCTTCAAGGCACAAGTTAGGAGTGTGGTCGAATATTCCTCACTCACTTGAAGGGGTGCAGCCCCAACAACACTCGAAGCATGGCACCATTCAGAACAAAGCAGCCCGCTTGATTGGAACCACACCCACCATTGCTCAGTAGCAGCAGTGAGTGCTATCTATAAAACACGGTGCAGAATTTCACCAAAAGTCCTGAAACAGCACCTTCTAAACCCACAACCATTTCCACCCAGAAGTCAGGTTATAGCCCGAGAGGTTTATTTGACATCACAAGCTTTCAGAGCACGGCTCTTTTGTCAGATGAAGTCAGACATTACATACAGTTCTATTCACCACACTACCAGGGGATGTGAATGCTTTGGAGAGGGTACAGAAAAGGTTTACCAGGATATTGTCTGGTACTGGGGATCTTAGCTATGAAGAAAGGTTAGATAGACTGGGATTATCTTCACTGGAACAGAGAAGGTTGATAGGTGACTTAATAGAAGTTTATAAGATTGTGAATGGCATGGAAAGAGTGGAAAGTATGAGGCTCTTTCCCAGGGTGGAGGGGTCAATTACTAGGGGGCACAGGTTCAAGGTGTGAGGGGGGATATTTAAAAGAGAAGTGCAAGACAAGGTTTTCACACAAAGGGTGGTGAGTGTCTGGAACACGCTGCCAGAGGTGGTGGTGGAAGCAGACACAATAGTAGCATTCAGGAAACACCTGGATGAATACATGAATAGAAAGACTGTTGTCTGGATCAAAATTCTTGATCAGTCTGTTCAGATGAGGAGGAACATGACAGACACCTGAAAGCGTTGAAGGACACCCTCATAAGAACAGGATATGACGCTCAACTCCTTGATTGCCAGTTCCGATGCGCCGAAATGAAAAACCATAATGACCTCCTCAGAAGACAGACACAGGATAAGAACATAAGAACTAGGGGCAGGAGTAGGCCATCCGGCCCCTCGAGCCTGCCCCGCCATTTAATAAGATCATGGCTGATCTTTTTGAGACTCAGCTCCACTTACCCGCCCACTCTCCATAACCCGTAATTCCTTTACTGTTCAAAAATTTATCTAGCCTTGCCTTAAACACATTCAGTGAGGTAGCTTCAACCGCTTCACTGGGCAGGGAATTCCACAGATTCACAATCCTTTGGGTGAAGAAGTTCCTCCTGACATCTGTCCTACATCTGCTTCCCTTAATTTTGAGGCAATGCCCTCTAGTCTTAGTTTCACCTGCTAGTGGAAACAACCTCCCTGCCTCCACCTTATCTATTCCCTTCATAATCTTATGTGTTTCTATAAGATCTCCCATCATTCTTCTAGATTCCAATGAGTATAATCCCAGTCTACTCAGTCTGTCCTCATAATCCAACCCTCTCAACTCTGGAATCAACCGAGTGAAACTCCTCTGCACCCCTTCCAGTGCCAATATATCTCTTCTCAAGTAAGGAGACCAAAACTGCACACAGTACTCCAGGTGTGGCCTCACCAGGACCCTATACAGCTGCAGCATAGCCTCGTTGTTTTTAAACTCCATCCCTCCAGCAATGGCAGGTAAAATTCCATTTGCCTTTTTAATCACCTGCTGCACCTGCAATCCTACTTTTAGTGATTCATGCACGAGGACACCCAAGTCCCTCTGCACAGCAGCGTGCTGCAATTTTTTACCATTTAAAATGTAGTCCATTTTGCTGTTATTCCTACCAAAATGGATGACCTCACACTTATCAACATTGCACTCCATCTGCCAGGCCTTTGCCCACTCACTTAGACTATCTATATCCCTCTGCAGACTTTCAGTGTCTTCTGCTCACTTTGCTCTACCACTCATCTTAGTGTCATCTGCAAATTTTGACACGCCACACTCAGTCCCCAACTCCAAATCATCTATGTAAATTGTAAACAATTGCGGTCCCAACACTGATCCCTGAGGCACACCACTAGCCACTGATCGCCAACCAGAAAAACACCCATTTACCCCTACTCTTTGCTTTCTACTGGTCAACCAATCCTCTATCCATGCCAATACATTACCTATAATACCATGCAACTTTATCTTATGTAGCAGCCTTTTGTGTGGCACCTTGTCAAATGCCTTCTGGAAATCTAGATACACCACATCCACAGTTTCCCCATTGTCAACCATGCAAGTAATGTCCTCAAAGAATTCCACCAAATTAGTTAAACATGACCTACCCTTCATGAACCCACGCTGGGTGTTCCCAATGGGACAATTTATAGCTAGATGACTTGCTATTTCTTCCTTAATGATAGATTCAAGCATTTTCCCCATTACCGAAGTTAAGCTAACTGGCCTATAGTTACCTGCTTTTTGTCTACTTCCTTTTTAAAAAAGTGGCATCACATTGGCTGTTTTCCAATCTGTGGGAACCACCCCAGAGTCCAGTGAATTTTGGTAAATAATTACTAGTGCATTTGTTATTTCGCCCATCACCTCTTTTAGTACACTGGGATGCATTTCATCATGGCCAGGTACCCTTTGTCATCCAGTACTTCCTGGGAGCGGAGAAACTACGCTATGTTTTTCACAGCCTTCAACAGGTCATCATTGGTGATGAGCATCTTGCCAAGATCTTCCCTATACCTCCACTTGTCACCTTTAAACAACCACTAAACCTTAAACAGACCATTGTTTGCATCAAACTACCCAGCCTTCAGGACACCATCAAACACAACACCACACAACCCTGCCATGGTAACCTCTGCAAGACATAGCAGATCATTGACCTGAACACCACCGTCACACATACGAACACCATCCACCACGTACATGGCAGATACCCATGTGACTCGGCCAATGTTGTCTATCTCATACGCTGCAGGCAAGGATGTCCCAAGGCATGGGATATTGGTGACAACATGCAAACATTACGACAATGGATGAATGGACACCGCATAACAATCGTCCGACAGGGATGTTCTCTCCCAGTGGGAGAACACTGCAGCGGTCGATGGCATTCAGCATTTGATAAGCGGTAAGCGCCCTCCAATACGGACTTCAAGATACACAACAATGCAGAATCGCCGAGCAGAAACTGATAGCCAAGTTCCATACCCTTGAAGACAGCCTCAACAGTGAGCTTGGGTTCATGTCGTGCTACATGTGACCCCACCATACCGTTCTGTATCTGTAAAATCTTCCTTACTCTTCTGTTTTGACACCAGCACCTTGATAAATTGTTATGATCTCTCTATCTTAATTTTTTTTGTGCAGTTTTGATTTCGGCACATGATTCCAGTCATTTAGTTTGTCTCCAGCTCCACCTTATTTTTATTTTTTTGTAATTATCTCTCTGACTCATTTCATCGGATTATAGGCCATCCCTTCCCTTGTTACTCAGCTGTTGACACTTTACTCACACCATCTGACACTTTTGACCACCTGCAGAGACTTATTATCTGACATTCCACAAACACCAATTGAATGATATTTTGATCTCTCAGCCCTTGATCTCCCTGCCTATAAACTCTGTGTCTGTTTATCTTCTCTCTCACTGCACTTGATGAAGGGAGATGCACTCCAAAAGCTTGTGATTTCAAATAAACCTGTTGGACTATAACCTGGTATTGTGTGACTTCGGATTTTGAATAGGAAAGGAATAGTGGAATATGGGTCCTGGAGGTGAAGACAGTTTTAATATGGAAGGGCAAAATGTGTTGATGCAGGTTTGTCGGGCCAAAGGGCCTGTGCCTGTGCTGTATTGTTCCTTGTTCTTCTTTGTTCCTTAAATGCAGAATTCATGGCAAATGGCCTATTGTTAGACATTAATCAGTCATAAAACAGTAGTCCTGCACTGAGTGTAACGTTGGAACTGCAGCAGAGGGGGATCTCATGTTGATGGCAGAATGTAACAAAAAACAGGGCTCAGGGATCATTGAGTCCTTCACTCAAAAAAACATGACTAAACATAGTACAGTTTAATTCGCACATAATTAATTTGTTATTGTGACTTTCAAATTCCTGTCGTTGTATACAGTTGTATTGATATTTATGATTTATGTATTCACTTATTTAAGATATTTTTATTTCACTTCTTCCAAGAATTTATCTACAACTTCTTTTGTTGCTGAGACCACACATTTAAATTCATCAACTGTTAATCTTGCTTTTGACGCTCAGAAAGACATTTCAAAGAATCTAGCATTCAATTAAACATTCTTATGCTTTGCAAAAGACAATTCAGACTGTCCTGTTGAATAGGCCTTTTAGCTTTATTCATGTCACATTATTCAAAATTAACTGTTCAGTTTCTTTGTTTATTCATAGCATGTAAAACATCTTGAATTAGCCAAAATAAAAAAAATTTCCAAAGATTCATTTCCTTCTGAGAAAAGATAATACTCTTCATCTTTGGACTTGCTGACCCTTATTCTGAGATTATACCCTCTGATTCTTGGCTCTCTACAAAGGGAAACAACCTCTCCACACTTCCCCTGTTAAGTCCCATAAAAATCTTGTTTGATTCAATAATGTCGCCCCTCACTCTTTTATATTCCAATTGTATAAGCCCAACCTACTCAATCTCTCGTCATAAGACAGTCCCTCCACACTTGGGATTGAGCTGGGTCTCTGGATCATCTCTGGACTGCCTCTAATGCCTTAAATAAAATCTATTCAATGTATACTAGCTGTGGCCTGACCAGTGCCTTGTATTGTTTAAGCAAGGTTTTCCTCATTTTACATTCTATCCTGAATATGAAATAAATAAAGGCCAACATTCCTTTTATCTGCTGAACATGAATGCTAGAGCTTTGTGATTCATGCACAAGTGTTGTTCTTTGCAATCTTTCTAAATTTTGAACAATATTCAGCTCCTCTATTCTTTCTGCCCAAGTACATAATTTCATATTTTCTCAAGGTTCTATTCCATCTACCAGTTTTTCGCCCAATCATTCAAACTGTCTATATCCTAGCGTCACCCTCTTTGCTTCCCTTCCCACCTATTTTAACTTGGCTACAGTATAGTCATTTTCCTCATCCAAGTCATTAATATATATTGTAAATAATTGGGGACCAGCACTGATCTTTGTGGCATTCCATTGGTTACAGGTTGCCATCTTGAAAATATCCTCTTTATCCCTACTCTGTCTTCTATTAGTTAGTCAATCCTCTATTCATACTAATGCACTACACCCAACACCATAGTCTCCTATCTTGTTGAATAGACTTATGTGCTGTACTTTATCAAACACCTTTTGGGAATCCAAGTTTGTTACATTTATTCATTTCCCTTTATCTACCATTCTAATTACCCCAACAAACTGTAATAAATTTGTCAGGCATTATTTCTTCTTCACAAAGTCATATTAACTTTGCCTGGTCTTATGATGCATTCTTAAATTATCTGCTATTACTTCGTTTAAACAGACTGACATTTCCCAAACAACAAACATTAAGCTCAGTGGCCTTTAGTTACCTGTGTTTTTTTAATTACCTGTTACCTGTCTCCATCCTTTTCTAATTAAAGGTGTTATATTGGCAGTTTTCCAATCCTGTGGGATGTTTCCTGAATCTAAAGGCTCCTGGGAAATTACTACCAGCGCATCCACTATCTCTGTAGCTAGTGGTTTCAATATCTCAGATTGCATCCTACCAGTTCCAGGGGATTATTGGTCTTCAGCTCCATTACTTTTCCTAGTACAATTTCTGGAGTTATAGTTATTCTATTTATTTGCTCCTACCTTTAGCCCCTTGATTATTGAGTATTTTTGGAATTCTGTTAGTGTTGCCTCCTGTGAAGACTGATTAAAGGTATTTATTCAACTCCTCTGCCATTTCCTGCCCCACCCTACTTTCCTTATTAATTCTTCAGCCTCATTCTCTAAGGGTCTTCATTTTCTCTGGCTTCACGCTTTCTTTTTGTATGTTTAAAGAAATTTTTACTGTCCATTACTATTTAACTTCCTAGTTTACCCTCAGTTAATTTTCTCTCTTTTAACTATTTTTGGTCATCTTTTGTTACCTTTAAAAGCTTTCCCAATCCTTTGGCTCACCAGTAATCCTGGCAACACTGTATTTTTAAAATTCCAATTTAATAGCATTCTTAACTTCCCTGGTTACCCAACATTTGTTCATCCCCTTCCTAGAATTTTTCTTTCTCGCATGGATATATCTTTGCTGTGAGCTATGAACTATTTGCTGAACTGTCTGCCATTGTTGCTCCACCACCTTTTCTAAGAATTCCTTTCTCAGTCCAATCCAACCACCTCTACCCTCGTTTCCATGTAATTACCCTGATTTAAGTTTAGCTTAATTGTTTCTAGCTTAACTCTCTCACTCTCAAACTGAATGTTACATTTCACTGTGTTAAAGTCACTGTTCCCTCGAAAGACTTTTATTAGTGTCATACAGTCATAGAGATATTTAGCATGGAAACAGATCCTTCAGTCCAACTCATCCATGCCGACTGGATGTCTTAAATTAAACTTTTCCCATCTGTCGGAATTTGGCCAATGTCTCTCTGAACCCTTCCTATTCATATACCCATCCAGATGCCGTTTAAATATTATAATTGTACCAGCCTCCACCACTTCCTCTGGCAGCTTATTCATACATACACCACCCTCTGCATGAAAATGTTGCCCTTAGGTTCTTTTTAAATCTTTCCCCTCTCTTTTTAAATCTATGCCCTTTAATTTTGGACTCCCCTACCCTGAGGAAAAGATCTTGGCTATTCATTGTATCCATGCCCCTCATGATTTTATAAATTTCTATAAGATCACCCCTCAGCCTCCGAAACTCCATGGAAAATAGCTCAAGCTCTCTAATCCTTGCAACGTCCTTGTAAATCTTTTCTTAACCCTTTCAAATTTAACAACATCTTTCCTATTGCAGGGACATCAGAATTGAACGCAGTATTCCAAAAGTGGCCTAACAATACCCTGTGTAGCCATAACATGTCATCCCATCTTCTATACTCAATGCACTGACCTATAAAGGCAAGAGTACCAAATTCCTTTTTCACTATCCTGTCTGAAACCATTCTGAAATCATATATTAAACCTGCCTCATTAAATATTATTAGATCAAAAGAGCATGCTTCCTTGTTGCTTCAACAACACATTGTTTTAGGAAACTGTCCTGAATGGACACTTTCATTTTTCGTGAATCTCTCTGACAACTGACTGTCTGAATCAATATGAAGATTAAAGTGATCCATGATTAATACAGTGCCCTCCTTACCTCCTGACTGATTCACTGCAGTACAACACAGCTACTGTTCAGGAGCCTACAGACTTCTCCAACCAGTGTCTTCTTCCACTTGTTTATTCTTACCTCCACCCATATGTATTCTACATCTTCCGTTCCAAGATCATTTTTTGCAATTGTACTTATTCCATCCTGTGCTAACAGACCCAGCATCCTGTCCTTCCTGTCAGCCATGTTCTCCTCGTAACCAGGTCTCTGTATTTGCTACAAGGTCATACCCATTAATCTATATTTGTGCCATTAATTCATCTAATCTGTTCTGAATACAGTGCACATTAAAATAACAAACCACTCTCTTTGTCTCTTTTTCCCATTTTCTCCTGTTTAATCCTCTTTGCTGTTTTAGTTTAATAATTGTAAACTCTGCTCCATTCTTTCTCATCCTGGTATCGCCATATTAGTAACAGCTCTGTGATACTGCCATATCCTTGCCACAGGATTCCTAGCTTCTGATCTGCTCTTATAGCCACTTTATTTATATGGCTAGTGCAGTTTAGCTTACTGTCAATGGTAACCCCCAGGATATTGATAGCGGAGGATTCAGTGATGATCACATTATTGAATGTCAAAGAACAATGGTTGGGTTCAATGTTGTTGGAGGTAGTGATTGCCTGGTGTATTGTGTGCCTTGACTATTGCTTGTCACTTGTCAGCCCAAGCCTGGATATTGTCCAGATTTTTTTCCATTCGAACATGAACAGCTCAGTATCTGAAGAGTCAGGAATGGTGCTGAACATGGTGTGATCGTTGACAAACATCCCCACTTCTGAACTTTTGATGTAAGGAAGGTTACTAATGAAACAGAAAAAAATGTTGACATTACCATGAGGAACTCCTGCAGAGATGCTCTGGAGTTGAAATGACTGACATCCAATAGCCACAGCCGTTAACTTAAGTATGACTTTAACCAACAGAGAGTTTTGCCTCTGATTCCCATTCAGTCATTTGAAACATATTTGGACAGGTACTTGGAGAGGGATATGGGACAACTGAAGGCAAATGGGATTAGTTCAGTTTAGGAAACCTGATCAGCATTGGTGAATTGGGCTGAAGGGTCTGTATCAGTGCTGTATGGCTCTATGACTCTATGAGTCCAATTTTGTTAGGGTTCATTGACATCACACTCAATCAAATGCAGCTTTGAAGTCAAGGGCTGTGAGTCTCATCTCACCATGGAATTCAGCTTCTTCTGTTTGGATAAAGGCTGTAATGACATCAAGACATTCCTGAGTAATTTTCCACATTGTTGGGTAATTCCAGCGTTCTAACTGTACTTGAACAGCTTAGCTATGGATGCTGCAAATTCTGGAGCATAGATCTTTTATATTACAGCTACAATGTTGTCAGAGCCTGTATAGTCTTTGCTCGGATTTGGGACTGGTAAAAACAAACACTAGTCCGCAGCATTCCCATCCACCACTGAATACATTGAGTCACATTGCATGGGTGGTTCAGGCATCAAGCAGCATGCCTCAGTTCTTGAGGCCTCATTTGGACAATTACTAACCATTCAGGGGCGTCATTTCCCCATCTCCGAGGAGAGGTGGGGATATGGTACACTTTCGTCCTCTTACTGTCCCCTTTGCCTGTTCAATCAAATTGCCCTACCCCACTCCACCTGTGCTGGGGTCATGCCATCCTACAACTCCAATTTGTAATCCTAGCAACATCCACACTCTCTCATGGGGCTGCTCAGAGGAGAACTTCCCTGTTCACACCAGCTCTTCATTGTAATGGCTCCCAGATGGATACCTACACGGTGTGCCTCATGATAGAGGCCACATGCCTACAGCAAGTCAAGATGCATTTGGTATTGCATTTCAATCTGAACTAATCTCCCCCTTCCTCCTCCTCCATCACCACCCTCCTCCACCTGGCTGAGCTCGGTCCGACTTTAAGTATCTCCTCCATCAATTTTGCTCAATTCTTACAAGTGTAAGGCGTTGCTGTGGGTACTCAGGTGTTTCCTTTTCTATTCCTGAATGGTGTGTGAGGGTCACTGGCAAGACTAGTATTTGCTGCCCATCTCTAATTGACAGCAGTTGAGAGACAATCCATTGGGCCTGGAGTCACACGTAGGCCAGACCAGGTAAGGACGGAAATATTCCTTCACTATAAAGCATTCATGGACTCAATGGGTTTTCACGGTTGATGACAATTGTCTCATGGTGACCATCTCTGAAGCTAGCTGTCACTTCCAGATGTTTTGTTGAATTTCCAATGTCTGCTGGGATTTGAGTTCAGGATGCCAGAGAATTACGTTGTTTGCTAGCCCAGTGACAATACCACACAAAGCTGCTGGCCAATCAGATTGACCCTCTAGGGGTGGGATTTTCACTAAATTAATTAACGCTGTACTCAGTGGAACATCACTGCACAGCAACCAGAGTTCCTATTGGCTGAAAGGAGGATCTTCCAATTCCATCCATCCCAGTATGCACATTGTTAAAAGATAAAAGGATAATTAAGATAATTTCCCCTCTGTGTAATTTGGTTTTAGCTGAGATGGAAAGATGATTGATATAGTGTGGAGTGGTGCTGAAGTTGATTATTGGAAGTTTAATTGTGGAGAAAGTGATGTACCTTCCCCACTACATGTGACAAATCAATCAGAATCACAAAAGACAAAATAGAAACTTAATTATTCCAGAAGTTTCATCGTACAATGTGAGCTCTTTGACTGTTGTTGTCGCTAAGCAGCAAATGTGTTCCTTGCCAAAATATTGTCAGTACTGAATAATGGAAGACGGCACAATGGTTAGCACTGGTACCTCATAGCACCAGGGACCAGGGTTCAATTCCAGCCTCGGGTGACTGTGTGGAGTTTGCACTTTCTCCCTATATCTAGGAATGTGTAGGCTAGTTGGATTAGCCATGGGAAATGCAGGGTTACAGGGATAGGGTGAGTCTGGGTGAGATGCTGTGAAGGTCATTGTGGACTGAATGGGTCAAAAGGCCTGCATTTGCACTGTAGGAATTCTATGGAGAACTCTTCAGCTGGATTAAGACTGCTCAAAGACACTACCATTCAATTCTGTCACCAAATGATTAGCTCAGTTTTGACCACATAAAGAGCTATGTACCAGCTACGACCCTTGTACTTCCTCCTGAAATCTTTTAATATTTAAATGTGTCACATAAATGTACCTTGTTCCTCCTTCATCACAACAGTCCTTTGTGCTCTAAGTAACACATACAAATAAACATACTGTTGCTATTTGTACTGAATTATAAGCATTGTTTTCAATGTGCCACCCTGTACACTACAAAATACATCACTTTGGCACTAGAATAATTTTAATTCACATGTTTTTCTTTGTCATTGAAATGAAATTAATGTTTGTAATTAAGGTATTGAAAACAATGCAGACAAAATATCACTGTTATTGGAAGATAGTATCTCTAGAGACCATTACAAATCCTAATAATCCTGTGAAGCAGGCCTTTGGGTTTTTGATGAACTTAAAACAGTGATCAAGTGGTGTGAGAGAGCTCAGTCTTTGCAGATAACAATTTCATTTTAGGAAGATGAACATTTAATTTAACAACAACAAAAACCTACAATTGTGTAACTCCCTTAATAAAATAAATCTCCTCTTCCATTCAGTTACTGGTAACTACTAGAATACTGACATCACTCACAACAAACACAATTAATCAATTCTGACCTTCCCCGTTGATGTCACTGTGATGTGGATTTTGCATTCAGAGCAAGGCTATACCTCAAGATAGTAGGAACTGCCAATATTGGAGAATCTGAGATAACAAGGTACAGAGCTGATTGAACACAGCAGGCCAGGGCAGCATCAGAGGAGCAGGAAAGCTGATGTTTCCGGTCTAGACCCTTCTTCAGAAAAGGCTATACCTATCAGTTTTCACAAATAATATGGAATTGACAGAACAATAACTTGCAGACTCTGTTTATGCACAGCTGTATGCAGACATCAGGAAATGACTGGTGAATTTACCCTCTTTCTCCACATTGTCAAGGGATTGACTCTAAGAAACATGGAATGGTGTGAGGTTTTTTGGTCAGTATTTGCTAAAACTGCCTCAAAAAGATACAACTGTTGCATTCAGAAGTATGTGAATTTTTAATGGAGTGTTATACTTTAATTGCTGCCAAACAACATCACACCCACAGAAAATCAACATTTATAAGTGTGGAATTTCATTCCTTCAGATTGCAATTATTGCTGGAAACTTCTAAAAGCATTTTAGTTTCTCTTTCTCTCTTTTATACCCATCTATCCTTCCCTCATTTTATTTTATTTTCTGCTCCTGACTTTACAGCGAGTCATATTTCATGGTTTATGTGTCACCTACCAAGGTTCCTTCAATATGATTGGATGAAGGTCTGCACCAGTTTATACTGAACCCACCTCAGAGAATGTAGTATAAAAGAGTTAATTGTTACCATGCTAATTGCTAGAATGCATCATCAGTGATATCACATGACATGAAACAGGGACCTGAGGAACATAGATTCTAGTGGAGTCCAGTTCAAACATGTCAGGAACAGTTAATAAATATCTATGAGTTTATACTAGTGTGGTGTCCACTCCTGATCTCTCTGAAGCACCCAGAACTTAACCATAATATGCCAACACAGTATCGTGGAGACCGGACAATAATGGTTCTCTCAGTGTAGTACAAGATGTACTATCTACAAGATGCATTGCAGAAATTCATAGATCATAGATCATAGAATCCCTACAGTGTGGAAACAGGCTCTTCAGCCCAACAAGTTCATACTGACCCTCAGAGCATCCCACCCAGAACCATCCACCTAATTTACACATCCCTGAACACTACGGTCAATTTAGCATGGCCAATCCACCTACCCTGCATATCTTTGGACTGTGGGAGGAAACTGGAGCACCCGGAGGAAACCCACGCAGACACGGGGAGAATCTGCAAACTCTACACAAACAGACACTCGAGGGTGGAATCGAACCCGGGTCCCTGGCACTGTGAAGAAGCAGAGCTAACCACTGAGCCAACATGCCACCCCTATGTTCTCACACAGAAACCTGAGGGACTTTTGGGCATCTGTAAGTTTAAAGACGAGTGAGCTCTGATTTTTCATTGCTGTCTGCAAAATCAAGGCCTTGGACTCAATTTTCTCCTCACAGATGATGCGTGACCTTCTGAGCTCTCCATCATTTTCTGTTTATTTAGCTCAGGTTTCCAGCATCTGCAATGTTTAGTTTTTGTGCAATGTGTCTGAGCTCAGCTTTAACAAATACATATAAAATGTGTAATTAGGTATTCACAGTTCAATGACAATCATTCACAGTTAGCATGCAGACTCCTAATATTCGGATTTAAATACTTCAGCATCTATGGAAAATTCTCAAGGTGAAAGTAGAACTACTTGCTGCTCATATTGACAGCCACATGTTAACAAGTTAGATGACATTTTTTAAAGTTTTCATGCAGTCTCAAAGGGCTTTTACACTCCATTGTTTTCCCTTTTCTGCCTTTCCTCATCAAAGTCTTGCACCTCCCTGTTTCAATCCATCAGTTGTGAAACAATCAAATCATTTTCTGTGCTTTCTGTGACCTGTTCCATGAGACATTGCCCACAGAGTGAAGTGTATTCTTTTTGTGATGGAGTAAACATCATGAAAACAGTCAAACAGCTCCACAGTCCCTCAGCTATTAAACAGAAACAGCCATGTGAATGAGTGCACTGGGAAACAGTGCGATGGTTCCATCTCTGTCAGCTTTTCCAAATTCACAGAATTAGGTAGGCACCTGACAATGGTGAGATTTGAATATTGATCACTCAGTCTGAATCACAGTGATTTTAAACTTTCCCAGGCATTCACTAGGGGGACATTGCAGCCTTGCAGACCAATCATATCTCAGGATGTGTACAAAGAGCTGGACATGCCTTCATCTGCAGAAACCTCCTGATCATGTTAACTCAGGATTGCAGCCAGAGCTGACAGTGATGTTCAGACAAAAAATTCAGGTTTAATTGGTTCAATTTGAATGTCAGTCAGAGTCACGTCGCAGGCTAAAACAATACACTTGAAATCACAGGTTTAACTTTAAACAATAAATGGTAGAAACACAGAAAATAGGAGCAGGAGTAGGCCAATCAGCTCTTTGAGCCCACTCCATCATTCAACCTGGTCATAGCTGGTCCTTTATACCAATGCCATATTCCTGCTTTCTTTCAATAACCCTTAATACCTTCAGCCTTTGGTATTCTGTCTGTTATTTCTTTAAAATATACAGTGGCTTCACCCTCACAGCCTTTTCTGGTAGAGAATTCCATAGGTTCACTACCCTTTGAGTAAAGAAATATTTCTTAATCTTAGCCCTAAATCGCCTACCCCATACCTTGAGACTGTGTCCCCAGGGGAAACATCCTCTCTGCATCTAGTCTGTCCAGCCCTGTTAGAATTGTATACATTTCAATCCAATCTCTCTTTCATTCTCCTAAAGTTCAGTGAATATAGGAATACAGGCTCAGTCAACTCAATGACAAATCCACCATCCCAGGAATCAGTCAGGTGATTCAGGAAGATTTAATAGATACTGTTCCTCCTTACTCTGACATGTCCTACCTGGACCATACAGTGTCCAGTGCTTCTTCCAGTTCCTTGTTCAAATACAATATTGTATCTGAGATTCAAGGCATGGATCGGATAGCCAGAGCCTCTTAAAGAGAACTTGTGCTCTCTAACTACAGACATGGGGTGCTTAGACAGACTGAAGCATACAAGGTCACAGCTACACAGGAGGTACACAAAGCAGGATCAATAACGGATTTGAAATTAGAGAGGTCCATTCATCAGTCTAATAACAACAGAGAAGAAGCTGTTCTTGAACCTGCTGGTGCAGGTGTTCAAGCTTCAGTATCTTCTGCCTGATGGAAGAGGTTGGAAGAGAGTATTACCAGGGTGGGACAGGTCTTTGATGCTGGCAGTCTTTCTGCAGCAAAGAGAAGTGTAAATGGAGTCAATGGATGGGAGGTTGCCTTTTGTGATGGTCTGAGCTGTGCACTCCACCTTCTGTAGTTTCCTATGGTCCTGGGCAGAGCAGTTGCCATACCAGGCCATTATGCACCTGGACAGTATGATTTCAACAGTACATCTGCAAAAGTTGGTGAGAGTTCTTATGGACATGCCAAAATTCCTGAGCCAGCTGAGGAAGAAGAGGCATTGTTGTGCCTCTTGACTGAGGAGAGAAAACAGAGTTAACATTTTGACTCCAGAGACCCTTCTTCAGAACAGCTTCAGCACTGAGAGGAGATTGGGACAATTATTAGAATAGAATAGTCTTTTATTTCCACATGCATTCGACAGTCCCCGGTCCCAACAAACGTCATCCTTGGTTTGTATAAGAAGTAGCTGCTATGACAGTCAATGTTTTCTTAAAGCTTCCTGGATTTTGGAAGGATCCCATCAGACTGGAAAACACCAAATATAACTCCGCTATTGAAGAAAGGAAGGAGGGAAACAGTAAGCTGGAATCTACAGGCCATTAGCTTAATGTCTATGGAGGGCGGAAGTGCTGAATCTATTATTCATGAGGTGATAGCAGGCACACAGAAAATCATAACACAACCACGGTGAGTCAAAATACAGATCATATCTGAGTAATTTATTCATGTTTCCAAAAGAAGTAATAAGCAGTGTAGGTAAAGATCATGTACTCAGCATTCCAGGTGACATCATACAACGTACCACATGAAAAATTACTGCACAAATTAAAATGTCATGGAATTGTATATGTTATGATGCCAACTTCTATCAGCACGTAGTTGCTGTTACCATCTTTGTTTTAAACTGGTTCTAACGTCTTTATGTTTCACAACAACAGAGGGAGACCATGAGTGAATCTCGACGAGAAGAGATTTTTAAATAAGATGTCATTTATTACCTGTAACAATCAGGTGCAGATTGAAAAATGAGACATTGATGCTAAGGTTTTTAGAGGCTTTTGTGGCACAGTGGTCGTGTCCCAATGTCTAAGCCAGGAGGCCTCAATTCAAGTCCCAACTGTGTCATACTATCTCTGAGCAAGTTGATGCAAAAGTAACTTAATAAGATTATTGGGAGACCTGTGGACTCAGATCTTCCCCTGACAGGGCCCCAAAATGTTTTGCCTTTACCCGCCCAAGCCCATGAGTGGAACTCAATGCAGTCTCCAAAATTAACCTATTCAAACCATTTTCTTATACTTCAATGATGCAGGGAGTAACATGAGTGCGGATAGAGGATTAATTGTCTAATCAAAATTAGAGGGTGTGCATTAATGTGCTGCCTTTAGGCTGACAGGATGTGATGAGTCATCACAGGCATTTGTATTTGGTCAAAAATTTACAAATCATAGAAATAATTTTTGTTGTAAGCCTTACAACCATTCAAGTGAGTGTGGAAATGACCATAGTTTCAGAATGCAGACCAAACACAGAGTGTACAAAACTGTTGTCCTTGTCCACACCTTTAAGTATGGCACCAGGTCATGGGTCATGTGCCTCTGTCATGGAGACCTGCTGGAGCAGTTGCCCAGTACTGCCTTCGGAGGGGGCAGAACCTCATCACAAACACAGAGCTCCTGGAAACAGCCAACATCATCAGCAGCGAGTTGCACTCCTACGAAACCAACTGCACTGGGCAGCTCCCATTGCTCAAATTGATATCAGTTTCCATCGCAGATCAGCGCAGAGAGCCGGCCCCTGGTCAATGGAACAGACAGCCTCATACGTCTGATTGAGGGACTCCTTGAGGACATCGCTCTCTGTGTGCCACTTCAACCAGTGGGAAGTGCAGGCCAGAGAGAGTGCAGTGCGTCTGGAGATGTGACAGAGACTTAGAGGCCAAGTGATGACCAGCCTGATGCAGAAGGATCAATCCAACGGTCCTCATCAACGATAACACCTTCACATGTACCCACTGTGGGAGAAGCTGCTGGATGTGCAAAGGCCTGACTACTTACCAGTGGGCCTGTAACCAATGAGCACAGCCTTCCAAAAACCTTCATCTGTGAAGAAACATCAAGAGGAATAAAAATGACTTGGACAGAGGAACCAACTGCACGTCTCTAAATTTGCTGATGACACAAAGATAGGCAGGAGAGTAAGCTGTAAAGCAGGTGTCAGCAGTTTGCAAAAGGATATAGGTGTATCAAGTGAATTGGCAAAAATTTGGCTCATGGATTATAATGGGAAAAAGATGAATGTGTCTACTTTGGCAAGTAGAATAGAAAAACAATGTGTTGTTTAAATGAAGAGAGAGAGAGAGGCTGCAGAACTCTGAGGTGTGGAGGGATCAAGGTGTCCTGGTACATATATCACAAAATGTTAGTATACGGGTAGAGTGATTTAGAAAGATTAAGCAGGGAAATGCAATGTTGTCATTTCCACTGAGGAGAACAGAATATAAACATAGAAATATTTGAATACAGTCATACCAGACATTAGTAAGGGTCTAGGCCTGAAACGTCAGCCTTCCTGCTCCTCTGATGCTGCTTGGCCTGCTGTGTTCATCCAGCTCTACGCCTTGTTATCTCACTAGTAAAACCACATCTGGAGTATTGTGCACAGTAGTGGTGTCCTTATTTAAGAAAGGTTGGGAATCCTTTATCTGAAAACCTGAGGCACAATTATTTTTTAGATGAAGGATATTTTTGATATTCCGATATACTTACCTTAGCCTCCAAGATCTTTTACTATCATCTCACAACCAAAAACAAAGTATACATTTAACTCTTGAATGTCTTGTACCCAAGTCTGTTGGGGAACAGGGCCACATTATCAAAATCTGAATGGTATCTGTAAACTGTTTGCTTCCCCACTATCTCTGTATTTATTATCCTGTCTCCATTTGTTGTTATACTTACTACTTTGGGCCCTTTGGAAAACATTTTGTGCGATCCGACAGCACCTCGAGAACCTCTGAGCTTCAGCCTTTGGGAAAAGGCTTCACTCTTATGTCTGTTTGGTCTATTCAGGCCCGCTTTTGCAAAGACCTTTGCTTTTTAGGTCTTTTCAGTTTCCATCTGTGTGAATATGAGAAACCAGCCTGTCATTGCTCTGAAAGCATTTCAAAGAACAGATTTCTGGGATGAAAAGGTTGCCCTTATGAGGAAAGGTTCCAGCCTTGAATAAGAATGAGAGGTAATCTTATTGAAATACTCAGGATCTTGAGGACGCTGAATAATGTGAATGCTGAAAGGATGCTTCCCCTGTGGGAGAAACTAGAACTAAGGGACTCACTTGTAAAATAATTGATCTCACATTTAAAATGCAGATGATGAGAATTTTGTTTGAGGATTATTTGTCTGTGTTTTTCAGTGAGCACTGGAGGCTAAGTCATTGAATATATTCAAGGCTGCATTTTAATGAATTCTTTGACTGACTAGGGAGCTGATAGTTATCAGGGGTTCATCAGAAAGTGGAGTTGAGACCAGAATCAGATTAGTCATGATCTTACTGAATGGCAAAGCAATACCCTCACACACCAGGCCTTGTGATCATATATTCTGCTATTACACACAACCCGCTATTACACACAACCCATTGTCAACTACTAACAGTTCCCATTAACAGATATTCACCTTCCTAGCCAGATTGTTATCCACTCCTTTGTCTGTCCAACAGTTCTTCTCTCTCTTTGGGCTCTATCCCCATCTATCATTTACTGCTTACCCCCTCCACCCACCCTTTCATCTTCAGATAAATTAACATTTTCCTAGCTACTATCAGTTCTGAGGAAGAGTCATTAGACCTGAAATGTTAATTCAGATTTCTCTTCACAAATACTGTCTGAGCTGCTGAGCTTTTCCAGCAATTTCTGGTTTTGGATTCATAACTGCTGCTGATTTGTAAGTTTGCACATTAGACCCATGAAATAAGTAATCAGATGTGTGTGATAGATGTAACATATACTTACACACAATCACATATTCATATAAGTTCTAAATTTGGATTTTAAAATAGGGGCATATTGGTGGGTTATATTTCTGATGGGTTTAAAAAAAAAGGTCAGACAGTCCCTTTCTGAACATTAGCACAATCCAGTATATGTCCAACAGTAGGGAACTTTTGGAGCATTCATTGAAACTTGTTTTTATTGTGGCTGTTTATAATAGAACAGGTAAACATTGCCAAACATTTTCATTTAGAATAATCAAGGATTGATTTTAGTTTATAAAACCCAGAGATTTAAAGTTGCTGGACACTTCACAGGAGATGTGATTAGGGTTGGAAACTAATACAGTTTATCTCCTAGACAGACAGTAGGACTGTTCAGGAAAAGCACAGTTATTTTATGTAACAGTTAGGTTTCAAAGCTTCAAAATCAGGAGAGCATGGTTAGAAATTTGCAGGTTAAGAAAAGCTGGGAGAATCAAAGCTCTGTGTTTTGATACTATTCATGTAAGACAACTTCACGGATCACGGGCAATAAGTTGAATTTAAAGATTTGATGTGGAACAATAACTTCTCTAGTTTTGAGTCTCTGTCATGGATAGCGATAGAAAACAGGATTGCACTTTGTTTTGTGTGTTTTAAGATCTTTCAAACTGTGTTCTGCATTTAGATAGCTTTATTTGTTTATTTTTTGTTTTTGTCTTTTGTGCAGTTAACTTTAGTTCTCCTATGACAGAAATTCCACAGCCTTGTGCAACTGAATAACCACATCATTGAACCCAAAAATAAATAATATATGAACATAGGTTTCATTCTAGGATCTGACTTGTCCAGTTGTGCCATCAACTGGGATTATAACTAAATTGACGCAGTGGAATGTACAGCAATGTACAACAACTGAATCTTCACAGCTTGTGGACTGCAGTTTCTCAGCAATGGATTTTAATCAAACCATTGAACAAAGTCATAAAGGGATTAGACAGCCCAGAGAAAGAAAATAATAACTAACCATAACCACGTGATTAGTAAATTTGCAGATGACATGCAAATTGGTGGAGTTGTAAATAGTGAGGACAGAGATTAAAAGATGCAGCAGGATATAGATCAGTTGGAAAATTGGGTAGAGAAATGGCGGATTGCGTTTAATCCAGACAAAAGTGAGACAAACATTTTGGAGAGATCAAAAGCATGGTATTTGCAAAGTGAACAGTAAATGGCAGGACCCTGAGGAACATTGATATTTAGAGGGATCTTGAGGTGCAAGTCCACTGCTCCCTTGAATTGGCAACACAAGTGAGTAAGGTGGTAAAGAAGGCATATGGCGTGCTTGCCTTCATTGGTTGGGGCATTGTGTATAAAAGTTGACAAGTCATGTTGCAGCTTTAGTTCGACTCGATGTGGAGTACTGTGTGCTATTTTGGCTGTCACGCTATAGGAAGGATATAGAGGCTTTGGAGAGGGTGCAAAAGAGGTTTACCAGGATGTTGCCTGGATTGGAGGAGCGGTTGGACAAATTTGGATTGTTTTTGCTGGAACATTGGAAGCTGAGGAGTGACTTGATAGATGTTTATAAAATTATGAAACACATGGATAGGGTGGATAGTCAGAGTCTCTTTCCCAGGGTGGAAATGTCAAATACATAGATTTAAGGTGAGAGGGGGAAATGTTTAAAGAAGATGTCCAAGGCAAGTATTTCATGCAGAGGGTGGTAGATATCTGGAATGTGTTGCCGGGGTGGTGGTAGAAGCAGATATAACAGCTACATTTAAGAGGCATTTAGACCAACAGATGAACAGGCAGGGAATAGAGAGACATGAACCATGTGCAGGCAGATGGGATTAGGTTTAGAATTACATCATGGTTGGCACAGACATGGTATTCATTAACGGGAATTGGGCATCGCTGGCTAGGTAGCACTTATTGCCCATTCCTAATGGCCTGTTCCTGTGCTGGACTATTCTGTGTTTTACTGGTAATCCAGTGCAAGCAACCTATCTAATTTTAATGCTAACCTCCCTTCCCCGTCCTCTCTCAGTAACTCCTAACCCCAGAAATACTCCATACCACCGTCCAAAAAATATTACCTGTCTAAGACCTTCTCATGGTCTTAGTGGATCTCATGGTACCTGCCATCACCCAGCCAGTCATCCTGTCAGTTCGGCTTGAAATTTGTCTCCTGGGATTTGATTTTGGATATAGGCCTGATGCCCTCTATACTGCCTGACTCAAGGAAGCTACAGTAGACCTAGCTCTAAACAACTAACTTGGCTTTCAATGAGTGAGTGAGACACGGGATGAAAGAAAAGAAGATTCTGCTTGGAGACTCAGCCAGGCTGACACCAATCTGGAGATGCTGAATGATTGTGAGTGAGGCATTTTGGCCTCCTCTGATTTTGACCAGGGCTCCTTCATCAGGCCTCAGGCCCACATTCTATTGAAGGGTTATAAAACCTGCCCACCTGCGACAATTAAAAACACAACTCCAAATTCACGGATAGAATCAATACTTCCCCAACGGCTACATTTGGATTGTTTTGTCTCTGTTTATTGTGGGGTGCATTTTTATCAAATTCTACCAGAGCAGGCAGATGGGTATTGGCTGGTGGAATATCTGACATGGCTGTTGTAATGTGGTCAGGTTTTGAAGTCTCGACAAAGAGATGTTGGTTCAGACAGAGAACTGCTATCCCTCAGCAAGGTCCATAACATTGTATTTCTGTTAATTTCTGAAGGAAAATGTTAATGTGAAAGTTAATTAAAGGTGTCTCTTGCTTTAATTCAGCTATTCTTCAAAACTAGGAAGACAAGTCAAATTGAATGTTTGTTCTTCATCAAGTGGTATGTATATGACACATATATTTACACTTGACATTGTTCATATTTAAAATCAATCGGTATCCCTTAAGAACTGATAAATGATAATCTTGTTGACATCAAGTTGTAGAATCACACAGGAGTTAATTTCCGTTGTGAAATATCACAGATACAGGAAACTGATTACTGTCAGGCACAGGACAGATAAAAGACAAACAGCTTCACTAACATTACATAAATGACCCCCATAAAATGTGCAGCTCAGAAAAATTCCTAAGTTTCTCTATCCACATTAATGCTGCCCGCTCAATTTGGTTTTAAAATCCAATTGCTGAGATAACCTTCAATTGCCTCCCCAGTGATTTTAATTCAAAGTGTTGTGGAGGAGTGTGAAATCTTTTCAGCCAAGTCTGATTGCTTCTCCTTCTAATTGAACATCGCTATCTTACATCATTGAAAATAATAAAAAAAAATTAAACAGTAATAAACTTATCATCTGTACTTCTATTAGGTTTTGCTGTTTTCAATTAAAATCCATTCTTTAACATTATTGCTTTCCTTCACTATGCACATTGAGCAATATGTGATATCTTCTCTGGAATGTTAAACAGCAGAATCACCTAATTGCAAATGACACTCTTCATTCCTGGTTCTATTACATTTAAAGTCCGGAACTTTATCATTGGAGTGAAATATTGGCAAAGCATCCCTTTGCTCCTTGACTTTCAATAAATTTAGTTTTTAAAATAGCGGTCTGTACACTTCAAGAAGCTTTTCATTCTGTGAAAGCTGTTTTGAGACATTTGAGATAAGGTGCATATGAATTGATAGATTATTCTATTTATCTATTAACAACAAAAAACTTGAAAAACACAGCACCTTTAAAATTGAAAAACATCCTGAGACACTTTACAGTGAAATAATTTTCGAGAAAACTGTCATGGAGCTGCAAAGAGGCATTAGGTGGGTGAGAGCATTGTCAGAGAGTTGAGCTTTCAGAAGGATCTTCAAAGGGGTAGTGATGGACAAAAGACAGGTGTGTTAGGGATAAACGTGAGTTTGGAGACAACATGATAAACAAACAATCTGTCAAATCGATCTCGAATTAAATCAGCTTTAGTCAGGTTGTTCGAAGACAGGGAATGTGCAAATTTATTGAAACACATCTTCCAGTTTAAAAATGAAATCCTCTTAGATTTCAACTCCTAAATTCATCCTTCAACATGGAACACAGCTCAGAATAATGTTGGGGACTGTATATGGCAGATAATATGGGCTGAGAAGAGGAACAATGTCCAAGTATTAGAGCAAGGAGGAGTTCTGGGGGAGGAAATTGAAGTGATGTTGAGATTGAGGAGATTGCAGAGATACCGAGGAATAAGTTTTTAAATGGAGTGTGGCATCTGCCAACACTGTCAATAGTTGGTAGTGGATTATGTCGTATCAGGCTGTTAGCATCTGAAAGGGTTAGCTGACATCACAAGGGTAACCTTCACTTATTGGGATATGAAGGACTGATCGTGGGGAGAGCTAACAGTGCTCTAAGGGGTAAATATATTTACACTAGCATCTAGTCTGGGAAGCCTCAAAAGAATCTCATGTAATGCTGAGGGATATATAATTAGTAAGTACTATGGAACAAATTTACAACTAAAGCGGATTTCACTTCTGTTAAGGACTTTGTGCAGGCATCTTTCCCCTCTTGTTATCAGCATTTTAAACCAATCACAATAGCAATGATTGATTCCAGTGAATCTATCCAAAATATCTCAAAAGCTATGGGTGAAATAACCAGAATATGGTGAACAGTTGAGTATTTTGTTCAGACAATTTGGCATGAAGAAATCTTCAGCTCTACAAAAAACACAACCTTCTGAGGAAAAGATAAAAAAAGGAAATATCTCCAATTCATCTTTATTACCCAGTGCTTTAACAGAAAATAATTACAATATTCAAACAAACATGATGACTTAACACTTAATAAAATTGCAGAAATTGCTAGGAAAGCTCTGTAGGTCTGGCAACATCTGTGGAGAAAAATCAGAGTTAATGTTTTGGGCCCAGTTCCCCTTCCTCAGAACTGAAACAACACAAACAATGAACAGACAGAGTACAGGAAAGAGATTGAGTGTGCTTAGCAGCATTGTGTAAAGACAACAATCTCTCCATTAACGTTAACAAAATGAAAGAGTGGTTATTGACTTTAGGAAGTGGAGTGGAGGGCTGTCTGTATCAATGGTGCTGAGGTGAAGATGGTCAATAGCGTCAAAGATCCTGACAGTGATGATCACCAACAATCTGTCCTGGTCCACCCACATTGATGTGATGGTCAAGAGAGCACAACATCGCCTCTACTTCCTCAGGAGACTAAGGAAATTCAACATGTCCACAAGGATTCTCAACAATTTTTACAGATGCAGTATAGAAAGCATCCTATCTGGATGCATCACAACTTGGTTTGGAAACTGCTCTTCCCAAGACTGCAAGAATGTACAGAGACATAAACACAGCCCAGTCCATCACACCAACAAGCCTCCCATCTGTCTATACTTCAGGAAAACAACCAGCATAATCAAAGACCACTCCCACCCTGTTTATACTCTCTTCTATTCTTTTCCATCAAAAGTTTGTAAATGTACGAATAGAAACAAGAACAGCTTCTTCTCTGCTGTTATTGGACTTCTGAATGGACCTCTCAAATTTTAAATTTAATGTTGATCTCTCTCCCTGTGCGCCTTGTCTGTGGCCATCACATTGTATTGTTCACTTTGTTTGATGAGGAGAGGGCATCTAGTGGGAGCAGTGGCAATACCAGGTCAAGGCAGACTTGGCTCCACCCCAGCCTGAAGCCTCCTGGTGAGCAAGGATCAGGTCCCAGACCGAATTCTGTGGTCCAGACTTGCAGACTGAGCTGAGGCTCCAGGATCATGGCTGGGCCTTGGTACCTGAAGGTGGGGGTGGTGATGAGTTTGGTACCTGATTGTATTGGCCCAACTCATGGTGGTGGTGGAGTTGGTGAAGGTGAGCTGGCAGCAGAGAGTGCTGACTCCTTGTTCTAACAGTGTTGGCAGGAGCACGGTGAAGTCAGGTTACAGCAGTGTTGTTGGTTTGGTCACATGGACTCGTGGCATCAGGGTGGAGGAGCTTAGATCCAGGCCCATGGCTGAGCTAGGAATGGGCATTGCTGCAAATACAACCTCATTTTATTGAAATAAGACTGTGAGATGAATTTTATTGTTTTATTTTTCTGGCTTTATATTCTATGTTTTGATTTATTTTCTGTGCTTTAAGTTGGACAGTGGTGACACTAAATGATACATTTCACTGAATTTATAACAAATACACATGACAATAAAACAAATCAAATCAAATTAAATGCTGCCGTGGTGACTGAAACCATTTCCATGGGTGAAGGGACAATAACAGCAGCACCTTCCATACCAATGCACAGGATTCTCAAATCCCACTTCCTCCTTAATCTGGGATTCCACATTCAGCCACTAAAAGTAGCTCCTAGCTATTTCTTTCATTCGCACTGTGCCAGGGTGCCCCTGGTGCCCTTTGGCCAGCACCTTTCCCTTTAACAGGGGAGGGATACCAACTCCCTATATTAAACACCCATCCGATACAGACAACTCCCACCTCCTGGACAGGTAAGGGTGTAACTCTAGGCAATTTCCACGATGGTCCTCCCTCCCAGGGCTAACTCTGTCACTCCGCTCAAAAGTGTGTTGTTCAGAGTCGTGTACCACACCGGATTTGCTGACACCGGTACCTTAACATCCTGGGAAAGGTATGAACTTTTCAAATTACAGCCAGAAACACCTTTATTCCTGGGTAGTGGCAGGTTTGACAGGGCATTTACATTGTTATGCTTCTCCACCTCTCGATATATGATCTGATATGGGTAGCTGACAGAGTCAGTGCCCATTCCTGCCACCTTGCTGTTGCTATTGATTGTATCCTTGCATACGTAGGTTAGAGGTCAATGTTTGGTCAGTAGCATGAAGAGCCTGCCATAAAGGAAATAGGGGAATTTCTTAACGCCAAAGGTGATGCTCAATCCTTCCTTTTTCAGCTTGAGCATAATTCTCCTCCATCTTCATTAGTGATCTCAATATAAACGCAATGGGCCTTTCCTCTCCATTTGGTAAGATGTGCGACAGTGCCAATCCCATAAGGCAAGGCACCATATGCTAACTATAGTAGCAACTTGGAGTCAAAATGCATTAACACTTCAATTCGACTTTAATTGTCACAGGCAGAAGAAATTAATTCGTATGAAGAGGGGTCCAGAGGTCAGAGGCTGGATTTAGGGCCCATTCAATGTATCACTGACTGCTTAGTTCAAGGTGATGCAACATCAGCCGATGGTAAGAATATGGAAAAGCCGAAGATCAGGCATACAAAGGAAAAGAGAAGAGGGAAGGCTTGAAGGAATAGTGGAGCAAGGAAACGATTTGCCATTAAGAAATCTTGGTGTAAAAATGATAGAAGACAACATCAAATTATGGAGCCCCAGCTATTTCTCTGTGTCCTATATCTAAAGAAGAACTGGAAAGGATATTTAGTGTGAAACTATCAATTCCTAACAATAAAACCAATCTTAATTAATTTAAGTTGGCTCGAGGGATATGGATCTTCTGATGAGACTGGTAGAGGAAGTTAAAATTAACACTGCAGTGGAGAAGATTGATTCAAAAAGTGCTTCCAGCCCTATGGTATGAAGCTTATAGACAACCAAGATATACGCAACATGTCTCCCAGGCTCTTTTCTCTCTGGCTCAAATCAGGTGTGATATCTGATTCGCTTAAAAGCAAGTAGAACAGTTTTAATCCCTAAAATTTTGTTGATCTGGTGAAAGCCTTTAACACAGTGCGGCATAAATTATTTTTCAAAACACTTCAGAAGTTGATCCCCCCCAAGGCTTTTACACAGTGAATTGGAGATGTATTTACAAACAATACGACAGTAATTGAGGGTAGTCATTGTAAAACTGATCCAATTAAGATTGAGAAAGTTGTTAAACAAGGTGATTCTATTTTTCCAAACTTGTTAAACATTGCGTTAGACTGTTTGGTATGCAACCTCAAAGAGGTATATTCAGGAGTATTTATACCATTTAATGGAGAAAAGATCGATTGCTCTGAACTGGCCATCATTGACAATATTGAACTGGTTAACGATTACACCCTGAATCATGAAAAATGTCAAGATTGCCCAGCAATTCTGTGATTGCACAGGCCTGGTTATCAAAATCAAGAAGTCGAAGGGATTTCACTTTTCATATCAGGGGAAGTCCTATTTATATCATCATAGAAAGAACTGGCCATTCAGTGGGAGCAACAGGGATACAGAAAAATACCAGGGAACCTGAGTTGATCCATGGGCAGGTGTTGAGAAAGCCAAATGGGAGGACAAAATAAATAAAAACTGAAAGAACTGCACATGCTCGAAATCAGAAACTAAAGCAGAAGTTCTGGAAAAGCTCAGCATGCCTGGCAGCCTTACGTGTGTGTGTAAATAAAGACCTGGGTTCCAAATCTTGTTCCAAGGATGTCTTATAGTTCATTTTAACCAGAACTTCACAGAACGCTCTTCAAAAATTGAACAAGATTATTTGTAGTTTTTTTTAAAAGAGACCTTACATCTTTCCAATTATTTGATCGATAATATAATTTATGCAAACAATAGGGATGAACATTAGGCAGTGCTGAAATTGTAAATACTAATCTTGGTATTAATTATTAGAAAATGTGAGGCCCTTGAGTCATCAACCAATCGGGTGATCCAGGCATCCTTTCAATTCTGTAAGGACAGCAATTTGGGAACGAAAGAGGGACTACATCAGTTATGGATCCTGAAAGGGGGAGACAGCTTCTTAGAAAAGAGGACTCAGTGAAATCTAACAGCATATGTTGAGGAGCCTCTGAATCCCCTAAACCCTGAACAAATTAAAACAACAGTAACATCAGGTCCTAACCATGAGGCGGCCTGGAGGGAATTGGAGTTAGGCAAGTGGATGGATCTTCAAAGTCAGGGTCTCACTGTTAAATATTATAGAGACGATAATGTCTAAGCCAGGCGTTAAGTCATCTTTCAGGATAATTGTAAGTGCCCATAGTTAAATGTGACAAAATGCTTGCTTGTCATTTTTTTCTCGCTGACAAGACAGTTGAAGAAAATTTGAGCTGATGCAGCATTTCATGGAGCTCCAATCATGGCCCTTACAGACAGACAACAAAAAGCCCTGGAGAATCACAGTCGAATGGAGTTAGGATGCAGACAGTAAGATTTTGATAAGAGTGCCTCAGATAGAAACCATCTGATTTGAAAATTTCCTATTTTTATATAAAATAGAAAGGGAAAGCTAGACCTACCTTAGATGATGAGGCTTTTTAAAAAATTATGACTACACATTAACATAGACACAGATATTCATACAATAATAGTAGTTTTAATGTATTAGACGCTGGGAATTTAAGTAAATTTCTGTAAGTAGTCAGTTTTGGAGACAGAAACTGGTTTTGATAACATCCTTGGAGAACCTTGATAAGGGCCTGGTACCAGCTAGTTCAAAGTTTGTTAGTTAGTATAGATTAGACGAAAAGTCTGATCCCAAAATAATCAAATTCTTTAGGTAAGGTTCACTAGGCATTAAATACACCTACATGGCCATGTTAAAATGATACATGCAACCAACAAACCAACATTAAGGGATTCAACTGAATTGTCTTCACATAAATATAGGCAGTAAAGAGAAGCTTTCACTCCATCAGCAGGAAGATTAGAACAATAAAAAAGTGTAAACAAGATAACCTTGGAACAGTGACAACAAGGTATAGAGCTGGATGAACACAGCAGGCCAAGCAGCATCATAGGAGCAGGAAAGCTGATGTTTCGGGTCTAGACCCTTCTTCAGAAATGGGGGAGGGGAAGGGGATTCTGAAATAAATAGGGAGAAAAGGGGGAGGCGGATAGAAGATGGATAAAGGAGAAGATACTTACCTGAAACAAGGTCACTATGACCTGCACAGAATAAACAATCACTGCTTCACAACATAACCAACAGCCTAAAGAACAAGGGAAAAATGGCAGAGAAAGATCAGAAAGCAAAGGACAGAAGCCATGTCCACTGGAATCTTAAAGAATTCAAATAAGCTTTTATTCAGTGTGACTGAATTTCATTCCTATCAATGGGATTTGAATCGGTGCTATCCTAATTAGTAAAGAGAATTAATAGGAAAAGTACTTAAAGTACTGATATTGATGTTCCATCCTGGTATCAAACTTCTGTTTCAAACCATCTTACAACATACAAATAAAAGGAGCTGTAGATACCTACGGTTAGACAGACAGACTTGGTTTGTTTTATGTTTCAAAGCCGGGTGAGAGGGAAGCTTCCCCTGAAACTGTCAGCTTTGTCACAGAATTATAGTATTAGGTGTAACTTTATATTCGTGCTGATGTCACAGACTTGCTAACAATAAGTAGAATTTAACACCCTTGCCAATCTTCTGTACTAAGTTTAGCAAGAATTATAAATTGTATAACAGAATTTGAAAAGTAATTAGTAATAAGCAAATATAAAATGCAACTGGCAAATGTCTGGGAAGGAACATAACAGTCAGTGTGGAATGTGGTCACTGAGATATATTTTAGGAGCCCAAGGATCATAGAATCTTTACAGTGTGGAAACAAGCCCTTCAGCCCAACAACCTGACACCGACCCTCAGAGCATCCCACCCAGACCCATCCCTCTATAATCCACTTAATCTAAACATCCCTGAACACTATGGGCAATTTAGCATGGCCGATCCACTTAACCTGCACATCTTTGGACTGTGGGAGGAAACCGGAGCACCTGGAGGAAACCCACGCAGACACGGGGAGAATGTCTGTGTGGAGTTTGCATAGTCACCCAAGGGTGGAATTGAACCTGGGTGCCTGGCACCGTGAGGCAGCAGTGCTAACCACTGAGCCATTAAGTGTATAAGTCCTGCCCTGATTTGACTTTCTCAAAATGCAGCACCTCACATTTATCTAGATTAAAGTCTGTCTACCACTCCTTGGTTGTTAGAAAGGTGATTAAAATCAGTGGCAATCCTATGGGGATTGAAATGTAGGGCACAGTGTTGGTCATGTCAATATTAACTTGAGAAAATTGCTGTTCATTTCAGGATGGACATGGTACACAGGCTGACAGTACATTGGAGATTCAGGAAATGCCATCAGCATAAATGAGGCAGTAAGCCCCTCAGGAGTCTTCATTTCATTGTTTTTATTATTTGTTCATGGGATGTGGGTGTCACTAGCTGATCAACATTTATTGCCTGTTCCTAGTTGCCCTGGAGAAGATGGTGGTGAGCGGCTTCTTGAACCACTGCAGTCCGTTTGCTGTTGGTAGATCTAGAATACCATTAGGGAGGTGATTCCAGGATTCTGATCCAGTGACACTGAAGAAATGGCGATATATTTCCCAGTCAGGATGATGAGTGGTTTGAAGCGGAACCTACAGGGGCAGTGCTCCCTCTAAATACCCTGAGAATAGCAGGTCTAGCACTCTGACAGGGACAGATCCCAAGATCAACACTAAAGGCTGAATTGATGAAGTGACTCCTGCTGTTCAGTAAATTACATTTTAGAAGCTATTGATTTGAATTTGCTTCCAATACTGATTATTAAAATCTATTCCTACATGGCAAAGAAAATGTTCATATTTGATTTAATTTTGATTTTTTTTTGTAGAATTTTATGGTAATAATGAGTATAACAAAGACCTTGGGGTAGAATCAAGCAGTACCTGCTCAGCAATAACCTGCTCAGTGACGCCCAGTTTGGGTTCTGCCAGGGCCACTCAGCTCCTGACCTCATTACAGCCTTGGGTCAAACATGAACAAAAGAGCTGAATTCCAGAGGGGAGGTGAGAGTGACAGCCTTTAACATCAAGGTTGCATTCGACCAAGTGTGGTATCAAGGAGCCCGAACAAAACTGGAAGCAATGGTTATCAGGGGGCAAACTCTCCAGTGGTTGGAGTCAGACCTGACACAGAGGAAGATGGTCGTAGTTGTGGGAGGTCAATCGTCTCAGCTCCAAGACATCTCTGCAGGAGTTCCTCAGGGTAGTGTCCTAGGTCCAACCATCTTCAGTTGCTTCATCAATGATCTTCCCTCCATCATAAGGTCAGAAGTGGGGATGTTCACTGATGATTGCACAATGTTCAGCACCATTCATGACTCCTCAGATACTGAAGCAAGTGTTCGAATGCAACAAGATCTGGACAATATCCAGATTTGGGCTGATAAGTGGCAAGTGACATTCATGCCACACAAATGCCAGGCTACGACCATCACCAATAAGAGACAATCTAACCACCACCCCTTGATATTCAATAGTGTTACCATCACTGAATCCCCCATGATCAACATCCTGGGGCTTATCATTGACCAGAAACTCAACTGGAATCACCACATTAACAGAGTGGCAACAAGAGCAGGTCAGAAGCTGGGAATAAAAACAAAGTTGCTGGAAAAGCTCAGCAGGTCTGGCAACATCTGTGAAGGAGAAAACAGAGTTAACGTTTTGGGTCCGGTGACCCTTCCTCAGAAGCTGGGAATACTGTGGTGAATACTCCTTCTCCCTAAAGCCTGTCCACCATCTACAAGGCACAAGTCAGGAGTGTGATGGAATACTCCCCAATTGCCTGGATGGGTGCATCTCCAACAATACTCAAGATCCTTGACACTATCCAGGACAAAGCAGCCCACTTGATTGGCACTGCATCTACAAGCATCCACTCCCTCCACCACTGACTCTCATTAGCAGCAGTGTATACTATCTACAAGATGCACTGCAGAAATTCACAAAGATCCTCAGACAGCACCTTCCAAACCCATGACCATTTCCATCTAGAAGGACAAGGGCAGCAGACAGATGGGAACACCACCACCTTCAAAGTTCCCCTCCAGGTCACTCACCATCCTGACTTGGAAATATATTGCCGTTCCTTCACTGTCGCTGGGTCAAAGTCCTGGAATTCCCTCCCTAATGGCATTGTGGGTCAACCTACAGCTGGAGGACTGCAGTGGTTCAAGAAGGCAGCTCACACCCAACTTCTCAAGGGCAATTAGGGACGGGCAAGAAATACTGGCCAGCCAGCGATGCCCACATCCCACAAACGAATAGAGAGAAAAAAAATGTGCTATCACAAACTGAGCTTCACCAGTGACTGGATCAGACTCAGGGAGGTCAACAGCAATGGAGATGAGGAGAGCGGGAAACAGTATGCTGATTCCCTTATTCACCAATTGCACAAAGTTCGAATTCCTCTTGTGATCTCTATACACATAGACTATTAACAACACCTTCCCAGATACAATGGCTCCCACAGCCCTTTACCTCTGCTGTCACCTCACCTGGCCCAGCATTCCGGTCCTGGCTGCCTCCCTCAACATGTCTCTCTGCCGGGGCCAAGCTGAGATTTTTTACAGCTGAAAGAAGTGACAGAAGCAGTGACAGTGCACGGCAGGTGGTTCATTACATAGTATTCATCAACCAAAGATATTATTGACTTGGCATAAAATATTTACCAAATCATACAGATTGCAAATTAATTTACAGCCTGTCATTGATGCTGACATATTTGCTAAAGACAACTTACATTTCAACGGCAGAGAAAAAGAAATTGAATTCTAATTTTCATAAACTGAAATTATCTTGTATTGAGCAGCAACAGATGCATATAAAACTGATCTCAACCAAGAAATACTCAATTATCTTTAATTCAAATAAGTCTCTACATGAACCTAGAATTTATGACAAATAGTTTGCACTCTCCTGAAACACATTATTACCAGAAATTTAATCTTCCAGACTAAATGGAATGTAAGAATATTGGATTTAGTGCAGAAATAGACCATTTGGCCCCTCCAGCCTGCTTCATCATTCACTATGTTCATGATTAATCTGTGTGGACTCAACTTCACTTCCCTGTCTATTCCTGTAACCCTCATCTCCTTTCATCAATCAATAATCTATCTCTTATAGCCTTGGATAAATTCGATGTTCCAGCCTCTGCTGCTCTCTGGGGAAGTAAATTCCACAGAATAATAATCTTCTATGATGGAAAGAGGTATCCATCATATCAATGTTAAAAGGAAAACCTTTTCTTTTAACTGTGTCTCAAGCTTTTGTTATTTCAAAAACAGGAAACATCCTTTCAGCATCTGCTCTGACAAGGCCCCTCAGGAACTCATTGGTTTCAATGAGGTCACCTCTTATTCTTCTAAACTCCGATGTGTGGAGAACTCAATCTTTCCAACCATTCTGCATAACAGAAGCACTTTGTTACAGGGATTGGTGAGACCTCTTTTGGAATACTGCATCCAGTTTAGGTTACCCAGTTATAGGAAGGATATTATCAAGCTGCAGAGGGTTCAGGAGAGATTTACCAGGATGTTGCCGGGTATGGAAATTTTAAGTAATAATGACACACTGGATAGTCTGCAACTTGTTTCACTGGAGCGTAGGAGGTTGAGAGGCAACCTGATAGAAGTTTATTAAATAATGAGAGGTATAGATAGAGTTAATGGAAGTTGTCTTTTTGCTATGATGGGGGATTTCAAGAATAGAGGGCCCATTTTTAAGGTGAGAGGAGACAGGTTTTAGAAAAAGACATGGAGGGCAAATTTTTAACACAGAAGGTTGTTCGTGTATGGAATGAACTTCCTGAAGAAGCGGAGGATGTAGGTACAATTACAACTTTTAAAAGACATTTGAATAGACACATGAACAGGAAAGGTTTGGAATGATATGGGCCAGGAGCAGGGAGTGGGACTAGTTTAGTTTGGAATTATGTTAGGCGTGGACCAGTTGGACTAAAGGGTCGGTTTCCATGCTGTATGATTCTATGATGCTGTGAATGAGTTGAGTTAATTAATGTCAAGAATAAGAAATCTCAGGAATAGAGATTATGATATGGTAGAAATTTATGTTTGGCTTTGAACAGAGAAATGTGGGTCTCAGACTGGTATTTAAAATCTGAACAAAAGTAATCAAAAGATTATGAGGGCACAAGTAGTTAACAAAAAGAGATATGGCAGTGAGTTAATACTAAATACAACAATTGTGAACGTTGTAAATCAGAAATAAATACAGAAGTTGCTGGAAAGCTCAGCAGGTCTGACAGCATCTATAAAAATAAATCAGAATTAACATTTCGGGTCTGATGACACTTCCTCAAAAGTGATGGTAGCTAGAAGATAGTTAAGTTTAACTGTGAAACTTGGTTAATAAATAAGAAAGTAGAGATATGGTGACAAACTTTTCAGGAGATATTTACAAACTCAATAAAGACATCCTAAAGTCTACAGAAGAAAGTGTGGACTGGGGTGGACAAAATCAGAAGTCACACGATACCAGGTTATAGTCCAACAGGTTTATTTGGAATCACACAAACTTTCGAAGTGCAGCCCTTTCATCAACTGCAGTGAGAGAGTAAAGCACACAGACACAGAGTTTATAGGCAGAGAGATCAAGGGCAGAGATATCAAAAGATCATACAAATGGTGTGAGTGGAGTATCAGATAAAAAGTCTCTGCAGGTGACCAAGAGTGTTAGACGGTGAGTAAAGTGTTTATAAAGTCAATGTTAGTGCTGTATTGTCATAACAATCAGGGATAGCCAGATACCACGCTGACTGAGACTATAAATTGTGTGTTATTTGAACAAAATGGAATATATTGGCAAATAAACAAACATCTTGGATGAAATGATTCACCCCATAGATTTGTACGTGTGTGTGTGTGTGTGTGTGTGATGGGGGAGGGAGAGAGAGAGTGTCTGCGTGTGTGTGCTTGAAAGAGAATATGCGTGAGTGTGAGAGAGTATACATGTATGACGGAGTGTATGTATGTGTGTGAGAAAGGGTCTGTGTGAGTGTGTGTGTGTTTGTGTGAGAGGGAGTGTGAGTGTGCATGTCTGTGAAAGCTTGTGTGTGTGAGAGACTGTGTGCGTGTGTGAGTATGTGTATGAGACTATAATAAGTAATTCAAAACTATACAAACCAATTAAGGTAGAGAGATCATAATAATTTATCAAAGTGATGGTGTCCAAAAAGAACAGTAAGGAAGGTTTTACAGATACAGAACAGTGTGCTGGGGTCACTCGTAGAGTGATATGAATCCAAGATCACTGTTGAGGCCTTCTTCATGGGTACAGAACTTGGCTATCAGTCTCTGCTTGGCGATTCTGCATTGTTGTGTATCTCAGAGTTGTTTGAAGGTGAGAAGTACAGGTATGGGGAAGATCGTGGTGAGGTGCTCATCGTCATTGATGACATGTTGAAGGCTGCAAAGAACATGGCGTAGTTTCCTCACCACAGGGAAATACTGGACGACAAAGGGTACTCTATCGGTCATATCCTGTGTCTGTCTTCTGAGAAGGTCAATGCAGTTTTTCACTGTGACACATCGGAACATCCCTCAGCTGTCAATGACATTCAGCCTCTGATCTTTGGGTAAGCCTCTGTCAAGGCAGTCTTCGAGATACACAACAATGCAGAATCGCCGATCAGAAACTGATAGCCAAGTTCCATACCCGTGAAGACAGACTCAACCATGATCCTGGGTTCATGTCGCACTACACGTAACCCTAACCCCTCCCCACCACACTGTTCTGTATCTGTAAAATCTTCCGCACTGTCCTATATGATCTAACTTCATTAGTTTACGCAGTTTTGAATTATTTATTACACTCTCTCACTCACACACACACACACACACACATACACACGCACAAATCTATGGGGTGAATCATTTCATCCAAGATGTTTATTTGAGGATACATTCCATCTTGTTCAAAAAACACACAATTTGTAGTCACAGTCAGTCAGAGTGGCATCTTATAAATTCCAGCTTTCAGAATAAAACCAGCCTGATTCCAAGTTAAAACTCTGAGACAGATTCTGCACGAGGCCTCATGCCTACAATTCAGGGTGTGACCTGAGATATCACCTTTTGTATATTCTTATGGGTCTCCCCGATTGTCATGACAACATTGTACTAACATTGACTTTATAAACACTTTACACACCGTCTAACACTCTTGGTCACCTGCTGAGACTTTTTATCTGACACTCCACTCACGCCGTTTTGATATCGGTGCCCTTGATCTCTCTGCCTATAAACTCTGTGTCTGTGTGCTTTGCTCTCTCACTTATCTTAATGAAAGGGCTGCACTTCGAAAGCTTGTGTGATTCCAAATAAACCTGTTGGACTATAACCTGGTATCGTGTGACTTCTGATTTTATATGAGAAAGTTGCATCACTTGAGGCTAAGTAAGGAAGTGAAGGGTAGCATCATCAATACTATACATCTCTATGCAGATTCGGCATAGGTTAAAAGATCAGGCAGATTTTGATGAAGGTGATTAATTTTAAGAAGACGAAATAAATTTAGAACATAGAACATAGAACAGTACAGCACAGTACAGGCCCTTTGGCCCACAATGTTGTGCCGACCTATTATCCTACTAAGATCAATCTACCCTGCATACCCTACATTTTACTATCCTACATGTGCCTATCTAAGAGTCGCTTAAATGTCTCTAAAGTATCTGACATAGTGCCAACAAAGCTGGTAGCAGCATGGCTGAGTTTTGGATTCCACTGGAATTCCAGCCACTGGATTCCAGCTCCAGTCTCTGTGGAGGTGTGGGTTCAAATCCCACCTCTTATCATAGGGCAGCATTGTGGCTCAGTGGTTAGCACTGCTACCTCACAGCACCAGGGATCTGGGTTCAATTCCACCTTTGGCTGCCTGTCTGTTTGGAGTTTGCATGTTCTCCCTATGTCTGTGTCGGTTTCCTCCCACACTCCAAAGATGTGCAGTCTAAGTGGATAGGCCATGCAAAGTTGCCTGTAGTATTCAGGATAGATAGGTTACAGAGAATGGGCATGGGTAGGGTGCTCTGATGGTCAGTGGGCACTTGTTGGGCCAAAAGGCCTCTGCTAGTTGACTATTAATCTGGAGAAAGGAGTCAAAATTGCAGTTTTAGTTTATATTTGTTTCATAAAATAGGGATATAGGACTTGGAGTAGGCCATTCAGCCCTCAAAACTTAGATTGTGTCTGATCTGTGACCTAACTCCATATTCCTGCTTTGGGTCCATATCCCTTGATAAAAATAACAGAAGTAATGCCCAATAAAAATGTATCTATCTCAGAATTAAATTTAACAATTGAATTAACATCGAACATTGTTTTAGGAAGAGAGTTCCAAACCTCCACTACTCTTTGTGTGTAGAAGTGCATTTAAACATCTCTCCTGAATGACTTGGCTCTAATTCTTAGATTATGCCTTCTGGTTCTAGAATCTTCCACCAGTGGAATAGTTTATCATAATCTACCCTGTCTTTCCCTGTTAACATCCTGAAAACCTCAATAAAATCACCCTTAACTTTCAGAAATCTAGACTATAATTTAACCCCTGAAGTCCAGAATAGCAGCTTCAGCTCCGAAACCCACAGGAAAGAAGGGGAGGAGAGACAGTAAGACCTAGTAACTCATCAGAAGAGATCAATGTAACAGAATCTTCCCTGTGAGACAGTTAGTTTGGACAAAGATCCGACTGAATATCAACAAATAAAAGTCAATCATTGCAAAACCAGATAGATGGAAAATGGGTATCAGCTTTCCTTGTGAACACTTTTAGTGTCGTCACCAAAGCAGGGGCATTCTTGCTTGTGGCTATGGCATGCACAAAATCTCTATTTGATTGATTCCTGGAATGTGATGTTGGTCCATAAACATGGAATGACCTAAATAAGTGTCTATAATTTCTGGAAGATGTGATCTTATTGAAGAATATAAAATTCTGAGGCGTTCAGTGGGATAATGGTCACCAAGTTGAGTTTCTAAAGATACCCAGATCAAACTTGGGGGCAGGGTCTCAGACTAAGGGTTTGTCCATTTATGGAGGAGATATAAAGAAAATTATGCACTCAGAAGATTGTGTATCTTTGAAATTCTCTGCCTCATTGAGCTGTAGATATGTCTATTCTACACTGAGACTGATAGATTCCCTTAGTGTCCAACAATCTAAGGACATTAGAATATGGCAGGGAAATGAAATGAAGATCAGAAATGTGCCGTGGTATTATTGAAAAGCATATTCGTTCCAGAAGCTGTATGGTTGACCGCTGCTCCTATTTCATATGTCCTGAAATTATGGAAAATAAATTTGATTAACTTCGTAAAAAAAATGAATACTGAATGACAGATTTTCGATTTTAGCATCAATGGCTATGATTCAGCATGAAGCAATGTCAGTATTTGTCACTCTGAGATAGGTGATTGATGGTTTAATTCTCCCCCTTGGTATGGAGTGCTTGTTCTCACTGATGTTGTATGGGCAGGGTCACTGTGGTGTGAGAACAGCTGCTCCTGTCCAGGGTTTCTGCTGCTATCCACTTCTGCTTGGTCTAATGTGGGCGATGGAAACTAATGTTTGTTGAGTTTCAGGGTGAGTTTCTTTCCATGAGACAGTGTGAGATCTCCTACAGTCACCCATTGGACCTGCCTCACTGACCAATCAGACCCCCCGAGGATCTGTACTCACCCCAGGCTCTGATTGGCAGCTCCCAGACAATGTGACTCAATTCCTGATCACTGCTGTGGCAGCTCTCGACTGACCAACAAAAGTCAGAATCTATGTGTCCTTGGGTGTTCTTTCCTTTCCCCACTGTCCTGGAGCAATGCCAAGGTCCGCAGCTAATGTGGAACATGAAGGCCTAACAGTTCTGGCCAAGTGATCCTGGGCTGTTATTGTCAAGAGGGCCCAGAAATGCTGAATGGGTCCTGCACAGGGGCAGGTGCACCCTCATTGGGTTTGACCTCCCACAGTGCTGAGGGACAGGAAGAGGCAGGTGGAGATGGAGGTGAAGGATACAGTGCCCTCTGGAGCATCCTGAGACAAGTCCTCTGGAAACCTGGGAAGAAGGAGCACCTAAAGTGAGACTAAGATCCATTGTCCCCTTGTCACTCTTCAGTTGGTGCTGACTCCCAATGGTTATGGTGACAGTACAGTCTGTCTATATTTCCAGCAGACTCTGAGCCTATTGGGCATGGTTCTCCGTGGAAACTGCCAACCTGCTTACAGAGGTAGCCAGACACTGGCATATCTGAGTGCTCACCAGGTCCTCCTCACTCGAATGGAGGTAACATACCATTCACTGCAACACCCCCTCCCACCACCTCCACCACCAATAGGTGTCAGTGTCTGAGCTGGTAGAGAGAGTGAGGGATAGCCTTGGTGCTGCTGTCTCTGTGAGGTCTGTGCATGTGTCCTGAGGGGTTGGGAGGGACCTGTCTCACAGTCAGGAGCCTTTTCACTGTTACCAATGTGAACATTCTCCCGGGGCCTGTGAGACACAGAACAAAGACTGAGTCACAGGAAGGGTTAGCAGTTGTGTCATGTTAACAATGTATTGACAGTGGGGGCAATGGGAGAGTCACAGCAATGGATAATGTTCCTGACTCAGTTGTGGGACGTGGAGGTTTTGAGTCTCCACAGAAACAGCCTTTACCTTGTTCCGTAAGGAACAAGATCCTCTCATTGCATTGACTGAGGAGCAGAGCGTCTGGAACCCCATCCACCCACTTGCCCTTTTAGTCTATTATGGGATGTTTTTCATGGAATGAGAGAAAGGGAGAGATTGCGTGAGATGAAAGTGAGTGACACAGCTGCCAGTGCTGGTGGGGAAAGGTGAGAAGGTGTCTAAGGCAAGTGGGTGGGCAGCATAGACAGCACACAGGGTAAATGTGTGGGGGAATTGGGATGTGAGAGAATGAAGAAGCCTTGGGGACCGCTTTGCAGAACACCTACGCTCAGTTCGCTCTAAACAACTGCACCTCCCAGTCGCGAACCATTTCAACTCCCCCTCCCATTCCACAGACGACATGTCCATCCTGGGCCTCCTGAAGTGCCACAACGGTGCTACCCGAAGGTTGCAGGAACAGCAACTCATATTCCGCTTGGGAACCCTGCAGCCCAATGGTATCAATGTGGACATCACAAGCTTCAAAATCTCCCCTCCCCCTACCGCATCCCAAAACCAGCCCAGCTCGTCCCCGCCTCACTAACCTGTCCTTCCTCCCACCTATCCCCTCTTCTCACCTCAAGCTCCACCCCCATCTCCTACCTACCAACCTCATCCCGCCCCCTTCACCTGTCCGTCCTCCCTGGACTGACCTATCTCCTCCCTACCTCCCCACCTACACTCACCTTTACTGGCTCCATCCCCGCCTCTTTGACCGGTCTGTCTCCTCTCCACCTATCTTCTCCTCTATCCATCTTCTATCCGCCTCCCCCTATCTCCCTATTTATTTCAGAACCCCCTTCCCCTCCCCCATTTCTGATGAAGGGTCTAGGCCCAAAACGTCTGCCTTCCTGTTCCTCTGATGCTGCTGGGCCTGCTGTGTTCATCCAGCTCTACAACTTGTTATCTCAGATTCTCCAGCATCTGCAGTTCCTACTATCTCTAAAACTAAAATGAAGATTGGTGCAGGAGTTTTCTTAAAACAGACATTATTACTTTGCTAACTCCATGTCCAGTTGTTAGCTCCTACATCAGTGACTTCATTAGCAACCAGGATTAATCCTGGGTCTGAGTGATTCAGTACCATGTTGAACAGCCACATATCACTCATTAAACCTATAGTTTGCGTTGTTAAAATGTGTCCCTCGCCTGCCCCTTCACTTCACCAGAGTGCCTTCTGCTGGCTGAACACTGAGCAACTTCCTGGCTCAGGGGTAGTGGTGGTGGTGGGAGGGGACCATGTAAACAGATTGATTTGTTTAGCTCTCCTCGTTAAAAAGGTGATCAGACAGGTGAGAAACAGGGGGATTCAACAGAAAAAAAAGAAGTGGAATACAGCTGTTTCTATTGTCTGTTAACCAACAGTGATTGAGAAACATAGGCTTTGTTTAAGCACACTTTGTAGAATTACTGAATTATTGAACTGTCTTAAAATGAAGAATAAAATGCAAGTGCCAGAATATGCCTTTTTGTGCCCAGAGAAAGAATGAACCCAGGTCAGAGTATTCATGGTGCGGCTTCAATTACAGAGGACCATGTGCAAGACAGGAGAATGTCAAGAAATACATCCCAAAGTGATGTACTGTGATGTAGAGAAGAATGAATGACTAACTATGTGTAGATTGAAGATTAGGAAGCTGCAGGCAACATTAGCACAAGCCCTGTTTATCCCAGTCTACACTGACCAACACTTCACCTCATATAATGTCCCATCTACAAAGAACAATTAGTAATAAATGCGGCTTTAATGCAACTCCACTGGTATTTCTGTAGCAATAGATAGGTGATCACTTTATCATTAATTCTGGCTCAAAAAATTCTTTAAGCAATATTAACTTTCTAAATGTACATATCCACACACTTTGGTAACCTTCAGGGATATGGCAGTGTTAATTGGTTAGCATGCTTCAAATCTCTTCCAGTTGCTGCACCGTACCATGTTGTACTGGGCATTATCGATAAATGATGACTCCACATAGACCACACAATCTCTCTACTCCTCCACAATTCCTCACGGATCACTAGTTTGAGGATTTATTCTATCTTTATTAGTTTCAAACTGGCTGACCTGACTTTTCCAAACATTGGCCTTCAGATTATACAGCTTTACTGACTTACTTCACAGAGCAAGGTCCCTTTGTCCCATCCAGTTTACTTACTACCACTTAAATCACTGGCAGAAGAAAATGAGGAGAGCCTGCTCTCTAATCCTGTCTCTCCTAATTTAAAAACAGCTTTGCTATAGGAAAAAAAGAGTAATAGTGAAGTGTGCAATGTGTCTGGATTCAAATATTATCAGAAAACACCTGAATTACGGGTCATGATCCTTTCAGAATATCTTATTGCATTAATATGGGAAGGTGTCAGTTCTTTTCAATTGGGAGATGAAAACACAAGTTGAACACTTGGCTGTAGCTGGGTACCACAATGAACAAGAAAATGTTTGCACTTCAACAGCGCGAGCCTCTGCAGATTTTAACTGCTCAGCCTCACCATGATGTAATTTCATTTCCTCCCCAAACCTAATGGTTGTGACAACTGTGGGAGGTGAATCAATATTCCAGAAGGGGCCAGGGGTCACAAACTCAACTGGATGGTCTCTGCCAGCTAGTTCAGGTGGACACTCAGGAGAGTGGTGTGTTTAGGGAAAGGCAGAGGAACCAGGCAATGAAGTGCAAAGATTCCTGGTGGGACACTGGGGGTCTTTCCTAATCAGACCAGCCCAAATTGAAAAGTGCTCACATGTCTGCACCTTCTCTGGCAGTGCAGCAGCTCATCTGGAGGAGGTGATCAGTGGGTGGATGTGGCTATGAGGGGGTGCAAGGTTGTACACAGACTTTCCATCAAAATATGAAGTTTTTCTATAATTGCCTGAGAAAACACAAATATCACTTTGTGTACCCTGAATTACATCAGATTTAAGTGAAGAAACAAATAAAACATTTGAAGTAAGTGCACAGTTTTAACACTGCTACAAAGCACATGGTGAAACTGCACACCTGCTACTTTTAAATATGTAAATGTTTGTGTTAGTAATATTTGCTATATTTAAAACTTGACCCACAATTTCCAAAAAAACCTGCTTGACAAATTCACTACAAATAACAATGGGTTACATGATGTCACTTATATAAGAAGATGGTTGTGGTTGTTGGAAGTCAATCATCTCAGCTCCAGGACATCTCTGCAGGAGTTCCTCAGGTAGTGTCCTCGGCCCAACCATCTTCAGCTGCTTCATCAATGATCTTTCCTCCATCATAAGGTCAGAAGTGAGGATGTTCACCGATGATTGTACAATGTTCAGCACCATTTGTGACTCCTCAGATACTGAAGCAGCCCGTGTTCAAATGCAACAAGATCTGGGAAATATCCAGGCTTGGACTGACAAATGACAAGTGACATTCGTGCCACACAAATGCCAGGCTATGACTATCACCAATAAAGGACAATCTAACCACCGCCCCTTGATATGCAATGGTGTTACCATCACTGAATCCCCCACTATCAACATTCTGGGGGTTATTATTGACAAGAAACTCAACTGGACTCACCACATTAACAGAGTGGCTACAAGAGCAGGCCAGAAGCTGGGAATACTGCAGTCAGTAACTCACCTCCTAACTCCTCAAAGCCTGTCCACCATCTACAAGGCACAAGTCAGGAGTGTGATGGAATACTCCCCACTTGCCTGGATGAGTGCAGCCCCAACAACACTCAAGAAGCTTGACACCATCCAGGACAAAGCAGCCCACTTGATTGGCACCACATCCACAAGTATCCACTCCCTCCACCACCGATGCTGAGTAGCAGCAGTGTGTACTATCTACAAGATACACTGCAGAAATTCACCAAAGGTCCTCATAAAACAGCACCTTCCAAACCCACAACCACTTCCATCTAGGAGGACAAAGGTAGCAGACATATGGGAACACCACCACCTGCAAGTTCCGCTCCAAGCCACTTATCATCCTGAGTTGGAAACATATCACCGTTCCTTCACTGGGTTAAAATCCCAGAATTCCTCCCTAAAGGCATTGTGGGTCAACGCACAGCAGGTGGACTGCAGCAGTTCAAGAAGGCAGCTCACTGCCCCTTCTCAAGGGGCAACTGGGGATGGGCAATAAATGCTAGCCAACCAGCTACACCCACATCCCACAAATGAGTAGAAAAAAAGTGATATCTGCAATCTTCACTGATGGGTAGTTCTAACTGTTATAAAATTACTACCAATCACACGGCTCCAATTACTGTAGATATTATGAAATATGTTTCAGACAGTAGGTTCATGTGATTTGGTGATAATGGTTCTTGAGTCATTCATATCAGCTCCAGTGACAAAGAGAAAATATCAGCCTGGTTCACCAGGAAATTCATGTTAAAGGTCAGTGATTGAATCGAGTTTTTTTTTCCCTCCATCTGTGTCCTAATCTTCAGATAATGTTGTATTATTGTTGCACAGAGTCTGATGTAGTAAAGACAATGAGAAATGGGAAAGGTTAACATCATTAAAAATTTTAAAAAATGAGCAGCAGTAGAAACTAGTTAATGAATATTGATAGAGGTTAACCCAATAGGTCCTGACCCTGCCAACCACAGAAACCCAATATTCAGTAGAAAAGATTTGCCTTCCTGATTTCACAGGAAGCATATGGAACTAATTCTGATGAACAGTCACTGGATCGATGCAATAATACAATCTGCCCCTTTTCCCTTTGAAGAATGGGGATAGGTTTTCTGATATGCACTTACAAGGATGCATATAAATATATGTTCTCCATACTTTAAGATTATACCTTGGTGGATATATGACAGAACCAGATCTAATTGTTTTAGTTATCACAACTTGACTGTGTAGATTCACTGCATGGTGTGTTGTCTGTATTCATGGATGGATATAATTTATTATAAGTATATGGTTGTCATTTAGCACCAACATATTATTTTCAGTCTCTGAGCTATCATCCTGTGTGATGGCTGGTTTATTTTATTCATTCTCAGGATGAGTGTGTCACTAGCTAAGCCAGTATTTATTGCCCATCCCTAATTGCCCAGAAGACAGTGCAGAGTCAGTTACGTTATTGTGGGCTTGCAGTCACATATAGGCCAGGTAAGGATGACAATTTCCTTCCATAAAGGGCATTAGTGAATCCTTTAGTTTTTCTGACAATCAACTTGTGGTAATCATTACACTCTTAAATCCAGATTTCTATTGAGTTCAAATCCCACCATCTGCAGGATTTAAATGGAGTCCCCAGAACTTTAGTGAGGTTTCTGGATTAACAGCCCAGCAATAATACCAGTAGGTCATTACTTAGGTCAATGAGATACCTTCTATTCCTTCACAGGACTTGATCGTTGCTCATTACAACATTACATCACCCCGAGTGGACCCAATTTCTACATATCCGTGTGTTCGGATGACAGCATTGAACTACTAAGTTTTGTCCTGGTTTACATTTGGATAATTGTCTGTCTGCTCAATGTACATGCTCTTGTTCCATTTGCTTCCTTCTTTGCTACATGTGGGTAGTTGGTGAGAGTGTAGGAAGGAAGATTTGTCTGGCTCTGTCTCTCAAGCATGAAATCTGCAGGTGAGAGTAAACTATTGCATTGATAAGTAGCACATAGCTTTATCATAACCATCCAAAATATGGCAATTTGCTTTAGACTTGACTACCTCAGATACTTCTGTATGAACAATGTGTTCTGTGAGAGCATTGGACTGGTGTAGTGAGGAAAATGGGTTGTATATTGAACATTCCATTTCCTGCACAGATGTCTTAGTGTACTGCAGACCAATGTCGGATATTGTGATGAGGAACAAATATATTGAATATGGCAACAGTTATCACACTAGTGGAATCTACCATTTATTGCACAATCAGGAACTGGGTGGAATAGTCAGTCACCAGACTGTATTCGTGACCTTGGACATCGAAGTTATCATTCACAATCTTGTAGCATAGTTTAGAAGCAATTTCATGTGGAATGAAAGGTTCTCTCAATTGTTGAGGCCGATGGGGGAGTTGACATTTTTCACATGATTTTATCAATTTCTTTATTAATTCTAGTACAATAACTGGACATTCACATCAATCTCTTGATTTTTTCTGTGCTTCTGCGGCCTATTTTTATGAGATAATGTTTTAGAAAGTAGATGCTACACTGCAGATTTCTTTCCAAACTCTCCTAGCCTGAAAGCTGTATAAAGTTATACTTTTATATCAAGATAACTGGATGGTTATATATTCCCCTCTAGGAGAGAAGCTAGATTTTCTTCCAACCCCAGGCAAGTTTCCTCCAGAAGCTGTTCTATTAAATCACTGTTCTAAATCAAACACAAGCGAATGCCTTAAATGTTTATACTTCCTCTTGGAAATCTCACAATATCAACAATTGCCCATTTACATGCTAAGGGTTTTTCAATTTCCCGCTCTCCAACACAAATTGGATTATGTAACAGGTCAGCAAAGGACTCTCTCACTGATTTTTTTTAAAATGCGCTTCACAAAACCCTTATGGCACTAGATTGTAATCCAAAAAAACAAAAATAATGTTTATTTAAATATGAACATTTCATTCTAAAACACAAAACAAAGATTTTAATTGAAATTAGATGGACATTCGAAGGAAGTTAACCTTCAGTACAAAGGGAAATGAACAGGGGATAGGAACCAATCAGATTGTTCCACAAAGAGGGAGCATGAGGTTAATGGGCTAAATGGTCATCTTCTGACCTTACTTCTGACCTCCTTCCTAACTCAGCTTCTGGTTGAAGTTTCAAATTGTTTTCTAATTGAGAAGCCAAAGCAAAAATTCAAGAGAAAAGATGTAGCATATGTGAATGTAAACCTGATGGATTATGCGAATCTATGAGAAGTTCAACAGGATCTCAGTAAAAGAACAAGATGCAATGTGATAAAAGATAAAAATGGGCTTCTAATTTCCTGTACTTTGAAGTCAACGAAAGGAAAATTTGTTGAGTGGCATTTTGGGAACATAATGTTTCTTCACCTGAAATTTCTTGCGAACACAGATTAATTACATTCACACACAAAACAGCAACAACTTTCATGAAGAATGTTCTTGCTGCTTGTCAAGTGATTTTTTTCACCTTTTCTTTTACATTCACCTCTTGATAAAATGAATTCACAGAAAAAAAAATAGCTTGCGATGTTCTGAGTTTATAGAGTTTCTCAATTAGCTCAGTCTGTAAAGCTGAATGCCAATTGTTACAGTGTGACAGAAAGAGCAGATTGCTGGTAAAACATCCGTGATTGAAACTATCAATTGATGCTTTAGATCTTCTGAAAGAAAAAGACACTTTGATGGACTTTGGCTCCATTGAGCTGCCTTATTGAAAAATAATCTTCAAAAGGAATCAAATTTGCCCATTCCCACTTTTCCACTCCTAATATCATTTTCCATTTTAAGAAAGTAATACTTAGATTTGTTTGAACACTCATCTTGACAGTTCAATAATTATTTTCAGGACGATTGTGTATTAGAAGTTCCTGCCATTATAGACTTGAATATCACAAGTTAAATAACTCATTGCTTCCTTTACCCTCTGCATGATTCCTGACCTGGTTACTCACAAACTCTAATCTCTAATCTCCAGATCAAATGGCCAAGAAATTCAGGAAAATCTAATTCAAATCAAGGCGTGTTGTAACTTCCATCTTTTCCAAACCTATTACCATAAATGTGACACACAATTATTTTTAAAAAGATATATTGTGTGTAATGTCCAGATTTTTTTAAAAATTGGACCACCCCATTTCAAGTATGATAACACATTTCATTGCTCTTCATTTACAAGACTGATCATAATTTGATTAATTTTTTCATTGAAATCTCAGCCAATTCTAGCAATCCTTTAGGGATATTCCCAAAATTATTCTTAAGTCTTTGGGTCTAATGATGTTAATTTAAATATGTTTACATTTGTTGAATTAAATACATTTAGAAGAATCACAAACTGAAGTTAATCAGTTAATGTATTAATATAAAATAGCTTTATTTTCTAAAAAGTGAATTTTCATAAATTTAATATAAATAATTTATCATTGACATGGCTTGAAAATGTTAATTTTTTGTGATAAACATATTTCCAGTTGTTTTATTCAAATGTCACTAAGTTATCATGTTTAAGTAGTTGGAGAAGGTCATAATTTAGAGAAGAATGTTTTCTTTAGGAAAAAAAATCTGTATTCAAACATTGCCTATTGCTCTCATTGCTGACAGATTTCCCACTTGCTGACATATAAATGAGAACTAGCAGCAATTCAGAGGAACATAACTTGTCAAAGCAGTTTAATTTGTTCTATACAAATACAAAATGTAAATACAGCACATGGCGATCAGAAAACTCTCACTGATGAAGGTTTACTCATCACCCACATGGAATTGCAATGACAAAACTCAGATTTGTCTAGTGAGATTAGACTAGTGACCACAATTTCATTAGTTATAAAGTAGCTTTGGAAAAGGATGGGTCTGGTTCACAAATTAAAGTTCTAAATTGGGGCAAGGCCAATTTTGATGGTCTTAGACAGAAAATGTTCAAAAGCTAATTGGGGGAGACTGTTTGCAGGCAAAGGGACATGTGGTAAGCGAGAGGCTTTCAAATGTGAGTTAATAAGGGTTCAGAGTGAAGTGTAAGGCTGGCAGGAGCAGGGAAACCTGGATGACTAAAGTTATTGAGGCCCTAGTCTTGAAAAAGAAGGAGGCATATGAAATGTATAGGTAGCTGGGATCAAGGGAATTCCTTAAGGGTTACAGAGGGTGTCGGAATACACTATAGAGAGACATCATAAGGGCTAAAATGAGACACAAGATTGATTTGACAGATAAAGGTAAAGGAGAATCCAAAGGAACAGTGTAATGTCAATTACTAGAGGACAAGGTTTAAAGGTAAAGGGGGGAATTTTAAAGGAGAGGTGAGAGTACCATTACTTGTGCACTGTCTACAACAACTTAATAACAGGAGTCAACATCAAGAACAATGGCTATACAATCACCTGCAACCAGCTTCCCTCAGATTAGTTTCTTCAACTGTCAGGAAAAGTGCACCACGTGAGACTATCCCATTACCGAGCAGTTTACGACATGTCTATTATCATGCAGAGATGGACGGATTACAACAAACATATATGTTATAACAATTCGGTGATTCTGTGGTCTCTTAACCTTGAATCTTGGGTTCAAACAGTCTTCTTTTCTTCCCAGATATTTCCAAAGATTCTGGTATTACTTTTACTAAAACAGCCAGCAGCCTTTTTATTAAAAACCTTGCAGAAATAATTTGTAATGTCTTAGCTACATGCCATTACTCAATAAAAGGGGTTACTTCTTCCAAAACCTCTTCAAATTTAGCAAACCTAATTTACCTTTAACTAATGCATTATTGTTGCTGATTCTCAAGTCTTACTAATTTTACTCAAGCGTAGTTAAGAGAAGTTGGAATTTTAAGTTACCTTTTACAAGTCGAGTGTCCCCATTTTCAGTTAGAATCACAGAATCCTTATTCGGCCCATCGAGTCCAACCGACCCTCTGAAGAGCATCACACACAGACCCACATCCCCATAACCCTGCATTTCCCATGGCGAATCCATCTAGCCTGCACATCTTTGGCCTGTGAAAGGAAACTGCAGCACCCAGAGGAAGCCCACTCAGACACAGAGAGAATGTGCAAATCCCACACAATCACCCAAGGGTAGAATCATATCTGGATCACTGGCCTTGAAGCAGCAGTGCTAATCACTGAGCCACCGCGCCATCCTTAGAGTGCTTTGTTAAGTAGCATTTAGAGCACTCATTCTGCCAATGTTCGGAGTGACTTTCCTCACAGTCTTCTGCCCCTCACCTTGTTTCTTATGCCATGATGTGGAGATGCCGGTGTTGGATCGAGGTGGACAAACATAGAACATAGAACAGTACAGCACAGTACAGGCCCTTCAGCCCACAATGTTGTGCCGACCTATTATCCTACCCTGCATACCCTATATTTTACTATCATCAGTGTGCCTATCCATAAGTCACTTAAATGTCCCGAATGTATCTGACTCCACTACCACTGCCGGCAGTGCATTCCACACACCCACCACTCTCTGTGTAAAGAACCTGCCTCTGACATCTCCCCGACACCTTCCTCCAATCACCTTAAAATTATGCCCCCTCGTAATAGTAATTTCCGCCGTGGGAAAAAGTCTCTGGTTATCCACTATCTATGCCTCTCATCATCTTGTACACCTCTATCAAGTCACCTCTCATCCTTCTTCTCTCCAATGAGAAAAGCCGTAGCTCCCTCAACCTTTCCTCAAAACGTGCCCTCCAGTCCAGGCAGCATCTGGTAAATCTCTGCACACTCTCTAAAGCTTCCACATCCTTCCTATAATGAGGCGGCCAGAACTGAACATAATATTCCAAGTGTGGTCTAACCAGGGTTTTAATAGATCTGCAGCATAACCTTGCGGCTCTTACATTCAATTCCCCTGCCAATGAAAGCCAACACACCATACGCCTTCTTAACAACCTTATCAACTTGGGTAGCAACTTTGAGGGATCTATGGACGTGGACCCTAAGATCCCTCTGTCCCGCCACACTGCCGAGAATCCTGCCATTAACCCTGTATTCTGCATTCAAATTTGACCTTCCAAAATGAATCACTTCACACTTTTCTGGGTTGAATTCCATCTGCCACTTCCTTGCCTATCTCTGCATCCTGTCAATGTCCCGTTGCAACCTACAACAGCCCTCCACGCTGTCCACAATTCCACCAACCTTTGTGTCATCGGCAAACTTACTAACCCACCCTTCCACTTCCTCATCCAAGTCATTTATAAAGATCACAAAGAGCAGGGACCCCAGAACAGATCCCTGCGGAACACCACTGGTCACCGAGCTCCAGGCTGAATACTTTCCATCTACTACCACCCTCTGTCTTCTATTAGACAGGCAATTCTGTATGCAGACAGCCAAATTTCCCTGAATCCAATGCCTCCTTACTTTCTGAATGAGTCGACCATTGGAAACCTTATCGAATGCCTTGCTAAAATCCATATACACCACACCCATTGCTCTACCTTCATCGATGTGTTTTGTCACATCAAAGAATTCAATAAGGCTTGTGAGGCATGACCTGCCCCTTACAAAGCCATGCTGACTATTTCTAATCAAACTGTGCTTTTCCAAATAATCATAAACACTATCTCTCAGAATCCTCTCCAATAATTTATTCACCATATTTTTCAGTTGTAAGTGACACTTAAAGAAGGACGGAGGCTCTGAAAGCTTGTGTTTTCAAATAAACTTGTTGGATTATAACCTGGTGTTGTGTATTGTCTGACCTTGTTTCTTGTGAGATCAGGCTCTTGGGCATCTTCCTCATGGAATTGCAGAGGTGGAGAGGCAGAGGTAGTCATTGGAACTGCTGACCATCAGTACTTACCACAGTTATACACTACCCTCAAAGCTATCACTCAATGTGGTGCTTAGCCCTTGTGAGTGAGCAATGCCCATCTTTCCCAACATTGCTCATTCTGTTCAAATGAAGTACTTATGTCATACTGTTAAATACAATTTGCAGTGAGGAGGCCTGCCACACTGTGATATTGCTGTACAATAATGAATGAGCTTATGGAAGATTTCAGAGAGTGACCAGTAAAGAGTTGCAGTGTTCCAATATAGACACTGTAGCATGTTGACACATCATAGAATGGAAACTGAATAAAATTCCATCTTGTTTTCCATAAATTTTCCGTGTACCAGTCGTGTTTTGAGTATTTTTTTCCAGACTCTCTGAATGACTCTTCAGTGGAAATGGTGATTTTGAAAGTTCTTAAATCTTCTTTTGATTCACTACAAGGACACAATTCACAATCCAGACTCTTGTGTGATATTGGAGATAGTAGGAACTGCAGATGCTGGAGAATCCGAGACAACAAGGTGCAGGGCTGGATGAACACAGCAGGCCAAGCAGCATCATAGGAGCAGA
>NC_063333.1:150096546-150109709 GCF_021869965.1 Rhincodon typus | reverse complement strand
TCATGCACTTTCAGGCCCTCTAATTGCTGCTGCTTTCAAACTTCATCACTAAGTCACAATGGCTCAGTGATTATCACTGATGCCTCAGTGCCAGGTGCCCAGGTTCAATTCCACACTCAGGCAACAGTCTGTGCAGAGTTTGAATATTCCCCGTGTGGGTTTCCTCTGGGTGCTCCAGTTTTCTCCCACAGTCCAAAGATGTGCAAGTTAGGTGGATTAGTCATGATAAGTTGCCCATAGCGTCCAGGTAGGTGGGTTAGCCATGGGAATTGCAGGGCGATAGGGATTGGGGGTGGGGGTGTTGTAGGTCTGTGTAGGGTGTCCTTCGGAGGGTTGGTGTGGTCTTGATGGGCTGGATGGCTTACTTCCACATTGCAGGGATTCTATGGATAACTGCTGAAAGATTATTGTTCAGCATGTACGAGATCCCAGAGGGCATTTGTAGGAGTTCTCGTATTGGCTAATGGATTAAAATTTAAGGCTCGAGGCAAGACTGAACCTGCACTCGAGTCTACTATATTTGCTTTTTGCAGTCATTAATTTGTCCTTAGTTACTAAGTACTAGTAAGAAAGATCGAAAAGAACTGAATTCAGTTCCCACTGAAATACATTTTTATTAGAGGCTCCAATGTTTCCTTTGGCCGCATCTTCTACTGACATCATTTGCTGTTCAAAGCTTTTGTAATAATTTGATTTAAAAAACTAGATGGTGTAACACGTTTGTCAAAATCTCTATTTCTGTGGATATTTCTCCCCTGTGTATGAAATCATTTAATCCACCCTCATTTAAAACTGCTGTAGAGAGACATTTCAGATTGAAGACATTGGCAGCTTCCAAAAGCCCCTGCTAGATGATCAGACATTGCAGTCACTTTTTTTGGACATTTGTCATCCTGAGTCGGAAACAATATTCATGAAAAGTTAGAAGTGAGACAACAAGGGTCAGTTTCAGCATCTGGCATGATTTGATTCACCATCAGAACCTAGAGCTGAAAAGCTCAAATAATTTCCTGATATTCAGAAATGAACATGAGAATTGCCAATTTCTGACACTGGAATAATATCATTTACCAAAAGCTACACTTTTTATATAAAAATAACTTAACCTTATCTATCTTGGTGGAAGCCTGTACAGATCTATAATCTGTATGAGAGGACATACTACGTTGAAATAAAGGTAGATTTTGACCCTATCCCAGAAACGTTGTGGCGGAGCCTATTTAACACTGCCAGCTTTCAGCCCACTCAAGATGATTCTGTAATCACAATGTCATTGCCTTGATGAATGTCAAAGTAACTAATGGACGCACGTCAAAATCCTCATGGACTTGGGAGGAGCTGTTGTGTGGAATAGAATAGAAAAGTTTATTTCTTGAACAAAAGTCATTATAGCCAGTTTACTCATAGTCCAAGTATGTTTCATAGAATCATAGAATCCCTGCAGCATGGGAACAGGCCATGTGGCCCAATGAGTTCACAGCAACCCTCCAAAGGGCATAAACGAAAATAGAAGTTGCTGGAAAATCTCAGTAAGTCATGCAGAATTTGTGAAGGGAAATCAGAGTTAACATTTTGAGTCCGGTAACCCTTTCTTAGAACCAAAACATTAACTCTGATTTCTCATCACATCCACTACCAGACCTGCTGAGATTTTCCAGCAACTTCTATTTTTGTTTCTGATTTACAGCATCCGCAGTTGTTTTGGTTTTCCTCCAAACAGCACCCACCCAGACCCACCCTCACCTACCCCATCCCTGTAACCCAGCACTTCTCATGGCTAATCCACCTAGCCTGCACATCCCTGGGCACGATGGGCAATCCAGTAAGCTGTACATCTTTGGACTGTGGCAGGAAACTTGATCACCTGGAGGAAACCCATGCAGACACGGGGAGAATGTGTCACCCAAGAGTGGGATCAAACCAGGGTCCCTGGTGCTGCGAGGCACTAACTACTGTGCTAACCACTGAGCTACCGTGCCTCCCCATTCATCTTATTAAAACAATTTTAAAAGGCATTGGTTCAGGAAAGTGTGAAAATCTCTTGTCGAAATCTAAGCTGGTTCGGATATGGTCAGTTTGAACAGCTCAAGAACAGAGGCTTTCACATAAACAAGTGACTGAGTGGCCAACTTTTGTCTAACACACGGAGAGTGGGAGATATCCCCTCCACCTTACAGTAAACTCATTCATTTCTGCTTTGAATCCTGGACAGTCATCACTGAACTTTTTTTGCATTTGAGACATTTCCCTGTGGTTATTTTATTTTAAATTAATCATGGTGTAGGTGTCACTAGCATTTCTTGCTCACACCTTGTTGTCCAGAGGGTATTATTAGAGTTTGGAATCACATGCCCTAAGACTACACTGGAGAATGAGATGGAATTTAGTGACCCCATAGACAATAGCATTTGGCGAGCTCTTTATTCACCATCTGCCATATTATGATTTGTACCAATATGCTCAGAATATTAGCTTGGGGTATCTGGATTACTGGTCCAGTGAAATTATCATTATACCCCTGCCCCTTGCTAGACAGTGTAGTAACTCAATAGGAAAATGGCAGCTCAACTTGCCTTCTTGTGAAAAGAATGTGTGGTCTCTAGGATGTCTAAATCCATACCTCAGGGAAATCACACATCTTGCAGATCTGAAAATACCCTGACCAAGAGAAGACGACATCTCCTGAGGAACCTCGGGGAGGAAAGCAAGCTGAGCTTGCAATGACTTTCAGTCTGTAACTTGGAAACAAAGATGGGGAGCACCAGGGCCACCACATCTGGCTGACAGATCGCCGCATCTGAAGCATCCATTTATAGAATGCGTCCTCTTGGCCAAGGGTTCATGATCTCCTTGGGTGATTCTGAAAATGATCAAGGAAGTAAATTCTCTGGACGATATTTACCTGTCAATCAACATTACTAGAACAGATCATTCAGTTACTGTCACATTGCTGCTAACGGGAACTTCTAATTGGTTGCCACATTTCTAACATTCCTTTTTTCTCAGGTAGTCCCTCGAGACTGAGGATGAGTTTCCTCCTCTGTGGAGTAGAGGGTCCTGAGGTGAATGAACAGCCCAATGCCGGATCCCCCTGCCACAGGCTGGGGAAGGTGGTGTTTGCTGAACCAGATGGGTGATATCCTCAAGGTTCCACAATCTCCTTCCACTGTTTGGTTTCAGCCTCCACCTGAACCTGTCAGAGATGCTCAGGATTTTTAGCACCTTTCTGGATGTTTCTGCTCCAGTGCGAGTGGTCTTAGGCTGGGAGATTCCCATGAGGTAATGGAGATGTTATATTTTCTCAGGACGGCTTCGAGGGCGTCCTTGAAGTATTTTCTCTCCCCACCTGGTAACCACTTGTTGTGACGGAGCTCGGAGTAGAGAGCTCGTGTCAGGTATCTTGTGTGAGATATGTATATTTTCTATTTGTACTCAAAAAGTACTTCATCGTTTCAATGTGACTACCTGCCATTCTTCTAAACTCAAGAAAATAGACACAGTTTGTTCAGGCTTTCATCACAGGGCAACACTCTGATTACAGGGCCCAATCCAGAGAATGTTTGCTGTATTACTTCCACATGCAAATATTTCTTAAATGTGGATAAAGAGTGCACAACCTTCATTTTCAGCCCCCTGTCTACCAGGCCTGTGACCTCCAGCTCAGAAATGAACCATCTTTCACTTATCCCTACTCTTCTGCTGCCTTGGAAACACATACAGTACATGTGGTACACTCAGCAGAGAAATCCTTCCCAATTTAATCAGGGAATGAAGCTTAGGCCATAACCGAGAATATGGCATCCACTTCCAGTCATCATATCTGAGGAAGGAAGTGAGGACCTTTGAGAAAATGTAGGGGAGGTTTACTGGGATGATTCTAGAAATGAGAATATTTTCCAGAAAAGTTCCAGGAATGAGGGTATTTAACTAGCAAGTTAAAACATAGATCATAGAACAGTACAGGCGTTTTGGCCCACGATGTTGTGCCGACCTATTATCCTATTAAGATCAACCTACCCTGCATACCTTACATTTTACTATCCTCCATGTGCCTATCCAAGCGTCGCTTAAAAGTCTCTAAAGTATCTGACTCCACTACCACTGCCGGCAGCGCATTCCACACGCCCACCACTCTCTGTGTGAAGAACCTACCTCTGACATCTCCCCTATACCTTCTTCCAATCACCTTAAAATTATGCCCCCTCGTAATAGTCATTTCCGCCCTGGGAAAAAGTCTCTGGCTATCCTATCTATCTATGCCTCTTATCATCTTGCACACCTCTATCACGTCACCTCTCATTCTTCTTCGCTCCAAAGAAAAAAGCCCTAGCTCCCTCAACCTTTGATCATAAGACCTGCCCTCCAGCCCAGGCAGCATCCTGGTAAATCTCCTCTGCACCCTCTCTAAAGCTTCCACATCTTTCCTATAAAGAAGTGACGAGAGCTGAACACAATATTCCAAGTGTTGTCCAACCAGGGTTTTATAGAACTGCAGCATAATCTCCTCGTTCTTAAACTCAATTCTCCTGCCAATGAAAGCCAACACACCATACACCTTCTGAACAACCCTATCAGCTTGGGTAGCGACTTTGAGGGATCTATGGACGTGGACCCCAAGATCCCTCTGTCCCTCCACACTGCCGAGAATCCTGTCATTAACCCTGTATTCTGAATTCAAATTCGACCTTGCAAAATGAATTACTTCACACTTTTCTGGGTTGAATTCCATCTGCCACTTCTTTGCCCAGCTCTGCATCCTCTCAATGTCTCGTTGCAAACTACAACAGCCCTCCACGCTGTCCACAACTCCACCAACCTTTGTGTCATCGGCAAACTTACTAACCCACCCTTCCACTTCCTCATCCAAGTCATTTATAAAGATCACAAAGAGCAGAGATCCCAGAACAGATCCCTGCAGAACACCACTGGTCACCGAGCTCCAGGCTGAATACTTTCCATCTACTACCACCCTCTGTCTCCTATTGGACAGGCAATTCTATATCCAGACAGCCAAATTTCCCTGAATCCCATGCCTCCTTACTTTCTGAATGAGCCGACCATGGGGAACCTTATTGAATACCTCGCTAAAATCCATATACACCACATCCACTGCTCTACCTTCATCGATGTGTCTTGTCACAAGGAATTCAATAAGGCTTGTGAGGCATGACCTGCCCCTCACAAAGCCATGCTGACTATTTCTAAACAAACTGTGCTTTTCCAAATAATCATAAATACTATCTCTCAGAACTCTCTCCAATAATTTGCCCACTACAGAAATAAGACTGACAGGTCTGTAATTCCCAGGATTATCCCTATTCCCTTTCTTGAAAAAAGGAAATGACATCTGCCACCCTCCAATCTTCTGGTGCTACTGCAGTGGACAGTGAGGACGCAAAGATCATCGCCAAAGGGGCAGTAATCTCCTCCCTCGCTTCCCATAGTAACTTTGGGTATATCCCGTCTGGCCCAGTGGACTCATCTATCCTCATGTTTTTCAACATTTCTAGCACATCCTCCTTCCTAACATCAACCTGTTTGAGCATATCTGTATATTCCATGATGTCCTCACAAATGTCAAGGCCCCTCTCACTGGTGAATACTGAAACAAAGTATTCATTAAGGACCTCCCCTACCTCCTCTTACTCTGCACACAATTTTCCTCCACTGTCCTGATAGTCCCTACCCTCACTCTGGCCATCCTCTTGTTCCTCACATAAGTGTAGAAAGCCTTGGGGTTTTCCTTGATCCTACCCGCCAAGGTTTTCTCATACCCCCTTCTAGCTCTCCTAAGTCTATTCTTCAGTTCCTTCCTGGCTACCTTGTAGACCTCTAGAGCCCTGTCTGATCCTTGCTTCCTCATCCTTAAGTAAGCTTCCTTCTTCCTCTTGACTCGATGTTCCACATGTCTTGTCATCCAAGGTTCCTTCACATTACCATCCCTTCCTTGCCTCAGTGGGACAAACCTATCCAGTACTCGTAGCAACTGCTCCCTAAACAACCTCCACATTTCTGTCATGCATTTCCCTGAGAACATCTGATCCCAATTTATGCTCTGCAGTTCCTGCCTAATAGCATTGTAATTCCCCCTTCCCCAATTAAATACTTTCCCATACCATCTGCTCCTATCCCTTTCCATGACTATAGTAAAGGTCAGGGAGTTGTAAGCATTATCACTGAAAGTCTCTCCCACTGAGAGATCTGACACCTGGCCTGGTTCGTTGCCAAGCACCAAATCCAAGATGGCCTCTCCTCCAGTCAGCCTATCTACATATCGAGTCAGAAATCCTTCCTGGACACGCCTGACAAAATCTGCTCCATCCAAATTATTTGCACTTAGGAGGTTCTAATCTATGTTAGGGAAGTTGAAGTCACCCATGACAACAACCCTATTACTTCTCCACCTTTCCAAAATCTATCTCCCAATCTGTTCCTCAGTGTCTCTGTTGCTATTGGGGGATCTTGAAAACTCCCAATAAAGTGACAGCTCCTTTCCTGTTTCTGATTTCCACCCACTCTGACTCAGTGGACAAACCCTCCTCCACGACCTCCCTTTCTGCAGCTGTGACACTATCCCTGATTAGCAATGCCACTCCCTCATCTCTTTTACCTCCTTCCCTATTTCTTTTGAAACATCTATACCCCGGAACATCCAGCAACCATTCCTGTCCCTGTGTTATCCAAGTCTCCATAATGGCCACAACATCGTAGTTCCAAATACTGATCCATGCGCTAAATTTGTCACCCTTATTCCTGACACTTCTTGCATTGAAGTAGACACACCTCAACCCTGGCACTGACTGCCATTTTGCCCTATCAACTGCTTATTCTTCCTCACAGAATCTCTGCTTGCTCTATCTGCCTGTACACCAGCTACCCCATCCTCTGATTTTTAGATCCAGTTCCCATCCCCCTGCCAAACTAGTTTAAATATTCCCAAAGAGCTCTAGCAAACCTCCTGCCCAGGATATTGGTGCCCCCCCAATTCAGGTGCAACCTGTCCTTCCTGTACAGGTCCCACCTTCCCCAGAAGATATCCCAATGATCCACAAACCTGAAGGCCTCCCTTCTTACACCAGCTCTGTAACCATGTGCTCAGCTGCACTCACTCTGTTTCTGGCCTTACTAGCCCATGGCATCACTAGTAATCCTGAGATTACTACTCTGTTCATCCTGCCTCTTAGCTTCCAACCTAACTCCCTATATTCACTTTTCAGGTCCTCGTCCCGTTTCCTAGCTATGTCATTGGTACCGATGTGTACCACGACCTCTGGCTGCTCTCCCTCCCCCTTAAGAATCCTGAAGACTCAATCTGAGACATCCCTGACCCTGGCACCCAGGAGGCAACATACCATATGGGAGTCTGGCTTGGTACCACAGAATCTCCTGTCTGTTCCCCTAACCAGTGAATTTCCTATCAGTATCGCTCTCCTATTCTCTCCCACTTCCCTTCTCAGCCACAGAGCCAGACTCAGTGCCAGAGACCTAGCCGCTACAGCTTTCCCCTGGTAGGTTGTCCCCCCAGCAGTATCCAAAGCGGTATACTTATTATTGAGGGGAATGGCCACAGGGGATCCCTGCACTGTCTGCCTATTCCCTTTTCCCCTCCTGACAGTCATCCAGCTGCCTTTGTCCTGTACCTTGGGTGTGACCACCTCCCTATAACTCCTCTCTATCACCCCCTCAGCCTCCCAAATGATCCGAAGTTCATCCAGCTCCAGCTCCAGTTCCCTAACGCAGTTTGTGAGGAGCTGGAGTTGGGTGTACTTCTCACAGGTGAAGCCAGATGGGACACTAGCAGTGACCCTAACCTCCCACATCCTACAAGAGGAGCATGCAACTCCCCTAGCTTCCATCCCCTCTACTCTCGATTGCCAAAAGAATAAAGAAAAAAAAAGCCTTACTTTTCCAACCCTCCACACAGTCTTTTTTTGTTTCGAGGAGGAGGAGGAGGAAGATGTTGCCTGGCATTCAGGACTGGCAGCAGCAAAGCTCCTCCTGTGATTGGAGGCTGTGGCAGCGGATGCTGGGGCCGGCAATGTGATATCTGTGGCCGGAGCTGGACTATTGGTGCGATGGCAGCAGAGCCAGAGACTTGTGGTTGTTGGCAGAGTGTGGGTTCAGCATTGGACTCAGCGTCAGCATCTGTAACGTGGGCCCAGCAGCAAAGAGATGGAGCCAAAAGAGTGGTGGATGACTCTTTCAGTTATATCTCTCTACTCTTAATTCTTAAACTATTCAAAATGGTGCTGAATTGTGGTGATAGTTGAAGCTTTTCACTGTATTTTACCATGTAATTCAGTGTAAAATGCAAATGACAACAATAAATCATTCATAATTTGCCAACATTTCTGCAGCATTTGGTCCTACTGAGTAGAAGGATGCAATAATTAAAATCTTCTTTTAAATCCACAGGACCCAAATGCACTAATATAAATAGTTGTCAAAAACTACAATTTTTGAGATGCTTGCATGAATACATTGTTACATTACAATATCTAGTGGTGAAGCCCAAACAGAGGTTTTACTGAGAGCAAAATTCCTAAAAGGGCCAGAATGAAGCCTGTGGAAGCTTGTCAAACAAGAAAGTTTCTTTGGTTTTGATGCTGAGAGATTTCTCAGCTGAATCCTATTTAATTGAAAAGTGCCACTTAAACTAGAGCATTTCAAACGTGGCCTGGATGATGAATATAAAAATCATGAGACAAGACATTCGTATATTTGCAATGGAATGATGGACTGTTCAGGGAACTGTTTAGGAAGGTCACCTGGGAGGTGTTAACACCAATCTTGCACCAGTGATAATTCTACATGATTATCTTAAAACCAGACCTGCAGTTCATCCCCTGTCCCTGAGCTGATTTAGTGAATCTTCCTGATGAAATCAAGATTGTAAATTCCCAAATGTGATGACCTTGATAATGAATGTTTCTGGATAGATGGGATCAGGAAGATTTTTTTTCCTTTATTCATTCATGGGATGAGGGCATTGCTGACTAGGCAACTTTTATTACCCATCCTTAATTGCGTGGAGGGCAGTTAAGAGTCAACCACATTGCTACGGGTCTGGAGTGACATGTAGGTCAGACCAGGTAAGGATGGTAGTTTCCTTCCCTAAAGGACATTAGTGAACCAGATAGGTTTTTCCAACAATTGACAATGGATTCATGGCCATCATTAGACTCTTAATTTCAGCTATTTATTGAATTCAAATTCCACCATCTGCCCAGGTCCCCAGAACACTATCTGGGCCTCTGCATTAACAGCCCAATGATAATACCACTAGGCCATCATCTTCCCTCATTTAAGATCCCTCCATCTACATTGCTTGGAAAAGATAAAGGTGGGTGAAGCCTATCACTATGCTCACCAATGGAATGAGAGCGGTATATTATGTCTATATTTAATAGGTGAAATACCAACTTCAATTCAACAGAAAATAGTTTCTGTAATTGGTTTCTGAAGTAGCCAGTTAAGAGTAGGAAAGGGGTCTACTGAACTGCTTCACATAATGAATGCAGCCAGTGAGAGGGCTTTATGCACAAAAGTGAAAAGAAGATATTCCCACAAAAGATAAAAGGAACGTAAGGGACAGGCGACCTTTGAAGGATAGATTTTAAATGTGTTTATTTATCAATCCTCAACTCAGCTGCTAGTGCTAACATCAGGGATGTGATGTCTTGGATTTAAAACTATAAACACAGGCAGATGAAGTCAGGGGTAGGGAGGACTTTGCAAATTTGGAGCTTATGAGAGATTAAACATGAATGAGTCATTCCATAAGAATAGAAACCTATTTTCTATTACTTACACTGTTCTTTGTTTCCCAATATTGGGACTGAATGTTCCTAGGAATTTAATCCAACTTTTCATTTTGACCAGCTCTATTCATGTGTTTCCATCAGCCATTCAGTATACAGATTTTGCTTTTCAAAACTGGTCTTATTTGCAGTTAAATCTGCCTGCTATATCATTCAGTCCTTTTTCTTCGTCAGAGGCACCTAAATATAACTGATGTTAGGTTAGTGTTATCCTACAGCGGATTTACTGTGAGCAGTTTGAGCAAATTCTCACTGAGGCCAGGAACAAGCTTGACCACAGGTCTTTAGCAGATTATAAATTCATTTAATAACTTCCCTTTCTCCTTATAAACGGGTTTAAAAACGGAGGTGTCTCACTCATCTCAGTGATTTGAGAAAGGCAAAACATTTCAAACCTAATGATGTCATCAGAACTGGAACACAGTGAAGGATATACTGAAGGTTTTTAACAGTGTAATGGCAGGGAAGGAAAACAGTTGAATAAAAAGGTTATTGTTTTGAAACATTAAATTTCTATCCTCACTGATGCTGCCAAATGTGTTGAGTATTTTCAGCATTGTCTGTTTATTTTCGGTTGCCAGTATATGCAGGATTCTGTAGTGTTTTGAGATTGGTGAATGACTTCATGAGGAGGAATGTCACTGTTTGATTGGGTTAATATAGTCACAGTTTCCCTAAGATGAAAGTTTAGATTCAGATTTTAGTCTGGAATATACAGCTGACCTGAAAAACTAAATCAATGAAATGATTTCAAATCATGCTGCAATATTCTTCTGAAGAAAATATGACCTTGTTTATTTACAGCATTTGCTGGAAGAGGGATCTTTACCGCTGCTCAGTCAGAGCTCTCTGGTAGATTTACTGCCACCACCATACACTGCTAGGTCTGGTTTGGTAGAGGAAGACCACCTGGGGGTCTCACCATTAGGTGCTCATCTTAAACTCATCTTCAAGTCAGTTTACTGTGTAATTAGCAACTCAGTGATATGATTGTCACCTGACACAGTGTCAAAGACAGCTCAATGTTAAGTATCATTCCTGAGATCCAAAGATGTGCCTTGGCTAAAATCCATGGGGCATTGTGTTTTGGACAATGCATTCCTTATCATTGACACTTTTGGATTCTAGCTCCTTTAAGTAACTGCATTTCCTACTTACTACTGTAACTGGGTGAGGTTGTGTAAAAGCAGTAATCCTGAAATATAAAAAAGTTTAAGTAGATAGTTAATCCTGTACCCTTTGTAGAAAATCATTCAAGATGAACATAAACTAGGTAATTTAAATAATTTCAACAGAAGCCAAGACCAAAATGTGATAAACTATGAAAAAATGTACATTCCCTATGTTAGTATCCACACCAATAGGAGCAGCTTTCCTGTATGGTCACAGTGAGATGGTGATTCAAGGGGGTAAAGTTATGCCAGTGTTCTGAAGTGTCACTGAACTCAATGTTAACTCTGCTTTCTCTCCGAAAATGCTGCCAGACATGCTGAGTTTCTCAGCAATTGGTATGTGTTTGCCAATCAATGTGTCTGTGCTGAATATCAATGTATCACAAATTCCAGTCATTAGCTATTGATAGTAATCAGAGATGGAATTATTATTGTAACCACAGATCTGTTTCCGAAGCCAAACAAAGAGTGGAAGTCACAAATAGGACTTGATGTAGTCTGAATGGCGTGGAGGAGAAAGGACAGTGCTCAGTAACAGGTCGGAGAAGCAATTGCAAACTGGCATTGATGGCTTAAAAAACAACTGCCTTTAATAAAAAGCCTTTTGGAGCACATTCCCAAGTTTGTTGACATTCCTGCCTCCGATTCAGCGATGATAGTTACTAGTCCTCAAACAGAAATCAGCAACATTTTTTCTGCATCAATAAAGAGTTTACAAAGACCGCAAGTGCTCAAAATTGAAAACACAGTGTTGAACATAGGATTCAATAAGAATATATTGTAGGAACTGGCCATTCACAGCGTCTGGTCAATGCTGTCTCATATGTTGAGGAGTCAACAAGAGATCATATTCATTTCTAAAAGAATAGAGTGGAAAATTTAAAAATATTTCAAAAAAAAAACAGACCACCATCTTGGTTGTTCTGGGAAATGCACTCCCATCTGGTCTGCTGGAAAATAACACGTGATCACTGAAAGTAGGCTTCCAAGATTTGGACAAAGGTGGAATCACAGAATGAAATTAGTCTCGTTTCCAATCGGTCAGCTCAGACATTGGCCAACTGCGGGATTTTAAAATCAGGGTTTTGGTATGTTTAGAAATTGGACAGCCGTAATCCTACAGGCTTTGACTATCTTCAGCAGGCACTTCAAAGCACTGGAGAAGTACCTCCAGAAGATCCTCCGATTCTAGTGGCCAATGAGGTGGCCCATCAACAGTGTCCTCTCCCAGAACAGCATGCCCAGTATGGGGGAGCTGATCACTCACAACCAGCATCACTGGAAAACATGTTATACATTCAGTTTGCACTAGAATCCCAGAAATTCTGCTGCTACATTTGGAATTCCTGGATACTCCCAAGGAGGATAGCAGATCCACTGTTGGGATTTTTGCAAAGCACCTCTGAAAAAGGTCAAATGTCCCACTAACTCATTTGAAGCCCTGACTTGTGACCAGCCTAAACAGTGAAAAGCAATTCAGGTCAGCACCAAACTATCCTCGGGAGAGTTTGATGGGAATTTGTGGAGGTGAAATGGAAGCACTCGAGGAAACCCACCACTGCCACTCCTCCCCAACCCCACAAGAACCTACATAACTCTTCAAGCAGTACTTGCCCCACATGTGGCAGAGACAGACATGTTTGCACCACTCCCTGAGACATCTCTAGGCCTAAGCTCTTAAATCATGATTGTTGCTTCGAGTTGGAGGATTTAGGTGTTTGCAAAGTGAAGTAAGAAAACAAAAATCGATGCTGAAAACCTGAAGTTAAAAAGGTAAATAAATCAGGGATGTCTGGTAACAGCAAAGAGAGAAACAGTTAATATTAAAGTCAAATATGACTTCACTTTACTGCTGATCCAGCACCAAATCAGCCGTTTTCGGGTAACCAAGAGAGCTTTTTAAAAGTACTTTTTTCCTACTCTCCCAAGAGGCTCCAGTTAGATCTACTCTCTTGGTACTTTTCCACAAGTAGCATTTTTTAAAATAAGCTCATTTGTTCCCAAGTCATCAGGAAAGTCAGATGAACCTAAAAAGAATATGTGCATAAACCAAGTTTTCAGAATGAGGAGTCTCCAGCGACAAGGTAAGAAAGGCAAAAGTTTGAACTTGTGCAGAATAAGTGAGCAAGTTTCTGAGCAAACTCACCTCATTCAATTTCAAGAGACAACA
>NC_063333.1:150015762-150091546 GCF_021869965.1 Rhincodon typus | reverse complement strand
GCTGGATGAACACAGCAGGCCAAGCAGCATCATAGGAGCAGAAAGGCTGACGTTTCGGGCCTAGACCCTCCTATGATGCTGCTTGGCCTGCTGTGTTCATCCAGCTCTGCACCTTGTTGTCTCGGATTCTCTAGCATCTGCAGTTCCTGCTATCTCTCATTCAATTTCAAAACAGTTTTGCACTCTACCTCCAAGTCTGGCCTCTTCATTTCACTGACTTTGGATCACAGTTTCCACGTGCACTGCTGGAGGCTAATCATTTAGCCTTTATACGGGTCTCACTGGAATTTGATTCTGAAACCATTGAACATCATTAGCACTTACTCAGATTTCAAAAAGCCTTTTGAAAATCTTCAAGAGTCTTTCATCTTCAAAAATGAAATTCTCAATTCTCATTGCCCAGCTCACCCTATTGTAAACCAAGGCATTGCTTCATCAGGAGCTTTACACAAGTGCAAATTGTTTTCTATCTTGTTATAATTCCCTGCAGAGACCAATTACTTCACACAAAAAAAAAGAGAAAAAGAAATTGTCATGAAGATAATAGAAAGGAAACTGATGGAGAAGATTTCATATTTAGAACTTCACTTTAAATATTCAATGAAATAAACATATTGGCTCTCTCATATTTCACTCAATCATTTCTGGAATCAGATTGTGCAGCCATACTCCATCCAGTGTCCACAACTTGGTCAACATTGACAAACCATAAATCCACAATCCTCCCTCATTTGAGTCAAGATGTGGAGGTGCCAGTCTTGGAATGGGGTGGACAAGGTCAAAAAAATCTCACAGGAGTCAAGATAGTCCTAACAACAAAGAGCGCCCAGAAATCCCCTTCTTCAACACCTTAGAAATAATCCAGTGGTCTCCAGCAACCCAAACAGAAAAAATGGGTCTTGTGATCTGTGACGCAAAAGCACCTGGATGTAATTATCTGTCTATTTACCTTTCAATTAATCACTATTCATCCCCACAGCAACCTCAGCTTACATTGGCATTTCTTGGAAGCCAATGAAGCCAGAATTAAGAGACCAATTAAGAGGCCAAATGGTATGTTGCCTCTCAGATGCACGGGTCAGGATGTCTCAGATCGACTGCAGGACATTTGGAAGGGGGAGGGTGAACAGCCAGCTGTTGTGTTGCATATAGGCACCAATGATATAGGTCAAAAAATGGGATGAGGTCCTACAAGCAGAATTTAGGGAGTTAGGAGCCAACTTAAAAAGTAGGACCTCAGAGGTAGTAATCTCAGGATTGCTACCAGCGCCACGCGCTAGTCAGAGTAGAAATGAAAGAATAGGCAGGATAAATGAGTGGCTTGAGAGGTGGTGCAGGAGGTAGGGGTTCAGATTTTTGGGACATTGGGACCAGTTCTGGGGGAGGTGGAACTATTACAAATCGGATGGTCTATACCTGGGCAGGACTGGAACCAATGTCCCAGGGGGTGCTTTTGCTAACGCTGTTGGGGAGGGTTTAAACTAATGTGGCAGGGAGATGGGAACCGTATGAGGAGGTTAGTGGACAGTAAGGAGGTAGTAACTAAAGCCTGTAAGGAACTCTACAATGAAGTCAGTGTGACTAAGGGGAAGAGTAGGCAGATGATGAACGCAAAGGGACAGGTGGTCTGAGGTGCATTTGTTTTAATGCAAGAAGTGTTGTAGGTAAGGCAGATGAACTTAGGGCTTGGATTAGTACCTGGGAGTATGATGTTATTGCTATGACTGAGACTTGGTTGAGGGAAGGGCAAGATTGGCAACTAAATATCCCAGGATATAGATGCTTCAGGTGGGATAGAGAGGGATGTAAAAGGGGTGGAGGAGTTGCATTACTGGTCAAAGAGGATATCACAGCTGTGCTGAAGGAGGGCACTATAGAGGACTCGAGCAGTGAGGCAATATGGGCAGAGCTCAGAAATAGGAAGGGTGCGGTAACAATGTTGGGGCTGTACTATAGGCCTCCCAACAGCGAGCATGAGATAGAGGTACAAACATGTAGACAGATTATGGAAAGATGTAGGAGCAACAGGGTGGTGGTGATGGGAGATTTTAATTTTCCCAACATTGACTGGGATTTACTTAGTGTTAGGGGTTTAGATGGAGCAGAATTTGTAAGGAGCATCCAGGAGGGTTTTCTAGAGCAGTATGTAAATAGTCCAACTCGGGAAGGGGCCATTCTGGACCTGGTGTTGGGGAATGATCCCAACCAGGTGGTTGAAGTTTCAGTCGGGGATTACTTTGGGAATAGTGATCACAATTCTGTAAGTTTTAGAATACTGATGGACAAAGACGAGAGTGATCCTAAAGGAAGAGTGCTGAATTGGGGGAAGGCCAACTATAGCAAAATTGGGCAGGAGCTGGGGAATGTGGATTGGGAGCAGCTGTTTGAGGGTAAATCCACATTTGATATGTAGGAGGCTTTTAAAGAGAGGTTGATTAGAGTGCAGGACAAACATGTCCCTGTGAAAATGAGGGATAGAAAGGGCAAGATTAGGGAACTATGGATGACAGGTGATATTGTGAGACTAGCAAAGAGGAAAAAGGAAGCATATATAAGGTCTAGGTGACTGAAAACAGACGAAGCTTTGGAAGAATATCAGGAAGGTAGGACAAATCTGAAACGAGGAATTAAGAGGGCTAAAAGGGGTTATGAAATATCTTTAGCAAACAGGGTTAAGGAAAATCTGAAAGCCTTTTATTCATGCATAAGGAGCAAGAGGGTAACTAGAGACAGGGTTGGCCCACTCAAGGACAAAGGAGGGAAGTTATGTGAGGAGTCAGAGAAAATGAGTGAGATTCTTAATGAGCACTTTGCGTCAGTATTCATTGAGGAGAGGGACATGACGGATGTTGAGGTTAGGGATCGATGTTTGATTACTCTCGGTCAAGTCGGCATAAGGAGGCGGGAGGGGAAGTGTTGGGTATTCTAAAAGGCATTAGGGTGGACCAGTTCCCAGGTCCGGATGGGATCTATCCCAGGTTACTGAGGGAAGTGAGAGAGGAAATAGCTGGGGCCTTAACAGATATCCTTGCAGCATCCTTGAGTACGGGTGAGGTCCCGGAGGACTGGAGAATTGCTAATGTTGTCCCCTTGTTTAAGAAAGGTAGCAAGGATAATCCAGGTAATTATAGACCGGTGAGCTGACGTCAGTGGTGGGGAAGCTGCTGGAGAAGATACTGAGGGATAGGATCTATTTACATTTGGAAGAAAATGGGCTTATTAGTGATAGGCAGCATGGTTTTGTGCAGGGAAGGTCATGTCTTACCAACTTGATAGAATTCTTTGAGGAAGTGACAAAGTTTATAGATGAGGGAAGGGCTGTAGATGTCATATACATAGATTTCAGTAAGGCATTTGATAAGGTTCCCCACAGTAGGCTGATGGAGAAAGTGAAGTCACATGGGATCCACGGTGCACTAGCTAGATGGATAGAGAACTGGCTGGGCAACAGGAGACAGAGAGTTGTAGTGGAAGGGAGTTTCTCAAAATCGAGAACTATGACCAGTGGTGTTCCACAGGAATCCGTGTTGGGACCACTGTTGTTTGTGATATACATAAATGATCTGGAGGAAGGTATAGATGGTCTGATTAGCAAGTTTGCAGATGACACTAAGATTGGTGCAGTAGCAGATAGTGAAGGGGACTGTCGGAGAATGCAGCAGAATATAGATAGATTGGAGAGTTGGGCAGAGAAATGGCACATGGAGTTCAATCCAGGCAAATGCAAGGTGATGCATTTTGGAAGATCCAACTCAAGAGCGAACTATACGGTAAATGGAAAATCCCTGGGGAAAATTGATGCACAGAGAGATCTGGGTGTTCAGGTCCATTGTACCCTGAAGGTGGCAACACAGGTAGATAGAGTGGTCAAGAAGGCATACGGCATGCTTTCATTCATCGGACCGGGTATTGAGTGCAAGAGTTGGCAGGTCATGTTACAGTTGTATAGGACTTTGGTTCGACCACATTTGGAATACTGCATACAGTTCTGGTCGCCACATTACCAAAAGGATATGGATGCTATGGAGAGGGTACAGAGGAGGTTCACCAGGATGTTGCCTGGTATGGATGCCGCTAGCTATGAAGAGAGGTTGAGTAGATTAGGATTATTTACATCAGAAAGACGGAGGTTGAGGGGGGACCTGATTGAGGTCTACAAAATCATGAGAGGTATAGACAGGGTGGATAGCAAGAAGCTTTTTCCCAGAGCTGGGGACTCAATTACTAGGGGTCACGATTTCAAGATGAGAGGGGTAAAGTTTAAGGGAGATGTGCGTGGAAAGTTCTTTACGCAGAGGGTGGTGGGTGCCTGGAATGCGTTGCCAGCAGAGGTGGTAGAGGCGGGCACGATAGCGTCATTTAAGATGTATCTAGACAGATACACAAATGGGCAGGGAACAGAGGGATACAGATCCTTGGAAAATAGGCAACAGGTTTAGTTAGAAGATCTGGATCGGTGCAGGCTTGGAGGGCTGAAGGGCCTATTCCTGTGCTGTAATTTTCTTTGTTCTTTGTTCTTTGTTCAATTAAACCCCATTCACAATACTTCGCAGCCGCATCTCGACCTCTGAGTTAGGTGACCCGGGTTCAAGTCTCGACTCTAGAGGTGGGTAATAACATCTCTGAGCAGGTTGATTGCAAAATACCTTTATCCCAGCTCAATTTGGTTTTAGTGGGACGTTGCAAACAAAAACTCAGTTGTGTCAGCACAATCTACAGGACTTCTTGTCTTCCCCCGACCGCACAATGTCAGAAAGACCTTGCCCTGTCAGATTGTGAGCATTTGCAGAAAGTAAGACAAAAGGGAATTATCTGTTGTGATTTAAATTGGATTAATTCAGGAATAATTCTTAAATGGTGCTGAGAGTAAAAGGTCAAACTTATCATTTAAAATTTGGTGTAGTTTGGGTTTCAATCATTCTCAAAGAAACAAGTCTATTCAGCATTTGAAAGGCATCTTAAAATAATCCATATACATTTCTAAAGGACTTAATTGGATTTTATGACAGCCAGATTGTAACATTTGTTAATTATAGACATCCAGATGGCTCATTATCTGCTGGTGTTGCTGTATCTTTCGGTTTAAGATGACAGAAAAGAACTAAAGTGATCTTGAGATGCATATCAGATTTTCAATTTTTTTAATCCTGAATTCTTCACATTGACACCAGCATTAATGATCCATTGTTTTGCTTTAAAAAAACAATCTTTTTCAATATTTGACATATTGGAAGAAGAATCAAAATCATAACCTGGAAGACTTTACCTTAAAAAGAGTGAGTGGGAGTTTATTCATTCATGGGATGTGAGCACTGCTGACAGGACAGGAATGCTGACATTCATTGTCCATCCCTAGTTGTCCTTGAGAAGATGAATGGTTAGGTATAATGTGAAAAATGTGAAGAAATACTTCAGTAGGAGAAACAGAAAAGCAGAGCATTTATTGAATGGTGAAAAGTTGTAAAGCGTTAATGTACAAAGATATGATAGGATTAGGGTTAGGTGGAAGTGGTTGCGGGTCTGGAAGGTGCTGTCCAAGGAGCCTTGATAGAACCATAGAAAGGATACAGCATACAAAGGGGCTATTTGGCCCATCTTGTCCATGCTGACCCAAAGACAGCCAGATGCCCTTTCTTCCTGCACACAGCCTGTAGGCCTGCAGCTTACAGCACTTAAGGTTCTGATCCAGGTAAGTTTTAAAAGCGAATTGCAGATACCCACCACTTTCTGCATAAAAAAGATTTTCTACACGTCCCCTCTAATCCTTCTGCCACTTGGCTTGAACCTATGCCCCCTGTTTTTTGAACTGTCTACCAAGGGAAACGGATTCCTCTTGTCTAATCTACCTCTACCCCTCACAGTTTTGTATACCTTCATCATGTCACCCCTCAGCCTCCTCCGTTCCAAGAGAACCACCCCCAACCTTTCCAAACTTTCCTCAGAGCTACAACTCTCCAGCTCTGGCAACATTCCAGTAAATCTTCTCTGCATTCTCGCCAGATCAATTATATCCTTCCTGTAATGTGGTGACCAGAACTGTACACAGTACTCCAGTTGTGACCTCATCACTGTCTTACACAGTTTCATCATTATATCCCTACATTGGTACTCTCTACCTAATCCAATGAAGGACCGCATTCCATATGTCTTCTTTACAACCATATCTACCTGTACTGGTACCTTTAGGGACCTGTGCACTTGTACACCAAGATCTGTTACTTTGTCTACACCTCTCAGTATAATCCCACTTTTAATGTATTCCCTTTTACTGTTTGAGCTCTCTAAATGCATGATCTCATACTTATCAGAGTTGAACTCCATCTGCCACTTATATTAAAAACCAAAAGGACTGCAGATACTGTAAATCAGGAACAAAAACAAAGTTGCTGGAAGAACTCAGCAGGTCTGGCAACATCTGTGAAGAAAAAATGAGAATTAACGTTTCGGGTGTGGTGACCTTTCCTCGCTATCCACTATGTGGCCATTTTTTATGTCATCTGTAAATTTCCCAATTGTGCCCTCCCACTTTCAAGCCCAAATCATTAATGTCTAAAAACAAACAACTGGGGGGTGAGGAGAGTTGGCCCCAACACGGAGCCCTGTGGAACACCACTTGAAACAGCTTTTCATTCACAAGGGCAGCCATCGACCATTACCATTTGTTTCCTGTTGCTGAGCCAACTTTGGATCCAATTCAACATATCACCCTGTATCCCAGGGGCTTTTACTTTTCTGATCAGTTTGTCATGTTGGATCTTGTCAAAGGCCTTACTAAAGTTCACATAGACAATATTCACTGCACTACCCTCATTGATCCTCCTTGTCACTTCCTCAAAGAATTCAATCAAATTTGTAACGCATGAGCTTCCCTTAAGAAAGCCACACTGACTATCCCTGACTAGTCCATGCCTTTCTAAGTGACAATATCCAATCTTTCAGTATTGATTCTAACAATTTACCCACCACTGAAGTAAGTCTAACTGGCCAATAATTGTTTGGCATTTCCTTTGTAGCCTTTTTCAAACATCAGAACAATATTTACATTCCTCCAGCCCTCCAGCACCTTACCTATGTCTTGTAAAGATTGGTAAATAGTCCTCAGAGCATGATGAGTTATTCTAATGTATCTTGTAGATGGTACATACTCCAGTGCTGTGATTTATTCCTGGGGTGAGGAAAGACTGAAGACACTGAATCTGTATTCTCTGGAGTTTAGAGGTGATCTCAGTTAAATATAAAATGTGGCTTGACAGGGTAGAAGGATATGTCCCTAGGCCCAAGGTGTCTCGAGGCTGGTGACACTAGAACAAGCTCAAGGGGCCAAATGGTCCACTCCAGATACTATTTAGTATTGTCTGAACATAACAGTGACTAGATTTCAAAAGTACTTCATTGATTGAATCTAAGAGTACTCCAGGAAAGAAGACCAGAGAGTGCAGAGATGGTAAAAAGAGACTCTATATCTGAGTGCATGAAGCAAAATAACCTGGAACTCACAGCTTCAGAAGGTGTGAAAGTGGAGATGATGATTACCTTCCCCAGGCACTTGAAAGAGTTAAACCGGTGGGCCTTGGGGTGAACAGGTCACTGAGACTGCCTAGAGTGTTCTACAAAGAACCAGCACAGATTTGATGGACAGAGTACCCTTCTTCAGTGGCATCTTGACTCTATAATTAGGATATCCTTTAATTCACCCAATTAAAGTTTGTCTGACTTTATATTACATTTATACAGTCACCTAAGATAATTGATTATAACTGCATGACATTATTGGGAATTAACTTACAATTACATTTATTTACTTCTTTACATTGCATGAAGAATTTTTGACTTGTAGTGACTGTGGCAATGTATGCAAATGAAGCTGTTACTCTGCACACAGCAAACTCCCTATAAAAGCTTTAGGATAAATTATTCGACCAGTTTAATGTTGTTGGTGGAGACACCAGAAGGACTCTCTGGCTCTCCTTCGTTAGTGCTACATGATCATTTACATTAAAGTGAGAAGGTAAATGTGATTGTAGTTCAACATTTTATCAAAAACACAGCATCTCTGACTCCTCTGCACTAAAATGTCAGCCTGGATATGAGCTAACATCTCTGGGACATGTTCTGACCTACATATGAATGTTATCATGGACAGAAAGCCTTCTTCCATAATGAGATCAGATAAAATACCCTGCTGGATGTAAACTCACCCCATGGTGGCCATCTGCAAAAAAAATTCCAAAATTTTAGTGGGAAAATTTAGAAAACTGATTAAGGTTCAACTGGCAACCATTCTCGACAATCAGGAGCAACAGCCCTTGTGAGTAAAAGCAGTTATTCACACCTGTAGACAAGGCTTTGAGTGACTAAAAAAGGACAAAGCTAACTGTTTGAAATGTCAAATTCTTTCAAGATGCATGACATTACTGAGTGTTTTAACTAACAAGTTAAAAAAAGTAGTTAAAATACAAATACATGCAAACCAGAGGATTGGAGCTCTACATTTCTCTTTGTTTAAAAATGGGGAAAAATAAAAAAGCCTATTGATACAATTTTAAAATAAGGCATTTAAATGTCGCTGAACGTATAGCACCAAATTGCTTCTCGAAATAAATACAGTTCAAAAACTCTCAAAACCAATTTGATCAATTTAGAAGATATGCCTGTGACCAGAACTTGCATAAAAGGCAAAATACTGCAGATGCTGTAAATCTGAAAGAAACACAGAGAATGGTGGAGAAACTCAGCAGAACTGCCAGCATCTGTGGAGAGAGAAACAAAGTTAGCCTTTGAATCTTCTTCAGCATTTGGTGTCCAGACCTTGGGCAGTTCCATCATATGTGTGTGCTTTGGAGAGGGCACAGAAACATACAACTATGTGTGTGTGTGTGTGTCTGTGTGTGTCTGTGTGTGCGTGTGTGTGTGTATGTGTGCGCGCACGCATGTGTGTGTCTGTGTGAGTGAGTGTGTGTGTGTGCATGAGCGTGTGCGTGTGCATATGCATGTGCGTGAATGTGCGTGCGTGTGTGTCTGTCTATCATTGTGTGTGTGTGTGTGTGTGTGAGAGTGTGTGTGTGTGTACGTCTGTGTGTGTGTGCGTGTGCATATGTGTGTGCGCACACGTGTGTGCGTGCATGTGTGTGTATGCGTGTGTGTGTATGTCTGTGTATGAGTGTGTGTCTGTGTGTGTGTGCGTGTGTGTATGTGTGCTTGCACGCGTGTGTGCGTGCATGCACGTGTGTGTGTGTATGTGTGTCTGTTTATGTGTGTGTGTGTCTATTTGTGTGTGTGTGTCTGTTTGTGTGTGTGTGTGTGTGTGTATGTGAGCGCACGCGTGTATGCATGTGTGTGTGTGTCTAAGTGTGTCTGAGTGTGTGTGTGTGTGTGTATGTCTGTTTGTGTGTGTGTCCGTGCGTGTATGTGTGTGCGTGTGTGCGTGTGTGTGAGAGTGTGTGTGTGTGTGAGAGAGTGTGAGTGTGTATGTGTGAGTGTGTGTGTGCGTGCGCTTTGGAGAGCACGTAGAGAAGGTTTCCCCGGATGTTGCTTGGTCAGAAGGATTTTAGTTATGGGGGAGGTTGGATAAACTTGGATTATTTTCACTGGAAAGGTGGAGGCTGATGGGGGATCTGATAGAGATCTCCAAAATTATGACAGGCATGGATAGGGTGGATATAAGAGGTGGCGGGAGCAGGCATGTTAGCAAAGTTTAAGGTGAATCTTGACAGACACCCGAATGTGAGATAAAAAGAGGGTTAAATACCGTATTTGGACAAGAAGCAGTGGGTCTAAATAAGGGTTAGAAATCGGCACAGGCTTGGTGAGCCAAGCTCCTGTGCTGTATTGTATTGTATTTCTAACAAGTTTGAATCTCTAAAGAAATTATTTTATAGAGACAAAGACCAGTACAAGTACAGCAAGAGGAAAAAAATAAAGAAGAAACTGAAGTAAAAGGAAATATTAAAGGAGGGAGAGGAAAAATAATTAAAGAAACAAGTAAATATAGCATTGTGCAAAACTTAACCTGAGACATAAATTTATAATATAAAATTTGAACATTGATCTGATTTGATTTCCTTGGATAATCCATACCATGTAAAAATATTGAACTATGTATTCTACTATAATCTGTGCCAGACTTTTTCAAAAAGGTAATGTTCAGGAAATTTCAACACATAAATAATTGTTAAAATAAACTGATTCCAACTTCTTATCCGAGGTAGCAATCCTATATGATCTATTGAGACCTTCTTAAATGTTTTATTCAAAGTTGATATTGGAATTAAGGACACAGGTTTAATTAATTGTTGGGTTTACCCCCATTACCTGACCTGTAAGGCATGTCGGGCAAAATATGACCATATCTTTATGAAATACTGACAAATAAATATGTTAGCCTACGGTTTCTTAATATCTAAATGATCTGCTGTTGGAATTTCATGAGCCACTCACAATGACATTCCGATAACCACACGGAACTATCATCCGATGGCTCATTCCTCATTAGCTGGTAATTGAGATGGTCTCCATTTTCTCATTAGCACCTAGAAACATAGAATTGGGAAACATAAATCCTTGGTCTTTTGAATATTGACACTCAGACATTTGTTTTGATTCATTTTCTGAGTAGGATACCAGATATAATTCTTTCAATTCAAGATCCATCTGTGGTACTTCTGTTACAGAAAATAAAGCATGTTTGTGTCATCCAATTGACCATCCTCCTTTTTATTTAAATTTTACGTACATGTTAGATTACTGAATTTCCAAGGCCTCTTCCTTTTGTAATAGTTTCTTTCTTTTCCTGTCTAACTCTATGGGCCAGAGACCTAGTCATAACATAGGCAGGAAGCAATCAACATGTTCCTTCTATAACATCAGTTTTCTTTCCACTTTCACTGGTTCTTTCAACACGCTCTGTGATGATAACATTTTGAACAAGCCAAGCCAGCCCTCAAATCAATTCTTTCAGTAGAGATTTGATGTACTACTTCATGTACAATTTCTACACTTGCTAAGCCACTCTTTAATCTAACCCTATAATGGAATTTGTTCATAACCTCTGATTTAATGTAACTTCTATTTAATTAATTCCTCTTACAGACAAATTATATCATCAACCTGCATTATTGACCAGCATCTCTCAATATCATTATTGGTTTACCTACTTGGTAAGATGAATGTGGAGACTCTGCTCTATATATAAACACAACTTTTAAACCTTTCTACAACAAGTTTGTTTACAACTAGTTCTGAGGCAGACTTGATTGGGGAGTTTAAAGTGAGAGAGACCAAGGAGGGGGCAGAGAGAATAATGTGGTTGAATTCACCCTGCATTTTGAGAGGGAGAAACAGGAATCAGATGTAACAGTATTGCAATTGAGTAAAGGTAACTACAAAGACATGAGGGAGGAGCTGGCCAGAGTAGATTGGAAGGGGACCCTATCAGGGAAGATGGTAGAGCAGCAATGGCAGGGGTTTCTGGGATTAATCCGGGAGGCACAGCAGAAATTTATCCCAAGGGACGAAAAAGCAACCATAGCTGACAAAGCAAGTCAGGAACAACAAAAAAAATGAAAGGAAAAGCATACAATGTGGTGGGAAGCCTTTAAAATAAAACAACAGAGGACAACTGGAAAAGCAATAATGAATGTGGGCATTGGAGAAGATGAACTATGAGAGTAAGCTAGCTAGTAATATAAAAGAAGATTGCAAGGGTATTTTTTATTAGCTCTCTAAAAGTTAAGAGAAATGAGACTGAACATTGGATTACTAGAAAATGAGGCTGGGGAATCAGCAACCAGGAACAAAGAAATGGCAGAGGAACTGAATCAGTACTTTGCATTAGTCTTCATGGTGGAAGAGACCATTAGCATATCAGAACTTCAAGAGAGTCAGGGGACTGAGGTGAGTGTAGTGGTCATCACTAAAGAGAAGGTTCTGGGGAAGCTGAAAGGTCTGAAGGTGGATAAATCATCGGGACCAGATGGACTACACCCCAGAGTTCTGAAGGAGATCACTGAGGAGATTGTGGAGCCATCGGTGATGATCTTTCAGGAATCACTGGAGTCAGGGAGGGTCCCAGAGGACTGGAAAATCACTAATATAACCCCCCCGTTAAGGATGGGAGGGAGAAAGACAGAAGATTGGAAAGTATAAGCCATTAAGTTTGATCTCAGTTGGTGGTAAAATTTTAGAGCCCATTATGAAGGATGAGATTGCGGAGTACTTGGAAGTGCACAGTGAAACAGGACTGAGTCAGCATGGCTTTGTTAAGTGGATGTCATGCCTGACAAATCTGTTAGAATTGTTTGAGGAGGTAACGAGCAAGTTAGACAGAGGAGAGCCAGTGGACATGATCTATTTGGATTTCCAGAAGGCCTTTGACAAGGTGTTGCTCAGGAGGCTTTTACATAAGATAAGAGCCCATGGTTTCAGGGGACAGGTATCGGCATGGATAGAGGATTGGCTGAATAGCAGACAGCAGAAATTGGGAATAAAGGAGAATTTTTCAGGATGGCAGCCAGTGACTGGTGGAGTTCCGTAGGAGCCAGTGCTTGGATCACAACTATTCATATTATACTTTAACAATCTGGGCCAAGGAAATGAGGCATTGTTGTTAAAACTGCAGATGACACAAAGATAGGTGGAGGGACAGGTAGTGTTGAGGAAACTGTGAGGCTGCAGAAAGACTTGGACAGGCTAAGATAGTGAGAAAAGAAATGGCAGATGGTAGATAACATGGAAAAGTGTGAGGTTATGCACTTTAGTTGGAAGAATAAGTGTAGACTATTTTCTAAATGGGTAAAGGCTACAGACATCTGAAGCACAAAGGGACTTCGGAGTCCTGGTTCAGGATTTTCTTAAGGTTAACCTACACGTTCAGTTGGCAGTTAGGAAGGCACATGCAATGTTAGCATTCAATTCAAGAGGGCTAGAATACACAAGCAGCGATGTACTGCTGAGGCTGTATAAGGCTCAGATCAGACTGCATTTGGAATATTCGGAGCAGTTTTGGGCCGCATATCTAAGGGAGATTATGCTGGTGTTGGAGGGGGTCCAGAGGGGGTTTACAAGAATGATCCTGGGGATAAAGGGCTTGTCATATGAGGAATGGTTGAGGAAACTGGGTCTGTGCTCGATGGAGTTTACAAAAAGGAAAAGGGCGACCTGAATGAAACTTACAGAATACTGAGAGGCCTGGACAGAGTGGGCATGGAGAAGATGTTCCCACTAGCAGAAGAGATGGGGATCTAAGGCATTGTCTCAGGGTGAAGGGATGACCCTATTGAATTGAGATAAGGAGGAATTTCTTCAGCCAGAGGGTAGTGAATTGGTGTGACTCATCGCCACAAAAGGCTATGCAGGCCAAGTCATTGAGTGTATTTAAGACAGAGACAGATGGCTTCCTGATTAGTGAGGGGATCAAGGGTTACAGGTAGAAGGCAGGAGAGTGGGGTTGAGAAATATATCAGCCATGATCGAATGATGGAGCAGGCTCAATGGGCCGAATGGCCTAATTATGCCCTTCTGTCTTTTTTTTCTTTATTCATTCACAGGACGAGGGTGTTGCTGGCTAGGCAGCATTTATTTCCCATCCTTAATTGCCCAGAGGGCAGTTCAGAGTCAACCACATCGCTGTGGGTCTGGAGTCACATATAGGTCAGACCGGGTAAGGCTGGCAGTTTCCTTCCCTAAAGGACAGTAGTGAACCAGATGGGGTTTTCCCCTAATAATTGACAATGGATTCATGGTCATCATTAGACTCTTAATTCCAGATATTTATTGAATTCAAATTCCACCATCTGCCATGGCGGGATTCAAACCAAGGTCCCCAGAAAATTATTTGGGTCTCTGGATTAACAGTCCAGCGATAATACCACTAGGCCATTGCCCCCCCACTTATGATCTTATTTATGTTGTTGCAGGAATAAGGAAATAATTCTTGTTTCAAGATGAAAGATCCAGAACCTCCTACAGACTAACTCTTTTTAGCATTAATCGAGGAAGGATTCACTTGACCACCTGGCACCATCTCCACCTTCCTTCCAAGGTTCTGAGTGAACATACTTCACCTTTACCATTGCTACAGTTTTACTACCCATTACCTTTCCTGGTACAACTATAAGACCAAAAGATATTGGAGTAGAAGTAGGCCATTCAGCCCCCTGAGTCGGCTCCAGCATACAGTGAAATCATGGCTGATCTGACAATTCTCAACTCTACTTTCCTCCTGTTTATCCATGAATCTTGATCCTCTCACTGATAGACAGATTTTCATTCTCAGCCTTGAATATACTTAGCAACCCAGCCTTGACAGCAATCTGCAATAAACAATTTCACTGAGTTTGCTATCCTCTGAAAGATGAAGTTCCTCCTCAGCTCTTTCTTAAAAGTTTGTCCCCCTATTCTGAGGTTATGCCCTCCAGTTCCAGACTCGCCCACAAAGGCAAACAATCTTTTCTTATCTACCCTGTCAATGACACAAAGGTTGGTGGAATTGCGGATAGTGATGAAGACCGTCAAAGGATACAGCTGGATATAGATCGGTTGGTGACTTGGGCAGAGAGATGGCAGATGGAGTTTAATCTGAAAAAATGTGAGGTAATGCATTTTGGAAGGTCTAACCCAGATGGAAAATACACAGTAAATGGCAGAACCCTTAACAGTACTGATAGGCAGAGGGATCTGGGTGTACAGGTACATAGGTCACTGAAAGTGGCAACGCAGGTGGAGAAGGTCATCAACAAGGCATATGGCAAGCTTGCCTTCATTGGCTGGGGCATTGAGTTTAAAAATTAGCAGGCAATTTTGCAGCTTTATAGAACCTTAATTAGGCCGCATTTGGAATATTGTGTTCAATTCTGGTCGTCACACTACCAGAAGGATGTGGTGGCTTTGGAGACGGTACAGAAAAGATTTACCAGGATGTTGCCTGGTATGGAGGGCATTAGCTATGAAAAGATGTTGGAGAAACTTGGGTTGTTCTCACTGGAACGACGGAGGTTGAGGGGGTACCTGATACAAGATTATGAAAGGCATGGACAGATTGGACAGTCAGAAGCTTTTTCCCAGGATGGAAGAGTCAGTTACCAGGGGCCATGGGTTTACTGTGCGAGAGGCAAGGTTTAAAGGTGATGTATGAGGCAGGTATTTTACACAGATGGTGGTGGGTGCCTGGAACTCGCTGCCGGGGGAAGTAGTGGAAGCAGGTACTATAGTGACTTTTAAAGGGTGTCTTGACAAAAAGATGAATAGGATGGGAATAGAGGGGATTGTTGTTGATGGGAATAGAGGGATACGGTCCCTGGAAGGGTAGAGGGTTTTAGTCGTGATGGGCAGCATGTCGGTGCAGGCTTGGAAGGCCGAAAGGTCTGTTCCTGTGCTGTAATTTTCTTTGTTTTTTTTGTTAATTCATAGCGTCATAGACTCTTAGACATATACTGTACAGAAACAGACCCTTTGGTCCAACTCGTCCACGCCGATCAGAATCCCATATAAATCTAGTCCCAATTGTCAGCATTTAGCCCATATCCTTATAAATCTTTCCTATTCATATACACATCCAGATGCCTTTTAAATGTTGCAATTGTACCAGCCTCCACCATCTCCTCTGGCATCTTATTCCATACATGCACCACCCTCTGCATGGAAAAGTTACCCCTTGTGTCACTCTTATATCTTTCCCTTCTTACCTTAAACCTATGTTCTCTAGTTTTGGACTCCTCCACCCTGGAGAAAAGACCTTGCCTGTTTACCCTATCCATGTCCCTCATGATTTTATAAAGCTCAGTAAGGCCACCCCTCAGCCTCCAACACTCCAGGGAAAATAGCCCTAGCCTTTTCAGCCTCTCCCTGTAGCTCAAACCCTCCAACCCTAACAACATCCTTGTAACTCATTTCTGTGCCCTTTCTAGTTTCCCAACATCCTTCCGATAGTATGGAGATCAGAATTATATGCAATACTCCAAAAGTGGCCTAACCAATGTCCTGTACAGCCTCAAAATGACATCGCAACTCCTCAATGCACTGACCAATAAAGGCAAGCATGCCAAATGCCTTCTTCACTATCCTATCTACCTGTGACCCCACTTTCAAGAACAGTGAACCTGCACTCCAAGGTCTCTTTGTTCAGCAACAATCTCCAGAATTCATCTTAGAATTTTGTATGTTTCAAAAAGGTTGCTTTTTTTTTTACCAAATTCCAATGAATGCAGACACAAACTACTCAACCTCTCCTCACAAGACAGTATCTTCATACCTGGGATCAACCGGGTGAACCTTCTCTGAGCTGCCTCCAATGCCAGTCTTTCTTTCCTTCGATAAAACAGTATTCCAGCTGTGTCTGACTAGTGCCTTGTATGAGTTTAGCAAAACCTTCTTGCTTTTATACTCTTCGAAATGAAGGCCCAAGAATGTAGAATTTGTACTCATTCAACATTATTCAATAATTTATTCTCTGGATCCTGTATCTTAATTAATTTCTAGCCTAATAACATCAGCTAGGGGATACATTTAAAATAAAGAGATTGGCCAATGATGGGCATTTTGTGATGAAGCAGCTGAAGGAAATGGTAAACTCCATGCTGCAAGTGAAGCCATCAGGTCTGATAGAGATCTGAGGGAGCAGCAGATTATGAACAAGTTCATTTAAAGGGGCAGGGGACCAAAAGTTTACTTCACTTTTCTCAATTCACATCTTCAAATCAGAAAGATTCTTAAGTAGCCTTATGATGGAATGTTTAAAATTGATAAATAAACTGCTCAAAGATTAATTACTTTTAATCACTCAAAGTGCCCTATTTAACAAGCCCTGTGTCATCATTATTATGATTTTTCTATTATGAACAATTACAGTATTTACTGGGATTAATTTTGACAAAGCAGTGAATTATGAGACCATTATCCTTGTTTTGTGAACAGATGTAGTTTTATTGGAACCAATTTATGTGACCTATCAGAAGAGTTAACTTCAGCAAGAGATTCACATCCTTTGTTATCTAAATCAACTCTAATCCTTGATTACAACAAGCAGGAAGATAATTGAGCCACACAAAGCTGTCCAGGTTACATTTCTAGAAGTCTTTAAAATTCTCAGGGCAGAATGTGCCCAGTCCCTGAATGACATTGATGTTGACATGTAATTTAAGAGAATCATGAAAGGTTCCTTTCATTCGTGAAACCAATGAGACCCATTTCCCAACCAAATCACAGAATCCCTACAGAGTGAATGCGGGCCATTTGGCCCTTTAAGTCCACACTGACCCCCTGAACAGCATCCCACCCAGGCCTACCTCATCCCTGTAACTCTGCATTTCCCATGACTAACCCACCTAGCCTGCACATCCCTGGACATTATGGTCAATTTCTCAAGGCCAATCCATCTAATCTGCATATCTTTGGACTGTTGGAGGAAACTGGAGCACCCGGCAGGAACCCACTCAGACACAGGGAGAACGTGCAAAATCCGTACAGACAGTTGCCTGAAGGTGGAATCGAAACCAGACCCCTGGCACTGTGAGGCAGCAATGCTAAGTACTGAACCACCATGACACCCAAAATGTTGAACGGTGAGATGAGATTCTCACCAGTGAGCAGTGAGACGCCTGTTTAATTGCATTAATTTCTTTTTTGTTATGTTATTGTACCTCTTTAATATGCAGTTTCCCTATTCTCCCACCTTCTGAAACAATAAGGATAGTGATAATTCACGATGTGAAACTCTAAGTAAATAGCTGACCATGCCAGCTCACTATTTGTTCCCCTGGACCACCATGAGTCACCATCATCCTGGGGCATTGTCCATGGCCAGTGATTACACACATCTGCTGTACAACAGGACCTCCAGGCCCTTGCCAGTGGGGAGGCAATTACCCTCTTTCTGACATATCCATGGCAAACAAAACAAACATTCAGGGCTGTTGCAGACTGTCAGTGCTTGCCCAGGGTTCTGGATTACTCATCCAGTGCAATACTGTTACCATCGTGTCACTGTCACCCCAGCATCTGCTTGACTTACCCCTGCCATGAGACAACCCCTTCCCCTACAGTATCTACTTTTCAAATTCCCATAATCCTGCAATAACCTTACTTCCAACTTTCAATCAAAAACTGCCCCAAAATATTGCAGCTGCTGAAGATCCAAAATAAAATGGTACTGAAGAAGAGTCACACTGGACTCAATACTTTAATTCTTCTGTCTCCACAGATACTGCCTGACCTGCTGAGTTTCTCCATATTCTGTTTTTATTTCACTTTTCGTTCTTCCAGTGTTGAGTCCATGTCTATTTAGAATTTGCCAAACAGTGGAAGTGAAATTTTGTGATTTATCCTAAAAAAAATGGAAACTATTATTAGATTCTCCTTTAGTATTTGTGTTCTATTGCAAAAACATCAACTTTTACTTAATGAGTATAAACTGTGTAAGACATGAATTCTAATTGTCAGCCGAGAGCACATTGCACAGTACAGGAGCTGAGATTAACACAATCCACTTCCTGTTTGATTTGTTCTGTGTATTGCTGTTCAGAGGTTTTAGCATTAGAAACAGGACATTTTACAATTAACTCCTTTATCTTCTGAATACAAACTGGTAACCTTTGAGCAAATTAATTTTAATTTTCCATGGAAAGCCATGAAACGGTAGAAACATAAAAACCAATTTTATAGAAACCATTTTGTAAAACTCCGACAATAAATTGGCCAAAACAGCATTGGAACAACACAAAATTGGTCGTTATGGTGGCTCAGTGGTTAGCATTGCTGCCTCTCATAGTCAGCAACTCAGGTTTGATTCCACCCTCGGGTGACTGTCTGTGTGGAGTTTGCACATTCTCCCTGTGTCTGCGTGGGTTTCCTCTGGGTGCTCTGGTTTCCTCCCACTGTCCAAAGATGTGCAAGTTAGAGTGGATTGGCCTTGCTAAATATCACATAGTATCCAGGAATGTGTAGATTAGGTGTGTGTGCCATGGGAGATGCAGGGTTACAAGGATAAGGTAAGGGGATTGGTCTGGATGGGACACTCTTCAGGGGGTCAGTGTAGACTTGTTGGGCCGAATGGCCTGTTTCCACACTGTAGGGATTCTATGATCAAATCACCGTCACTTGACCTGGAATAGAACCATTGTCCTTCGAGCATACCATGCCCATTTTTGCGGAAGAGGTAGTGTACTGGAATTGTCATTGGATCGACTTGTTCAGAGATCCAAGCTACTGATCTGGGGCCATGGATTGACTCCCATCCAGGCAGCTCGTGCAATTTGAATTCAATAAGCACTTGGAATTTTAAAGTTAGTCTCATAGTATTCCATTTATGGTTGTTGTAAAAACCCATCACAGATGTCCTTTAGGGGAGGAAATCTGCCATCCTTTCTTGGCCTGGCCTACATGTGACTCAAGACCCATAATAAACACAGATGAATCTTAACTGCCCTCTGAAATGGCCCATGAAACGACTGCATTCAAGGGCAATTAGGGATGGGTAATAATTGCTGGCCTAGCTAATGATGACCACATCCAACAAAAGTATAAAGGGAAAAAATGTTCTTTAGTGGGCTTAGGAATGGGCCACTGCCTCTTTAAAAATTGATACCAATTTCTGTTTTTTCACTACAAAGTAATCCACTGCAGAGTGCTCACACACACACACATATATATATATTATATATATGTATATGTTGCTATGCTTTATCATCCTGTACGTGTCTCTCTGTTGTCCTACTCAGTCTACTTGTATTGGAAACATGGATTTCACAATATGCTGATAAAAAGTTGAAATAAAGCTCAGCAAGTCTCTCTTACTCTTTCACTAACCATTGACACAGAAGCTGAGCTGCAATATAACTGTACTTTCTGGTAACCAGAGGAACAATATTTTGAAGATCAGTTGGTGGGAAAGATAAATTCAGTTACAAGCATGGATGGATCTTTCTTTTGTGTGATTTACAATGTTACTGTTCTTCACACGCTGTGTTTTAAATTAAAAATAATAGGGACAGATGGCATGGTGTAAAGAAACAATTTTCAATCTCAATCCTCCTATTGCCCTTGCAGTCTCTACTTCCAGCTGCTCTCCCATTCTTTTCCAATAAGCATTCACAGAGTTGATATATAAATAGCTTGACTGCAGAACACAACATTCTATTCAACATTTGTGCTTTTATGTTCCTATCATTTTTGTTCTTGCTCCCTAATGAAGTGACCAGCCTAAACTGGGGAATGGGTGCTAACATTTCTCAGATATTCCACTCACTAAAAACCAGTGGTAGTCCAGTTAAAACAGAAATGAGGTAAATATTTTTCTTTTCGAGGGTGAGAGTCGTTGGCCCTCTCTTCCTGAAAAGATGATGGGAGCAGAGTCCTTGAATAATTTAAGAATGAAGTAGACAGAGTTCCACTAAGTAAAAGGGGTAAAAGGTTATTGGAGCACATGGGAATGTGGTTTGAGGTTACAATCGGATCATCCAGGATCCTATTGAACAGTAGAGCAGATTCAAACAGTTGAATAACCTGCTGCTCCTTCTGTATGTGAACAGAAGGAAGAGTCAGTTACGGAGAGGAGTTTAATGATGGTATAAAGGAGAGGGGGTGAGAGTAAGGAGGTTAGAGAAAGCCCCGGGTAGGATTCTGCAAGGAGCATTTTGAAAGCAAGTTACTGTTTCAGCATCTGCCCATCATGGATTCCCACCTGCATCAGGTGAAAGATCCACAATAACAAAGTAAGAAGTTGGAGCAGGAGTACACCATTTTGTCCCTTGAGCCTTCTCCATCATTCAGTACAATCATAGCCGATCTCATCTTGGCCACAACTTCACTTTCCTGCCCCCTCTCTATAGCCTTTCAATCCATTAATCATTAAAATTCTGCTCAACTCCTTAAATTTACTCAATGTCCCAACATCCACCACATTCTGGGGAGTGAATTCCATAGTTTCACGAATCTTTGAGAGAAATAATTCCTCCTCATCTGTTTTAAATCTGTCGCCCTTTATCCTAAAATTGTGCCCTCTCATTCTAGGTTGCCCCAGAAGGGGAAACATCCCCTCTACCTCTCTGTTGCCAATCCCATTTCGTATCCTTAATACCAATCTCTCTTCCACTCCAAGTGAAAGGAATATTTGAAACACAATAGACTGTGAAAGTTATAAAGTAAATGAAAGGACACAATCAAATTGTAGAAGGAAAGAGAAATGTAACTAAAACTGTGCGGGGATGTCAAAGCCAATGGCTAACGTTTATGTACAGGAGATATTTATTGAGTGAAGGATAAAGGAGAAAGTGAGCCTAGTAAAGATAGATGCAAGTGACACAATAATAGATGACAAAGGAAGTTGCAGAGTTGTTAAATCAGTGTTTTCTATTGATTTTTCACAGTGGAAGAAAAGGACAAAATACCAAAGCTCTGCAGTAGCTGAAGGATAAATCCAGCAGACAGATTTAGAGGATGTAATAACAGTAAGAACAACGCAATGAAGCAAATAATCAGATTTTAAACTTGGCTAATCTCCTGGCCTTCATGCTTTCCAAGATGAGACATTTAAAGAAACGAGTGAGGAAATTGCAAGTTAGAATTTTACAAAAGAAATTTCAAATATCACTGCTTTGTTAAATAAAGGAAGAAGGAGTGAAACCCCAGTAGGCACGCTCATGCTTTCCTAAAGTTGGATCTCTTGTTTAGGCATCAAGTGTCTGACCACAAGGACCGGTCTCTTTCTCTACCCTGGGCACCCAGGAGCAATCTTACAGAGGATTCAGAGTGGTACTGTCCCCACCTTCGGGAGAGGAAACCTGCGCTCCTGTGTGTCATCACATGATTAAAAATATCACCACACATTTGCTCTTGGTTCATCTTGCATAGTGAGCCTCCCACTGCTTGGTTAGGACAACAGGAGGCCCCTCTGTGGACATTCATGACTGATTTAATTCTTTAATTGACAGTGAGACAGGAAGGCTGTTCGCATGTGTTCTTGCTACAGCTCTGAGGAGGAGGCAGAATGTGGGACCTCTCTCCATTGATTGACAGCCGCCCCCACCACCAACCCCACCATCCCCAACTCCCCCCCGCCCATCTCCCTCCCTGGGGACTATGAGTTAAATTCTAGCTATAGTGACTGAGCATGAGTAATGAGCAGCTCAGGCGCCAGTTAGCATGGAATTGTAACAAGTAGATGCTATCTGATTCATCAGGCACAGTTTCCTGCAGGGGACAGAGGCGTTGTCATGAGGAAAGCAGCTTATCTGGAATTAGAGAAAACACATGATAGGCTCCCACACAAGAGATTTTCATACAAAGGAGGTTTCAACAAGCAGTTAGATATTTTTCTGAGGATGGAAGGGGTCAGAGAAGATGGGGGAGAAAGCAGAAACAAGGTACTGACTTGGATGATCAGCCATGATCATGTTGAATGGTTGAGCAGGTTTGAAGGGCTGAATGGCCGACTGCTGCTCCTGTTTTCCACGTTTCTGTAAACAAATATGCACCGAAACAGAGTTAACTTTATAACACGGACCTGTAATTAGTTGGGGATTAGAATAAGAACAGGGGAGGAATTTTCCAATGTGGGGAGGTTGAATGGTCGTTGGGGATACAGGAACAAAAGGAGATATAAAGGACAGGGAGGAGTGTAAGGGCTTAAGCTGCATTTCAGGCACAACGTGCAAGTGACTCCTGAGAACAAGACTTTACCACGTTTGATCGAAAAAGCAACTATACAACATCAATACTAAAGGCTGCTACTAATACAGAGTGGGCGATTGCTGTGTAATGGTTTGAACATGAGACTCTGCCAGGAGCAATTGCATTCACCCCACATCCACTGATTCACCTGTCTGGCATCAAAATGTAATTCATTGGCAGGACACTCTTTTTCCAATGATGAACATTAGAATCGATGGCCTTAAGCAATAATAATTGTGATATTGTTGACACTAATTGTCTCCTTGTTTTTTTAAAATTCATTCACAGGATGAGGGCATCACTGACTAGGCTGGCATTTATTGCCCGTCCTTAATTTTGGGAACCACTTAAGAGCCAACCAGATTGTTGCGGGACTGGAGTCACATGTAGGCCAGACCAGGTAAGGATGGCAGTTTCCTTCCCTAAGGGACATGAGTGAACCAGATGAGTTTTTCCAACAATTGGCAATGGATTCATGGTCATTATTCAATTCTTATTTAAACATTAACATTCAATTTAAATTCCACCAGCTGCCATGGTGGGATTCAAACTCAGGTCCCCGGAACATTGTCTGGTCTCTGGGTGCACAGTCCACCGATCATATCATTGTTAGATAAGTAAATTGAATTAGTTTGTGAGGGCATGATATGTGAAGCTCAAGGATGGGGAACAGTGGTGGTGGTGGGTGTTATCATGGTGGATTTATTCCAAATTTTACTCCCAAAATGTATCAACATTTTGGTCTGCAACATGAATGCAGATAATGTTAGAGGTCAGAGCACCATGACTGAGGAATGACATTGACCTTGTTGTGAAGTTACCATTGCACACTGTCAAGGCATAATGTGAGGCTTCATTGTGAATCAATGTCTCAGAGGGAGGGATTGAGTATAATGGAAGTGAGTGGAAGAGGAGTTAGTGATGGTACAGGAGAGGTAGTGAGATGTTACAGCATGGGAATAGGAAGTGCAGAGGGCATGAAGGGTTTGCAGTTTGAGGGGGGATGAGGTGGATGAGAGCTACTGAGTGGGCATGATCCATGTAATAGTCCAAGAGTCTTGGTGAGAGACATGGACACATGACAGAGTTAGAGCAAGTGGGTGCCCTCTGAGAGGTAGTGGAGGGAGGATAGTGTTACTTAATCTGTGGAGTGCAGAAGAACATTGACCTTCTTCTTGTCCATCTACTTCTCTTTGACCCTGGATGCGGCAGTGTCCCAGTCTGTTATCTCAGTCCAGCTACTGAGACTGATAGTCTGGCCTCCTCTACCAGTCAGCAGGAGAAAGTAGTTTGTCTCTTCTCCACCAGCCAATCCATCACCGTTTCCAGGTCATTGTCAGCGAAGCAGAATACCAGCTTCAGTATCTGGGCCATGTTTATAGTGATGATGTTTGTGTGAGGGCCCATGTGTGCTGTTCTGGTCACTCTGCAATAGGAAAGATATTATTAAACTGGAGAGGGTTCAGGAAAGATTTACCAGGATGTTGCCGGGAATGGAGGTTTGAGATATAAAATTAGGGTGTTCAGGCTGGGAATTTTATCACTGGACTGTAGGAGGTTGAGGCATGACCTTAAAAAAGTTTTGTTTATAAAATTATGAGGGACATACATAAGGTGAACAGCAAGGGTCTTTTACCTAGAGTGGGGGAGCTCAAAACAAGGGGGCATATTGTTAAGGTGAGAGGACAAAGATTTAAAAAGGACATGAGAGGTGACCTTTTTACACAGAAAGTGCTTCATTTGTGGAATGAGCTGCCAAAGAAAGTGATGGATGCTTGTACAATTACAACATTTAAAAGACATTCGGATAAGTTCAAGAACAGGAAAGGTTTGGAGGGATATGGGTCAAGCGCAGGCAGGTGGGACTAGTTTAGTCTGAGAACATGGTCAGCCTGGACTGGTTGGACCAAAGGGTCTGTTTCCATGCTGTATGACTCTATGACTATAGAAACGTATACACAATAATGAGTGAACCCATTAGCTTATTCTACATAATATATCTATATTTCAGTAGGCTCTATGAATTAGGTGGTTTTGGTTAGCACATTTATTAGCAAAAAATGTTTAATAACAACAAGTCTCACTGCTTTTCACCTGTTGGGGACCCTGAGTGTTGGCTGGTCTAGAGAACTCCGAGTTCCTGGCACTACTCATGATTCCAGTCCAAGGTGAAGCCCAACAAGTGTGAGAGAGTCCCTGATCTTAATACACTTCTGGTTACATGCTGCATCATGATTTTGTAATACTTTCAGTCCTTTTCCAAACATCCCATTGTGCAGGCAATAAGTTGAAAATATCATCCAGGTGGGTCTATGTTAATGACATAAAAGAATGGTTCCCATAGACAGTCAAGGTTATGCAGTTACCCAACAGCTAAAATGAGTTAACAAGATGTAGAGCTAGATGAACACAGCAGGCTGCGCAGCATCAGAGGAGCAGGAAAGCTGATGTTTTGGGCCTAGACCCTCCAATTTCTGAAGAAGGGTCTAGACCTGAAACGTCAGCTTTCCTGCTCCTCTGATGCTGCATGGCCTGCTGTGTTCATCCAGCTCTACCCTTTGTTATCTCAGATTCTCCAGCATCTGCAGTTCCTACTATCAGCTAAAATGAGTTGTTTTTGCACAAGGCCAGTGATTTTCCACTTCTCTCCGATGCGTATTGTCATGTCCAATTAACCTTTAATGATTAACCCTCAGTGTGCTGGTTTGAAGACATAATTTTTTAACCCTACCAGTACAAGTACTGACCATCATGAGTTATATCATCAAATATTGAGAGGAGTTATGTCAGGAAACACTGGGTGAGGTGAGATTTAAAATGCTTAGCAAGAGTAGGTGGGTCATATTGAGGAATTCTGCTATGTGGAGTGATGTGAAAGCTAAATTGAAGCATAAACCTTACATAGCACTTAATTTCAAGACTTGGTATGTGCAAGATGAAGACAATGTCAGATTGCATATTTGGATTGAAACAGCAATTGAACAAATATTCAGAACAGTCATAATCTTAGGTAGGAAGGTAGGTGGGATGGTGATAGGTGAATGCAGATAGGTAGTGGTGGGGATTGGTCGGTGAGGTGGGAGAGAAGATGGACAGGTTGTGTCAGGTCATGGAGGCAGAGCGAGAGGGAGGGCTGGTCATGGGATGACGCCGGGGGTGGGGAGATTTTGAAACTGGTGAAATCCATGTTTAGGCCATCGGTCTGTAGGCTCCTGAGGCAGAATATGAGGTGCTGCTCCTCCAGTTTGCAGCATTGTGACACTGGAGGAGGCCCAGGATGGACATGTCACCCAGGGAGTGGGAAGGGGAGTTGAAATAGTTCGCAACCAGAAGGTGCTCTGCAAAATGGTCTCCGAGCCTCTGCTTGATCTCACCAATGTAGAGGAGGCCACAACAGGAGCAGCAGATGCAGTAGACCACATTAGCAGATGTGCAGGTGAACCCCTGTCTGAAATGGAAGGTTTGTTTTGGGCGAGGGGGAGGTGTAGGGGCAGGTGTAGCACTTCCTGCAATTGAGGGGAAAGGTGCCGGGGGTGGTGGAGTTAGTGGGGAGTGTGGAACGGACAAGGGAGTCGCAGAGACAGCGGTCCCTACAAAAGGCAGATAGGGGTAGCGAGGGAAATATTTCTTTGGTTGTGGGGTCGGATTGTAGGTGATGGAAGTGGTGGGTATGGGGGTTAGTGGGGTGATATGTGAGGACAAGGGGGATTCTGTCTTTATTTTTGTCAGGGGGAGGAGTTGTGAGGGCACAAGTGCAGGAAATGCAAGAGATGCAGTTGAGGGAATTTTTGGTCACTGAATGGGGGATGTTACAGTCCTTGAAATAGGAGGACTTCTATGATGTTTGGGAGTGGAATGCTCCATCTTGGGAGCAGACTTGGCGGAGGCAGAGGAATTGGGAGTATGGGATTGCATTCTTGCAGGAAGGTGGGTGAGAGGAGGTGTAGTCTAGGTAGCTGTGGGAGTCGGTGGGTTTGAAATAGATGTCAGTGTTGAGGCAGTTACCAGAGATGATGACGGAGAGGTCCAGGAAGGAGAGAGAGGTATCAGAGATGGCCCGGGTGAACTTGAGGTTGTGGTAGAAGATGTTAGTAAAGTTGATGAACTGTTCAAGCTCCTCGTGGGAGCATGAGGTGGCACCGATAGTCATTGATGTAACGGAGGAAGAGGTGGGGGATAGTGCCAGTGCAGCTGCGGAAGAGGGATTGTTCCGTGTATCCTACAAAGGGACAGGCATAGCTTGGGCCCATGCGGGTTCCCATGGGCCCCCCTTCGTCTGTAGGAAGTGGGAGGAGGTAAAGGAGAAGCTGTTAAGGGTAAGGATGAGTTCGGTTAAGTGGATAAGGGTGTCGGTGGAGGGGGACCAGTTTGGCCTGCGGGAGAAGAAGAAACGGAGGGCTTTTAGGTTTTCCACGTGGGGGATACAAGTGTACAGGGACTGGATGTCCATAGTGAAGATGAGGTGTTGGGGGCCAGGGAATTGGGAGTCTTGGAGGAGGTGGAGGGCGTGGATGGTGTCCTGGACGTGGGTGTGGAGTTCCTGGACCAGGAAGGAAAAATGGAATTAACCTCTGCAGGACTGCAGTTATAATGTAAAACAAATAGGACTCTTACAAATAGGGTGTAAAGAACTAGGCATGCTTATTGTCAATGCAAAATGCAAATAATGGGGTTTACTGAACAATTTGACATCCCACACATTTTGTTCTTAATAGTATATTTGTAGATATTATGTTGTGTTATCCACAGTCCCATTAACTCACCAGGAATGACAGTTTCTTGACAAAAAAAAACCTGAGGCATTTTCAGCAGCTTCTGAGATCCCTGCTGAGATCTGTTTGATGTTTAAGTATACTGGGGCTTATCAACTTAGTAACCAACAGATGATTAGCATAGAAATATATTTAATGTTACTATCAAGAATGCAACACAAGTATGAAAATGTAGGAAGGGTGCAAATCAGTTCTGGCAAAGTAACAGTGTCAGTATAGAAACATTATTGATAATTTCAGTCAGGTATTAAACTGTACGTTGGTTATTACAGCAATTTAAAGCAGCAATTAACCATGATAACACTATTAGTATGGACACAATGGTTTTGGTGCAATCACCATTATGACAAAATGCTAATGTTTGTGTCATATTGATGTCAACCTGATAGAAAATGCCACTATTCACACACGTACAGTTTAACAAGGAAATCCAGATGTGCTTCTCAGTCATTCAGCATACATTGTTGAAGTCCCCAGAGACAGAAATCTGCTGGAAATCATTTAACTGCAAAGACTTGCCCTTTTACATTGCATTTACTCCCACTCTGCAAAATTTTAAATTGTTAACAGGGTATAACTGGGTGCACTAAGCTATGACCACTCCTTGAAACTTCTCTGGCTCTGGGAAACTGTTGCATAAATTATCACATTGGAAAAAGTGACATTAACAGTTTCTTTAGAGACATAACCGTGAGGAGCTAGAGGAACACAGCATGCCAGGCAGCATCAGAGGAGCAGGAAAGTTGATGTTTCGGGTAGGGACCTCTCTTCAGAAGGGAACATTTTTTTCTGAAGAAGGGACCCGATCCGAAACATCAACTTTCCTGCTCCTCTGATGCTGCCTGGCCTGCTGTGTTCCTCCAGCTCATCGGCAGTTCTTACTATCTCTGAGTAAGCATTAACAGTTTCTTCCACTGCTTTCTATAGAAGCTGAAGTATCAAAAACTAAAGTACATGCCCCAATTGTTATTCCTTTAGTAAATTTCTAAAAATAATGAAGGATTTTGAGTCAAATTTATTTCCAGCACTGGGTGTCAGAACCCTGCTACATGATTATCTGATGCCTTGCCTGTAAATATCATTGTTGCTATATTGTTAATCTCTTGGTATAGTCTTGACTAGATAACAAATTCAAATTAAATGTTGGAAAAGGGAAAATCCATGCCACAGAGATAGTTAAGTATCTGTGCATACTTTTCTTTGAGGCCAGTGACAAGAGCTGTCAATTTGTTTCTTTTTAATTCATTCATGGGACATGGGTGTTGTTGGCTGGGCCAGCTTTTATTGCCTGTCCCTAGTTACCCTCAAGATGGTGGTGAGCTGCCTTGTTGAACCACTGCAGTCCATGTGCCATAGGTAGGCCCACAATGTCATGTGGGGTGGCACAGTGGCACAATGGTTAGCACTGCTGCCTCACAGCACCAGGGACCCAGGTTCAATTCCAGCCTTGGGTGACAGTCTGTGTGGAGTTTACACATTCTCCCCATGTCTGCATGGGTTTCCTCCAGGTGTTCTGGTTTTCTCCCACAGTCCAAAGATGTGCAGGTTAGGTGGATTGGCCATGCTAAAATTGCCCATAGTGTTCAGGGATGTGTAGATCAGGTGGGTTATAGGGGGATGGGTCTGGGTGGGATGATCTGAGGTTCAGTGTGGACTTGTTGGGCTGAAGGGCCTGTTTCTACAACTGTAGGGATTCTATCTATTTGGAAGGGAATTCCAGGATTTTGACCCAAAAGAAACAGCAATATATTTTCAAGTCAGGATGGCGAGTGGCTTGGAGAGAAATTTTCAAGGGGAAGTACTCCTGTGTACTTGCTGCCCTTGTCCTTCTAGATGGTAGTGGTCATGGGTCTGGAAGATGTCTAAGGAGGTAAATTTCTGCAGTTCATCTCATATTCAGTACACCTGCTACGACTGAGCAGCGGTGGTTAAGGGAGTGGATGTTTGTAGATATTGTTCCAATCAAGTGGATTGTTTTGACCTGGATAGTGTTGATCTTCTCGAATGTTACAGAGTCATACAGCATAGGAATAGTCCACTATGTCTATGCTGACCAACAAACCCATACTATACTAATCCCACTTGCCTGCACATAGCCCATAGCCTACAATGCCCTGGCATTTTCAGTGCTCATCCAGCTGCTTCATAACATTGTGAGAGCACGTGCCTCCTCCAAACTCTCAGACAGTGCACTATATGTTTCCACTGCCCTCTGGGTGAAAATAGTTTCCTCAGGTCTCTTCTAAATCATTTAATCCTTACCTTAAACTTGTGCCCTCTAGTCTTACGCATACCTACCATGGGGAAAAGGTTTTCACAATCTACCCTGTCTATGAATCTCATAATTATGTATACTTCAATCAGATATCCCCTCAGCCTCCTCTTCTCCAAGGAAAACAAACCCAGCTTATCCAGTCTCTCTCATAACTAAGACTTTCCATCCCAGGCAATATCCCAGTGAACCTCCTCTGTAAACCCCTACAGTGTAATTGTGTCTTTCTGATAGTGTGGTGACCAGAACTGCACACAGTATTCCTTCAGTGGCCTCACAAATGTTTCATAAAGCTGCAACATAACTTCCTTGATCCTATGTTCTACACTCAGTCAAGGAAGGCAAGCACCCCGCATGCCTTCCTCACCACCCTGTCTCCCTGCGCTGACACCTTCAGGGATCTATGGGCTTGTACACCAACGTTCTTTTGTTCCTCAGTACTTTGTAGGGACCTAGCATTTATTGTGTATATCCTTCCCTTTTTAGATCTCCCAAAATGCATCACCTCACACATATCATGGTTAAGTTTCATCTGCCATTGCTCTTCTCGATTTACCAGCTGTTCAATATCAGACTGCAGCCTGAGATCACCTTCCTCATTAACAACAACACCAATTGTCATGTCATTTGCAAATTTACTAATTATATCTTCTACATTCACATCCAAGTTGTAAGTGTACATAACAGACAGCAAGAGTTCCAGAGATAATAAGGTGTAGAGCTGGATGAACACAGCAGGCCAAGCAGCATCAGAGGAGGAGGAAAGCTAATGTTTCGGGTCTAGACCCTTCTTCAGAAATAGGGGAGGGGAAGGGGATTCTGAAATAAATAGGGAAAGAGGGGGAGGCGGATAGAAGATGGATAGAGGAGAGGATAGGTGGAGAGGAGACAGACAGGTCAATGATGCGGGGTTGGAGCCAGTAAAGGTGAGCGTAGGTGGGGAGTTAAGGAGGGGATAAGTTGGTCCAGGGAGGACGGACAGGTCAAGGGGGCGGGATGAGGCTAGTAGGTCGGAGATGGGGGTGCGGCTTGAGGTGGGAGGAGGGGATAGGTGGGAGGAAGAACAGGTTAGGGAGGCGGGGATCAGCTGGGCTGGTTTTGGGATACGGTCAGGGGAGGGGAGATTTTGAAGCTTGTGAAGTCCACATTGATACCATTGGGCTGCAGGGTTCCCAAGCGGAATATGAGGTGCTGTTCCTGCAACCTTCGGGTGGCATCATTGTGGTACTGCAGGAGGCCCAGGATGGACATGTCATTCAAGGAGTGGGAGGGGGAGTTGAAATGGTTCACGACTGGGAGGTGCAGTTGTTTGTTGCAACAAACCGCATCCCAAAACCAGCCCAGCTCGTCCCCGCCTCCCTAACCTGTCCTTCCTCCCACCTATCCCCTCCTCCCACCTCAAGCCCCACCCCCATCTCCTACCTACTAACCTCATCCCGTCCCCTTGACCTGTCCGTCCTCCCTGGACTGACCTATCCCCTCCCTAACTCCCCACCTACGCTCGCCTTTACTGGCTCCATCCCTGCCTCTTTGACCGGTCTGTCTCCTCTCCACCTATCTTCTCCTTGATCCATCTTCTATCCGCCTCCCCCTCTCTCCCTATTTATTTCAAAATCCCCTTCCCCTCCCCCATTTCTGAAGAAGGATCTAGGTCCGAAACGTCAGCTTTCCTGCTCCTCTGATGCTGCTTGGCCTGCTGTGTTCATCCAGCTCTACACCTTGTTATCTCAAATTCTCCATCATTGGCAGTTCCTACTATCTCAGCAACAGTTCCAGCACTGATCTCTGTGGTCCTTATGATTCTTTTCCTGGCCACTATGTTGCTTCAGTCATCTTTCTCTGGATGCTTCTACTGAGTAGTAAGAAACACAAAGTGGTTGATTTATTTATAAAAAAATGTCTGACTGATCAGTGAAAAGTCACAGCATGTAACAAATGTTGCAGAAGAAGATAAAAAAGACTTTTTTTTCAAGTTTATATTGTGCTTTTACTACAGAGAACACAAAATGGGTCTCTTTCCTTTCCCTGTAACTTGTTCCCAACTTCAAACTATACCATTCCCAGAAAACAAAGCACATGGTTGTTGACAGGCAAGAGCCTTTTATCATTGATAACTGTCACTCCATAGACCAACCAACTTTTTGTTGCCAGCAAAAGTTGCATCTGTGCACCTTCTACAGCCACTCTTTCAAATCCTGTTTTCTTTTTAAATAGCTCTTTCTCATTTCAGTCCCCGCTCTTAAAAGCTCAAAATAAAAGGAAACAGTCCTTTAAATTTCTCAACACAATAAAACTTAGTCAAGAGACCTCGCAAGGAAAAACTGGAGGGAGACTGAATAGAAAGCTGAAGTTACCAAGTGCACATTAAAATGATTTACAAAGAACAATAACCCTGACTTTTATCTACATCAGATTTTGCTGGCTGTTGGGTTAAAAAGAAGTTTAACAAAGCAATTCCTCAATTATATGCCTCCCTATAAATGCATTGCTTAGTACTCAAACATGACAAATATACCATTAATTTAGGTTTGATGTTATACATGTACTTGATATCATTTCTGAGGTATGGCATGAATCAGTGTTAAAAGATATAAAACACTGAAGAGAAAATCCATCTGCAGCAGCGATTCAGAACACTCCAGTTTCATAAAAAGTGAAGTAAAATCTTGTACATGAGGTTTAGTAATGGCTTTCTATTGTACTTAAAATGCTAATAATTAAATGGTGACCCTCAGGACATATCATCTTAATTTTCTTGCTTAAATAATCGTTCTTATTTTTTTTCCTTACCTATTTTTGCTAACTCCCTTGGTGAAAGGGACTAACAGCCAGCACAATTTGACACAAGGTAAAATAAGAAGGCGGATATGTTGATGATAATCTTCCAAAGTGTTTGATTGTATTTGAGTTCTTAATTGGAAACATCCCCCAAAACGTTGGGAAGAAGAGCAAGAAAGACATGCTTGCAGGGTGCAACCTTATAATATTTTACATGAAAAACAATAAGAAATATTACTTCTTGAACATTTTATAGATGTTATTTAATTAACTTTATGAATTCTGTACTAGATTTTTCTGAGCAACTTTCCTTTCCAAGCCACACATGTAGGGAATGTAATTATAATTTCACTCAAAGTAGCAAACACAAATAAATCTCTGAGTTCTGCCACAACATTCTCCCTCTTATGTACCATTTATCATTTTGTTACAATTATTTACTTTTATACCCCTCAGAGTCTGGTAATTGTGTTACAATTTTAGTATCAACTCCTCAGATTCACTATAAAATATTGTAATTAAAATTGTTTTTGAGCAGAAGTAAAGGTCATAGGAGACTGTCATTGTTGCAGGATATGACATACTTATGGATGTCTAAAATTAGCCAAGAAACATGAATCAAGAGAAAAAAATGGCAATAACATCACAAACTTGAAATCTGAGCTCTGTTGCTGTCACTACAGATGCTGCATGACCCACCTAGTATTTACTGCTTTTATTTCAGAATGCCAGAAATCACCACATTTTGCTTTTGAACAAAACACTGATTACTGCTCTGAATTAGTAATGTATTACCGAATCTCCTGGGGAACAGTAGAATAGATGCATGCAGTTCTGTGTGATAACAGTTTCTACAGTAGTTTAACATGCCATAGCCATGTCCTGATCTGCCTTCCTTTGCTAAGAGCCAGTCACTTTGCAAATTATGAGTTTGATACTGTCAGCAACTCTGTTTTTGAAACTTACTCCCTTTGATGATAATAAATGAAAATTAATCTTTGTATTCAAAAGAAGAGGTTACACCCATCATAGAATATTGCATTTTGTCCCAACAAGTTCTGACTGTTCCAGTTTGATGCCAGTTCAAGATACCACATTGTTAACCATCTGGTCACCCATTCGCTGTTTAAAAGGATTCTTCTGTCTCACAGTAATCTGCAATGGATGTGGACTGTGACAATATCACTCTGTCTCATTCTGTACTCTTCTTAAACTGTTCAAACTATTCCAGCCTTCACTCTATGAAACCTGTGGTCTAACTTGTTGGAAACTAAAGTTACAATAATTGAAACATAATTCTTTTTAATGGCTTTTAAAGATTATTTCTGGGATATTGCTGGCTGAATCAGCATTTATTGCCCATCGTCAGTTGCCCTTGAGAAAATGTTGAGCTGCTTTCTCGAACTACTGCAGCCCACGTGCTGTAGGTCGACCCACATTACTGTGAAGGAAGGAATTCCAGGATTTTGACCCAGCGACTCAAAAGGAACGGTCATATATTTTCAAGTCAGGCTGAGAGGGCAACTTCCAGGTGATGGTGTTCCCACGTACCTGAGGAAAAATATGAAGTTGTTTATTTCGGAAGGGAGAACAAAATATCAGAGGTTTTATTTAAACGGAGAAAAACTGCAAAAAGTTGCAATACAAAAGGGCTTGGGATTACTTGTGCACAAAACACAGAAAGCGAGCACAGAGGGGCAGCATGGAGTCAATAAGGCAAATGGAATATTGGCCCTTATTTCAAGGGGGTTGGAGTATAAGAGTAGGGGAGTCTTATTGGGAATGTACAAAGTATTGGTGAGGCCACATCTGGAGAACTATGAGCAGTTTTGGTTCTTTATTTAAGAAAAGATATTTTTTCATCGGAGGCAGTTCAGAGAAGGTTCATTAGGATGATCCCTGGTATGGATGAATTGTCTTATGACCAAAAGTTGAACAGGTTGGGATTCACTGGAGTTAGGAAGAATGAGAGGTGATTTCATTAAAACATATAGGATTCCTAAAGGACTTGACAGGGTAAATGCTGAGAGGATGTTTCCCCTCATGGGATAGTTTAGAACCAGATGACATGGTCTCAGAATAAAGGGGAGGCATTTAAGACTGAGATGAGAAGGAATTTCTTCTCTCAGAGAGTTGTGAGTCTTTGGAACTCTTTGCCAAAGAGAGTTGTGGGGACAAAGTCCTTGTGTATATTTAAAGCTGAGATAGAATCTTGATCAGTTGGGGAATTAACGTTTACGGAGAAAGGGCAAGAAAATGGATGTGAGGAATTTCAGATCAACCATCATCGTATTAAATGGTAGACTAGTCTTAAGGGGCCAAATGGCCTATTTATTATGGTCTTATCTGCTGCCCTGTCCGTTAAGATGGAAGTGGTTGTGGGTTTGGAATGTGCTGTCTAAGGAATTTTGGTGAATTTATGCAGTTCATCTTATAGATGGTACACACTGCTGCTACTGAGCATCAGTGGTGGAGGGAGTGATTTTTATGGATGTGGTACCAATCAGGCAGCTGCTTTGTTTTGGATGGTGTGAAGCTTCTTGAGTGTTGTTGGAACTGCATCCATCCAGGCAAGTGGGGAGCATTCCAAAACATTCCTGACTTGTGCTTTATAGATGGGGGATAAAATCTGGGGACACAGAAGGTGAATTACTGGCCCCAATATTCCTCGCATATGACCTGCTCTTGCTATATAAATACTGTGGCTACAAATCCAGTTGAGTTTCTGGTCAATGGATTGATAGCAGTGGATTCAGTGATGGCAATGCCATGGACTGTCAAATGGCAATGGTTAGATTCTCACTTGTTGGAGATGGTCTTTGCCTGGCAATTGTGTGAACTGGCTGTAAATTGTTACTTGTCAGTCAAAGTCTGGATATTTCTGCATTTGGACATAGACTGCTTCAGTGTTTGAGGTATGGCTCCCAGTGCTGCACATCATGCAAACATCAGGGAATGTCCAATGCTCTGACCTTATGATGGAGGGAAGGTTATTGATGAAGCAGCTGAAGATGGTTGGGCCTAGGACACTACCCTGAGGAACTCCTGCAGAGATTTGTCCTGGAGCTGAGATGACTGAACTCCAACAACCACAACCATTTTCCCTTGAACCAGGTATGACACCAACGTCTGAGAAATTTCCTCCTGATTCCCAATGATTCCAGTTTTGCTATGGCTCCTTGATATCATGCTTAGTCAAATTTGGTCTTGATATCAAGGACTGTCACTCTCACCTCACCTCTGGAATGCAGCCCTTTTGTCCATGTTTGAACCAAGGCTGTAATGAGATCAGGAGCTGAGTGGCCCTGGTGGAACCCAAACTGTGTGACACTGAGCAGGTTATTTCTGAGCAGGTGCTGCTTGATAGCACTGTTACTGACACCTTCCATCACTTTACTGATGATCGAGAGGAGACTGATGGGGCAGTAATTGACCAGGATGGATTTGTCCTGCTTTTCACATACAGGACAATTTTCCACACTGTACGGTAGGCAACAGTGTTGTAGCTGTTCTGAAACAGCTTGGCTAGTGGCATGGCAATTTATTGGAATCTTTTGGGGGCCCATAGCCTTTGCAGTATCTGCTGCCTCCAACAGTTTCTTGATGTCACATAGAGTGAATTGTATTCATTAAAGATTGGCATCTGTGATGCTGAGACCTCTGGAGGAGGCCAAAAATAGATCATCCACTCAGCACTTCTGGTTTTAGATTGTTGTGAATGCTTCAGCCTTATCTTTTGCACTGATGTGTTGGTCTCCCCAGTCACTGACAATGGGGATATTTGTAGTTAATGTGTTTGTAATAATGAAATGATGGGAAAAATTTGTTCGCAATAATGATCGTTAGAGGCGAATTATATGATGTCACAGTAGAGGTAGGCCCTTCATTTATTCCAACATTCAATGAGGTCATGGCTGATCTGATAAGCCTTGACAGTGACTCCCCTGTTCTTCCTTTTCCCTGTAACCCTCAATTCCCTGACTGATTAAAAATATTGCTCTCAGCTTTGAATGTACTTTAAAGATCCAGTTTTGACAGCCATCTGCAGTACAAAATTCCACAAATTCACTACGTTTAGAGAAAAAAGAACCTTCTCATCTCTGTCTTAAATGGGTGACCCCTTATTTTGAGATTATACCCTCGAGGGGAGAAGTCTTCACATCTTCCCTGTCAAGTTCCTGAAGGGTCTTGTATGTTTCAATAAGGACACTTTTCAGTCTTCCAGATTCAAAAGACTCAAGTACATGTTGTTGTTTCCCTGTGGTTATTCTGTTATTGCTTGTACATATTGAAGTGACGCTGGGAGGTTCACATATCTTGGCTCCATAATCACCAACAATCTGTCATTTCATGTTGAAATAAACAGATGCATCATAGAAGCTACACTGGTATGTCCAAGTGGATTAAGTGTGTGTGAAACAACATCTGCTGAAGAACAAACTGTGAATCTATCAAGGCTGCATCTCCAGCACACTCTACTGTGGTTGTGAGACCTAGACAAGGTGTGCTAGACAGGTCTGAACATTTTCCATCTTTGCTGTCTTAACATCTCTAAACGGGACAAGGACACCAGCTCAGAGAGCCTGGAGTGTGCTGATTCCATCATTATTGCTCACTCAAAGTTGTCTGCATTACACTGACTGTATTCATCCAGTGAAGATTGGCTGCATACCCACCAATCCTCTGTAAAATGAACTTGTCCCTGGGTCAAGATGGCCTGGGCTCCCATAACATCCGCTATCACAGGTGGCTACAAGTGGGGTACGAAGCTGGGAGACATGTATAACTGGGAGATACTCACTGTTGGCTGTGATCTCTGGAGGATGGATGTTTGGAAGACCAATAGAAGTGGTGAGAACAAACAAAGAGTTCAGCTGTCTGAGGGCCCAAAGGAAAGAGAGGCCATTGGATTGTCCTTCTTCTCAGTCACTGACATCAAAAATGCCTAGTCTGCAGGGAGCAGACAGAGAGCGGAGCAAGAACACAGATTGAGTATAAAACTAACTGAGCTTGGGGATCATGGTCTAGTCTGCAGGGAGCAGACAGAGGGCAGAGCAACAGCACAGGACGAGTATAAAACTGACTGAGGTCAGAGCACACTATAGCTGCAAAAATAAACTGGAGTGACATCATAGGGAAGCTGTGACATGATTGGCTAGTAGGAAATCGGCACTAAATTTGAAAAAGCACATGGCAAAGAATAATTAATAAATTAACTAACTCATTAATAAATTTACGTGAATTAATAGAGTAAGTAACTAAGGAGAGATGGCTGGGAAGGTAATGTGCTGTAGCTGGATGATGTGGGCGCTGGCAGTTCCTATTACAAGCTGCAGTGACCACATCTGCAGCAAGTGTTGGTTGCTGGAGGAACTTCAGCTCAGAGTTATGATCTGGAATCTGAGCCTCAAACGCTGTGGCACATCCGGGAGGGGGAGAAGTGCCTGGATGCTTTGTTTCAGGAGGCAGTCACACTTGGTAGATTAAGTACCTCAAATTCAGTCTGTGATTAGGGACAGCAGGGTGTGATTGCATTCTAGGCAGGTAGGGGGATCCTGCAGTCAGGAACAGGGGAGCATTAGCTTTTGACCTTGTCCCACAGGTATAAGGTACTTGCTCCCTGTGAGGATGAGGAAAAGGGCTATAGAGAAGATGAGCCAACTGACCACCACACCATAGTACAAGAGGCCATTCAAGAAGGAGGAGCAGAAAGACAGGTGGTAATTGTAGGGGACTTTATAATTATGGGTATTGATAGCATCCTTTGTAAGCAGGATCGAGAGTCCCACATGGTGTGTTGCCTGCCCGGTGCCAGGGTGAGGGAAATCTCTGACTGGCTTGAAAGGATATTGGAGCGAGAGGGTGAGGATCCAGTTGTTGTCCACTTTGGGACAAACAACATAGGCAAGGTTAACAAGGAGGACCTGTTTGGGGATTATCAAGCACTAGGAATGAAATTAAGGCACAGGTCCTCAAGGGCTGTAATCTCTGGATTACTACCTGAACCACGTGCAAATTGGCTTAGGGAAAAGAAAATTAAGGAAGTAAACACGTGGCTAAAGGAGTGGTGTGGGAAAGAGGGGTTCCATTTCATGGGACATTGGCATCAGCTTTGGAACAGGAGGGATCTGTACCATTGGGACAGTTGCCACCAGAACTGATCTGGAACCAGTGTTCTCGCGAAAAGGACAAATAAGCTGGTCACTAGGACTTTAAACTAGTGAACTGGGGAGAAGGGAAGGGGAAAACAACAGGAAGTATAATGATAAATAGAAAAGAAAACAGCAGGTTAACATGTGCAGGAGGGTTTAACTACATCGAAGATTATGAAAAAAGTTAAAGGAAGGTAAACTCAGTTGATATCATTAATAGGGGTGTGAGAATTCAAAAAGAAGGAATAAAAAACTAGCATAAAGGCATTTTACCTGAAAGCTCGTGGCATTCAAAACATGGTACATGAGTTAATGGCACAAATCATCGTGAATGAGTATGATTTAGTAAATATTATGGAGACATGGTTGCAGAATGGTCATGACTGGGAATTAAATAACCAGGGGTATCAGACTATTCAGAAGGACAGACAGGAAGGTAAGGGGGGTAGTGTCATTCTGATATTTAAGAATGACCACATGCGTGGAAAGTTCTTTACGCAGAGGGTGGTGGGTGCCTGGAATGCGTTGCCAAAGGAGGTGGTAGAGGCAGGCACGATAGTATCATTTAAGATGTATCTAGACAGATACATGAATGGGCAGGCAGCAGACGGATACAGATCCTTGGAAAATAGGCAACAGGTTTAGATAGAGGATCTGGATCGGCACAGGCTTGGTGGGCCGAAGGGCCTGTTCCTGTGCTGTAATTTTCTTTGTTCTTTGTTCTTTGACATTGGGGTGGTAGTGAAAGATGATATATATGGAGAATAAGGTTGAATCAGTTTGGGTGGAAATTAGAAATTCTAAGAAGAAAATGTCACTGATAGGCGTAGTCCATAGGCCACCAAATAATAACATCACATTGGGGCAGGTAATAAACAAAGGAATAACTAATGCCTGTAAATATGGTACGGCAATTATCGTGGGGGATTTTAATCTACATGTTGATTGGTTGAACCAGGTCGGTCAGGGCAGCCTTGAGGAGGAGTTCATTGTATGTATCTGCAATAGTTTTCTTGAACAGTATGTAATGGAACCGATGAGGGAGCAAGCTGTTCTAGATCTGGTCCTGTGTAATGAGACAGGAACAATTAATGACCTCATAGTTAGGGATCCTCTTTGAAGGAGCGATCACAGTATAGATGAATTTAGAATACTGATAGAAAATGAGACGTTAAAATCCAATACCAGGGATATTGGCTTAAACATAGGAAATTACAATAGGATGAGGGAGGAGTTGGCTAAAGTAGATTGGAAGCAAAGACCTTATGGTAGGACTTTTGAGGAAGAGTGAGCGACTTTCAAAGCAGTTTTTCACAGTGCTCAGCAAAAGTATATACCTGTAAAAAAGGACTGCAAAAGAAGGGGTAATCAGCCATGGATGTCTAAGGAAATAATGGAGACTAGCACATTGATAGATTAGGTATACAAAGTGGCAAAGACCTGTGGGAAACTAGAAGATTGGGAAAACTTTAAAGGTCAACAGAAAGCCTCAAAAAAAAAAGCTGTAAAGAAAAGTAAGATAGATTATGAGAGTTAACCAGCTCAGAATATAAAGACAGATAACAAAAGTTTCTACAAATATATAAAATGAAAAAGAGGTTAAGGTTAACATTGGTTGTTTAGTAGATGAGAAGGGAAATTTAATAATGGGAAATAAGGAAATAGCTGAGGCATTGAACAGATATTTTGTGTTGGTCTTCACAGTGGGGGATATGAATAACATACCAGTAATAGATGACAAGGATACTAAGTTGTATGAGGACCTAAACAAGATTATTATCGCAAAAGAGGTAGTGTTGGGCAAGCTAATGGAGATAAAGGTAGACTAGCCTCCTGGCCCTGATGGAATGCACCCCAGGGTACTAAAAGAGATGGTGGGAGAAATAAAAGATGTGCTTGTGGTAACTTTCCAAAATTTACTGGACTCTGGGACAGTTTCTGCAGATTGGAGAGCAGCAAATATATGCCACTGTTTAAAAAAGGAGGTAGACAAATGACGGGGAATTATAGGCTGGTTATCTTAACTTCTGTAGTGAAGAAAATGCTCGAATCTGTCATTAAGGAAAAAATACCAAGTCATCTTGATAGAAATTGTCCCATTGTCAGATGCAGCATGAGTTCATGAAGGGTAGGTCATGTTTAGCTAATGTTTTGAAATTCTATGAAGACATTATGAGCTCGGTGGACAATGGGGACCCATTAGCTGTGGTGTATATAGATTTCCAAAAGGCATTTGACAAGGTACCCCACAAAAGGCTGCTGCATAAGACAAAGGTGCACAGGATGACAGTCATGTATTAGCTTGGATCAAGGATTGGTTAACTAACAGAAAGCAGAGGGTGGGGATAAATGAGTGTTTTTCTGGTTGGCGATCAGTGACTCATGGTGTCCCTCAGGGATCAGTATTGGGGCCCAATTGTTTACATTTTACATAGATGATTTGGAGTTGGGGACCACGTGTAGTGTGTTAAAGTTTGCAGATGACACTGAGATGAGTTGTAGAGCAAAGTGTGCAGAGGATTCTGAAAGTTTGTAGAGGGGTATAGATAGTTTAAATGAATGGACAAAGGTCTGGTAGATGGAGTACAATATTGATAAATGTGAGGTCATCCATTTTGGTAGGAATAACAGTAAAAAGGATTATTATTTGAATGGTAAAAAATTGCAGCATGTTGCTGTGCAGAGGCACCTGGGTGTCCTTGTGCATGAATCACAGAAGGTTGGTTTGCAGGTACAGCAGGTAATTAAGAAGGAAAATGGAATAGGGTCCTTCATTGTTAGAGAGATAGAGTTTAAAAACAGGGAGGTTATGCTGCAGCTGTATAGGGTCCTGGTGAGGCCACACCTAGAGAATTGCGTGCAGTTTTGGTCTCCTTACTTGGGAAAGGATGGACTGGCACTGGAGGGGGTGCAGAGGAGATTCATAAGGCTGATTCCAGAGTTGAGAGGGTTGGTTAATGAGGAGAAACTGAGTAGACTGGGATTATATCCATTGAAATTTAGAAGAATGAGGGGGGATATTACAGAAATATATAAAATTATGAAGGGAATAGATAAGACAGAAGCAGAAGGATGTTTCCACAGGAGGTGAAACTAGAAAAAGATGGCATAGCCTTAAAATTAGGGAGAGCAGATTTAGGATTGAACAAAATCAGGAGTTGCTGGAAAAGCTCAGCAGGTCTGGTGGCAGAGTTAAATATCAGAGTTAACATTTTGAGTCTGGTGACCCTTCCAAAGAACTCAGTTCTGAGGAAGGGTCACCGGGCCCGAAACGTTAACTCTGATTTTCTCTTCACAGATGCTGCCAGACTTGCTGAGCTTTTCCAGCAACTTCTGTTTTTGTTCAATTTACAGCATCCACAGTTCTTTCGGTTTTTATTTAGATTTAGGACTAAATTGAGGAGGAACCTCTTCACCCAAAGATTTGTGAATCTGTGGAATTCCCTGCCCAGTGAAGTAGTTGAAGCTTCCTCATTCAATGTTTTTAAAGATAAGATAGATAATGTTTTGAACAGTAAGTGAATTATGGGTTACGGTGAGAAGGTGGATAAGTGGAGCCGAGGCTATGCAAAGATCAGACACGATCTTATTGACTGGCAGAGCGGGCACGAAGGTCCGGATGGCCTAGTCCTGTTCCTATTTCTTATGTTCTTATTGCAGAGACTGTCATACCAGAGCAGGTTCCCTGAGCCCCACCAGGTAATACTTAACGGAGAACTGGCCATTGCAGTGAAAACCAATGACTTACAAGGCAGAAGGCTGTCATGATCAAAGAAGAAACACAAACTGAAAAGATTAAAAGGTAGAATATGTATCAGTTTTTTCTTATGATGTACTCAACTGGAGTTACAGAGCATAATGTATCTGGACACACCGACAGGATCCTGTCATGTGATTTCCCATTAAAGACCTGATGCTGCACCGTTGATTTTGTGTGTGTGTGTTCCAAAATTTAAAACATTGAATAGTGAATGGGTTTGTGGCTTTTAAAATGGAAACCATTTGTATTTTAACTTAACTGCAATTTTTTGTGCCTACCTTTCACATCTGGTTTTATTATATTCAAAATTAGGGAATTCTAAGAAGCAATGAACATTTCTTAATTTAGACTATGTTTTCTGAATGATTCAAAAATCAATCTTTTCATGTTAATTGTGGTGCAAAATGTTAGTGCAATCCAAGGGGCTGAAATAATTTGAATAATCATACGTAAGTAGATAGATCTCACCTGTTTTCATTTATATGTTAATTTTTTATGACATGGTTAAGGAGAACTTTGATAAATTAGACAACATATATCAGTTGAAACTTAGTTGTTAATTATTCCACGTAGAAAAAGAGAGATATGTGAAGGAGAATTAAATTATGAATCCATGAATAAAATAAAGTAGAGCCTAGCATAGTCTTTTAGCAATACACCTTATAAAGTATGAGGTGATGCCATACTTTATACATGGAACAAAGTGAAAGATATGGATCACCCTCAGTTTTTATGAAACTGCTCAGAAATTTCAATTTCACTCTTGGACCAAATTATGGTGTAGGACATCATTCAAGTTGTTTTTCACTTTTAAATTAACAATAAGCTTTAGAAATGAAAAACTCACTTTCATGTTTGATTTAAAGCTGTGTCAACAGTTATGGGTGACTACATTAATCTTATTCACAGAATTTCAAGTGATTAGTAAATGGCAAATTTTCTCCATAGCATCCTCCTGCTGTGACTATTTGTATGTAAAAGTATCAAGATGATGTTTGACTCCCTACATATGTAAACACCTCTTTTTTTTATTCATACATTTTCTGTTTTTCATATCCTGATCAAGTTCACAATTAATGTTGCAAAATTTTTATTGCCTCTTCCTGTTTGGCTTTGATTTGTATGGAGCGCAGTGTTGTCACAATTCATTAACATCTGACTGGGCTCTTTCCTCTCCTAGTGGTTTTTATTAAACATTTGTGACACCACATTCTCTTCTGTTGCGTGTATACAAATGTGCATTGAGGTGTAGTGAGGTGCTTGTTAATGTTCTCCATTATCTTTTGTTGACTAGTTTTACCAGAGCAATAATTCACCACATAACTGGACTTGAGCGAACAGAAATGGAATTCTGCAAATCAAGCAGCAGTTCGTTTTTTTTCCATCAAAGTAGCCAGTTGCTGCTTTGAAATTAATTATGCAGGAAAGGGAAATGGCTTCTTTTTTGTTAAGCTGTTCTGAATTGCCTCACCGCTGTTTGTCAATTTAATTTGATTTTGATGTCAAAGGTAAACACACCTTTCACTTCTTCCTGCTTGGAAATAAAATGTCATATTTTTATCAAAGTCATCATATGTTGTCATTTATGAGGTGAAATAGCTTGTTAGCAGGCTATGTTCTTCAGCAACTAACTAGCATCTCTGGGGTAGATTCACTGCCATCAATCCTTCCTTGTGGTAATAGTCAAAATTACTGATATTGGATACCCTAACTGGGGCAGAAGATAGGCTCAGTGTTGTTCAACAGAATAGGTTCATTACATGTTACTTAATACCTAGTTACGTCTGAGTTAGCTGAGGCTCTTGTGAGACATCAGGCTATCCTTAAGATATGTGCACATAACCGTTACTGAAACATTCTGGTAGACAGCTTAAAGAAAACTCAATGAATATATGACAACATTTGTACAGACTGGTTAGCTCCTAGTTGGGACAATCCTTTATATCCTAATGACTTATCACATGAGGTCTGTTAACCTCTTCTTGTACTAATTGCCTTTTAACAACATATTACGTTAGCTTCTACAGAACATACAAACATACAATCCCCTTAAGTTTGCACAGCTTTCCATCTTCTGTTGAAAACCTTAATGACAAAAAAGAATTACAAGTGAATGAGTCAGATTTGGAGAAAACGATAGCTGGCTGAATGGGTCATTCCATTAATTAATGCAGACATTATCAGTGACTTGCTGCTTGGAAGGGGGAGCCCATAAACACAAATTTTCACAGGTTGCTGAATTTGCATCACTCACTTTTACTTCGCAAAAACAGAATCATATGCTTAACAGCCACATGTTTTTCCTGATGTTGCTGTATTTGTAAGCATGTGTGAACATAAACATTAAAGCAGGAGTTGATCACCTGGCTTGTCGAGCCTTTTCCACCATCCATGCTGATATAGACGTTACGTTGTAGTTATACAGGACGTTAGTGAGGCCACATTTGGACGACTGCATACAGTTCTGGTCGCCCTGCTATAGGGAGAATGTTGTTAAACTTGAGAGGGTTCATTAAAGATTTATAAGGATGTTACAGGGACTGGAGGATTTGAATTTTAAAGAGAGGCTGGATAGATTGGGACATTTTTCACTGGAGCCTAGGTGGTTGAAGGGTGACCTTATAGAGGCTCATAAAATCATGAGGGGCATGAATAAGGTGAACAACAAAAAGTCTTTTACCCAGGGTAGGGGAGTTCAAAACTAGAGGGCATATTTTTAAGGTGAGAGGAGAAATATTTAAAAGGGACCTGAGGACTAACTTTTACACACAAGAGTGATTCGTATCTGGAATGAATTGTCAGAGGGAGTAGTAGGTGCAGGTACAGTTACAGCATTTAAAGGATATTTGGACAGGTACGTGAATAGGAAACATCTAGAGGGACATGGGCCAACGCAGGCAATTGGGACTAGTTTAGTTTGGGAAACCTGGTTGGAATGAATGAGTTAGACCGAAGGGTCTGTTTCCGTGCTGTATGATTCTATGATTCTACAACCCCTTTGCATATTAGGAATTGATGCATCATTAATTTCAATGCAGAAAATGGACTCCAGTAAATTGTGAACTAATACATTCTCTTAATGTAACAATTGTTAAAGGATTGTCAATTGTCAATCTCCCAAAAAGTAAATGGTTGTGAAATCTCACTCTTTCAAATTGTGAAACACTTCAGTGTATTGAAAATGTTAAATATTACATTTTTCAAATCATTTCCTTTCATAGTCTATTCTGTCTCTCTCTGAATCTAATCTTTCTCTCCATTTACTTTTATTTCTATGTCTGGTTTGATATTGAATTCGACACTAATTTACTTTTCTTCTTAGCTCTCACTCTCTCGTTCTTTATGGAGATACTTTGTTGGTCCCACTGTCCTCACTGTGCTTTATCAGTTTCCAATCTTCAGCAGAAGATTCACAAACCTAAGCAGTTCTGAACAAATCTAACTAATGGAGCATGAAGTGAAATGTTACTGCAGCAAAATTGAAACATTAAACACAAGTAGATTTATTTTTTAGATGGGCATCTGGCTGTCTCAAAAAATCTGTGCAAAGATCAGTACCTTAAAGCAGCGTACTCTATAGATGTCATAGGAACATCAGAAGGCCATTTGGCCCTTGCAGTCTGTTGTATCACTCAACAAGACCTGGCTGTTCTAGCTGCTCTCTCAAATCTACCTTTCTGTCTGTCCCCATAACACTTAAACCCTTTGTGTATCAAAAACCTACCCACCTCTGTATTTATTCAAGGCAATGATGCAGTGCTGAGGAAGATAATTCCACAGACTAATGATCCTCAGAGGAAAACCTCTCCATCTCCTCCTTAAAGGATAACATCTTATTTTTAATCTGTGTCCCATGTTGGGGTTCTGTAAGGCAACAAGCAATCAATATTCTACCAATATTTGTTTTCTTTTGTCTCATTAACACCATCTGCAATTCATAGGATTCTATTGGAAATTGTTATGTTGTAAATAACCATTCTCATAAATGGTGTTGCCTTGATTTTAAACATTCCGACTTTACACTTGCTAAAATATTCCAGCACTGTGAACATTCAGGAGTGTGTGCCCTCTCTTTAACACAAGCACAGCAATAAGAGTTGGCCATCAATGTTCCTGGGGAGAACAGGTCGTTCCACAGTCTACAATTGTAAAAATGAATGTTTATTGAAAACAGAATGATAATCTGGGAATCATTTAACCATAGCGATGAATGACAAATCTACCAGTGGTAGATAATGAATAGAAATTTAATTTTTCAAATGAATCAGCTTACATAATAGGGTTTTGCCCTCAATGGACAAAAGCAATATCACTACATTTGATTGGCTTGTTGTTTCTGAAGGTCACTAGCCTGGGATAGCAACTGGAGTTTATTGTGGGTAACAATGTTTGTCTATCAGTGATCGATAAACAAGAGCTCAAATAGTGCAGAGAATCTTGAATGTCTCTATTGCACTGTCCTTGCTGTTTTCTATCATCTGGGCCTAGCTACTGTATTTACGTACCCATTAAAATAAATATGGCTGGATATGCAATGAAAATGTAAAGCACTACCAGGTGCTCTTGGGATGTATTACAGGATATTTGCTGCAATTTATGATAGGCACTTGCTATGAAACTTCTGGGAATTAATTTCACTGTTTCAACATCAGCTCATTAACTGGGTAGGTAAGTTTTTGTCTTGATACAGGAACTACATGTACAGGACAAAAGGACAGCTGGTCAAAGTAGAGTATTTAGATGTCCAGAAGGTTATTTTGGAAAATAAAATCTCATAGTGTAGTGGTGGCATGTTGACACAGATAGAATATTAATGAGGAAAGAAAGAGTAGGCAGAAACAGATCATTTTCTGGTTTGTCACAGGGTTCAGTGCTGGAGCTCCGTCTTTAAACAGTTTGTTAGATGGCTTGGATAAAGGGACTGAAAATATGATAATAAATTTGATGACACAGAGATGGGTAGGAAATTAAGTTGTGAAGAGGACATAAGGAAGGAATAGATTGATGTAGACAGTTAAGTGATTGGGCAAAGATCTGACAAAAGAAATAAAATGTTGTAAAGAAATAAAACCTGAAAAAGTGTAACATTGCCCACCTCAGAAGGAAGAATATAAATAGGAGTATATTGTCTAAATGATGAGAATTGGGATGTCCCCATGCTTGAATCATAAAATGTTAGTACACAGGTACAGCAAGTAATTAGGAAGGCTAATAGAATTTTATTATTTATTGTGAGGAAAATGGGACACAAAAGCAGGGAGGTTATGCTTCAACAAAGTGGTTGACTCTCAATTGCCCTCTGAAATGGCCTAGCAAGCCATTCAGTTGTACTGATCGCTACAAAGTCTCAAAGAAATGAAACTGGATGGGTCGCCTGGCATTGTCCTAGGCACCGGAAAAGACAACAGCAGAAACAACCCTGTTGACCCTGCAGAGTCCTCCTCACTTAAATCTGGGGGTTAGTGCCAAAACTAGGAGAGCTGCCTCACAGACTAGTCAAGCGATAGCCTGACATAGTCATACTCACAGAATCATACCTTACAGACAATGTCCTAGACACCACCATCACCATCCCTGGATATGTCCTGTCCCACTGGCAGGACACACCCAGCAGAGGGAGCAGCACTGTGGTATAGAATTGGGAAGGAATTGGCCTGGGAGTCCTAAATGTTGACTCTGGACACTATGAAGTCTCATGGCTTCAGGTTAAACATGGGCAAGGAAACCTCCTGTTGATTACCACATACCAAACTCGCTCAGCTGATGAATCAATACTCCTCAATGTTGAGCAACACTTGGAGGAATCACTGAGGGTGGCAAGGGCATAAAATGTACTCTGGGTGGGGGATTTCAGTGTCCACTGCCAAGAGTGGCTCGGCAACAGTACTACTGATTGAGCTGATCGGGTCCAAAAGGATATAACTGCTAGGCTGCGTCTGTGACAGGTGGTGAGGGAACCAACAAGAGGGAAAAACATACTTGACCTCATCCTTACTAATCTGCCAGCTACAGTTGCATCTGTCCATGACAGTATCGGTAAGAGTGACCATCGCATAGTCCTTGTGGAGACAAAGCCCTGCCTTCACATTGAGAACAACCTCCATCGTGTTGTGTGGCACTATCACTGTGCTCAATGGGACAGACTTCGCACAGATCTAGCAACTCAAGACTGGGCATCCATGAGGCCCGGTGGGTCATCAACAGCAGCAGAATTGTACTCCAGCACAATCTGTAACCCCATGGCCCGGCATATCCCCCACTCAACCATTACTATCAAGCCAAGGGATCAACCCTGGTTCAATGGAGAGTGCAGGAGGGTATGCCAGGAGCAGCACCAGAAGATGAGGTATCAACCTGATGAAGCCACCAAACAGGACTACTTACACACCAAACAGCGAAAGCAGCAAGTGGTAGACAGAGCTAAGCGATCCCACAACCAAAGGATCAGTCCTGCCACATCCAGTTGTGAATGGTAGTGGGCAACTAAACAACTCACTGGAGGAGGAGACTCCACAAATATCTCCATCCTCAATGATGAAAGACCCCAGAACGTCAGTGCAAAAGATAAGGCTGAAGCATTCACAACAATCTTCAGCCAGAAGTGCCGAGTGGATGATCCATCTCTGCCTCCTCCAGTGGTCCCCAGCATTATAACTATTAGTCTTCAGCCAATTGGAATCACTCCGCGTGATATCAAGAAATGATTGGAGACACTGGGTACTGCAAAGGCTATGGGCCCTGACAACATTCTGACAATAATACTGAAGACTTGTGCTCCAGAACTTGTCGCTCCCTAAGCCAAGCTGTTCCAGTACAGTTACAACACTGGCATCTACCCGACAATGTGGAAAATTGCCCAGGTATGTCCTGTACAGAAAAAAGAGGACAAGTTTAACCTGGCCATATACCACTCAATCAATCAACTCTTGATCATCAGTAAAGTGATGGAAGGTGTCAGTAACAGTGCTATCAAGCAGCACCTGCTGAGCAATTCCCTGCTCAGTGACGCCCAGTTTGGGTTCTGCCAGGGCCACTCAGCTCCTGATCTCATTACAGACTTGGGTCAAACATGGACAAAAGAGCTGAATTCCAGAGGTGAGGTGAGAGTGACAGCCCTTGACATCCAGGCTGCATTCAACCAGGTGTGGCATCAAGGAGCAGTAGCAAAACTGGAATCAATGGGTATCAGGGGGCAAACTCTCCGGTGGTTGAAGTCATACCTGACACATTGGAAGATGGTCGTGGTTGTCGGAGCTCAATCATCTCAGTTCCAGGACATCTCTGCAGGAGTTCCTCAGAGTAGTGTCCTCAGCTCAACCACCTTCAGCTGCTTTGTTAATGACCTTCCCTCCATCGTAAGGTCAGAATTGGGGATGTTCGCCGATGATTGCACAATGTTCAGCACCATTCATGACTCCTCAGATACTGAAGCAGTCCAAGTTCAAATACAACAAGATCTGGACAATTTCCAGACTTGGGCTGACAAATGGCAAGTGACATTCATGCCACACAAATGCCAGGCTATGACCATCTCCAATAAAAGACAATGTAACCACCACCCCTTGGCATTGAATGGTGCTACCATAATTGAATCCCCAAATATCAACATCCTGGGGCTCATTATTGACCAGAAACTCAACTGGACTCAACACATAAGCACAGTTGCTACAAGAGCAGTAACTCACATCCTGACTCCTCAAAGCCTGCCCGCCATCAACAAGGCACAAGTCAGGAGTGTGATGGAATACTCCCCACTTGCCTGGATGGGTGCAGCTCCAACTACACTCAAGAAGCTTGACACCATCCAGAACAAAGCAGCCCACTTGATTGGCACTACATCCACAAACATCCACTCCCTCCACCACCGACGCTCAGTAACAGCAGCGTGTACTATCTACAAGATGCAGTACAGAAATTCACCAAAGATCCTCAGACAGCACCTTCCAAACCTATGACCACTTCCATCTAGAAGGACAAGGTCAGCAGATACAATGGGAGCACCACCACCTTCAAGTTCTCCTCCAGGCCACTCACCATCCTGACTTGGAAATATATTGCCATTCCTTCACTGCCGCTGGGTCAAAATCCTGTAATTCCCTCCCTAATGCCATTGTGGGTCAACCAAAAGCAGTTGGACTGCAGTGGTTCAAGAAGGCAGCTCATCACCACCTTCTCAAGGGGCAACTAGGGATGGGCAATAAATGCTGGCCCGGCCAGTGACATCTACATCCCACAAATGAATAAAACAGTGTTGGTGAGAGTTAATCATGAATTTCTCTTTATTGACAAATGTATTCAATGTGAATTTACATTGTATGACAGGTTCTGATTTGTCACTTTAAGCTGAGTAGGATCTATTATAAAATCTAATTCAGATTTCAAGATGGTACTAGGAATTATATTGAATCTTCAAAAAAGACCAATCAGTCCAAATGATCACACTAGTTATATTTCTCCATATGAACATATTCCCACTTGAATTACTATTTTTTAAACATTGTCTGCATATCTCTGTATGCCCTTCTCCTTTACATACTTGTCAATCGTTTCTTAAAGACATCAATGCAATCTGCTGGAGCCCATCCATACTGCAGGGCTGTGTTCCTTATTCACACCAGTTTCCTCTTAAATTATTTACTTGATTTGTTTGCCAAAATCTTATCCCTCCTGAGCTATGTTAACTCACAAATGGAAATAATTTTTCAATGTCCACGGTATCAAACCCTTTATCTGATCTCCTCTTAATTCTCTTTACAGCAGAAGTGACCTTTGCTGATTGTTGCAGAATTTCAGTTCCAATGACACCCTTATAAACATTTCCTCCATTTCCTTCTACACTTCAATACCTTTGTTCCAATACAGAATCCATTTTCCAAGTGGAGTCTAATCAAAGTTTGATTTTGACGTTTATTTTGTATTCTTATTGAATTCCTTTAGTAGTGAGCTCCGTACTTTATTTTCTCTTTACTATTATGTTACCAATTTATGTTTCTGTAACCTCAGATCTCTTAGCTGCCTCTGCTCTGTTTAGTTGATCTTCCAAACAAAATAAACCCCATGCATATTGCTTTATTTCATTTGTCATTTACCCATTCAGTGAGTAACTATTTATTCTTACAGTTTGGTTCTAGCCACTTTGCAAGTTATAATCTCAATTTGGTATCATCAAATTTCACTGCAATGCCTCCAACTTCTGATTTCATGTAATTACTATGTGTGATAAAACCAGAGATCTGAGCTCAGATTCCTGCAGGAAACCACTTCTAGAGATTTACCTGAGTTCTAAAGAAGGGTCACTGCACTCAAAATTTTAACTCTGCTTTCTCTCTGCAGAGGCTGCCAGGCCTGTTGAGTTTCTCCAACAATTTCTGTTTTGACTAGATATTTACCTTTTGGGTGACATGGTGGCTCAGTGGTTAGCACTGCTGCCTCACAGTACCCAGCGTCCCAGATTCAATCCCACCTGTGGGTGACCTTCTGTGTGAAGTTTGCACATTCTCCCCATGTCTGTGTGGGTTTGCTCCCACCGTTTAAAGATGTGCAGGCTAAGTGGATTTGCCATGTGAAATGTAGGGTTACAATGATAGGGTAGGGGGGTGGGTCTGTGGATTTGCTTTTTGGAGGGTTGGTGTGGGCTTGATGGGCTGAATGGCCTGCTACCACAGTGTAGGAATTCTATAGTTTTTGGCTATCATTTGATCCACTCTGCCAGCTAGCTGACTCATGTCCCAACACAAACAGATATTGCTCATGTTGGTCTTGCACCTTTTATATGGAACCTTATCCAAAGCCTTTGGAAAATCTCAGTTAAGCATGTCCATTATATTATACTTCTTTTCTTTTTCAGTTAATTATCAATTAGATTAGTTATTCTCCCTGTCTAGAAACATTTTTAAATTAAATATACCAGTATCTATCCCCTTGGAGACATGGTTTTGTAATTCCTGGATTCGTTCACACTGTCTGCTTATGGAGGTCAGGAATTATTGCAGTCCACGGCCATGATTCCTGACTCATTTTGATATTTATATGTATTTGTTCCTGCATTAGTTTCTTTGAACATTCACAGATGCAAACCTCCTGGATTCGAAGATCTGTCTTTTTGTCTGGTGAGTTTCTTGTTTTTAATATATTAGCTCAACTGTTGAAATATCCCATTTGGCATATGCAGCTGCATTTATGTTGCAGATATTTTCCAATCAACTTGCTCAGAGGTGTTATAACACACATCTTAAGCAGGTAGGACTTGAACCTGGACCTCCTGGCTCTGAGGTAGGGACACTACAGCACCATAAGAACTCCTTCCTTTCTGTGGCAGGGCACCTCACAGTGGTTCCCCTTCTAAGTGACACCTGTTTGGGGCAGGCAGCCAGAAAGCGTTGAAACATGAATGAATTGTGACTGTCAAAATAGACTGAGCTTCTCCACATCCTCCCCCACAACAGGCCAACAGCATCCCCACTATAACAACACTAACCACAACTTTACAGTTATTGGCGAACCTCATACTTGTTTTAATGTAATAGAGAAATTCCCCATTAAAGTTTCTGAACTTTGTCACTGTATCATCATGAATTGAATCAACTTGAACTATTATAGAATCCGAGAATTGTTACAGCAGGGAAAGAGGCCAATTGGTCTGTCAAGCTCATTTCAAACCTCTACAAGAGTAACCAAACTCATCCCATTCCTCCAGGGTTTTATTAAGACCTGTGTTTTTGTCCCTTCACGCATTTATCTAATTCCATTCTAAAAGCCTCAATTGAATCTGCTTCTACCAGCTTTGGACTCAAACATCAGATTTGCGTTTTAATCAGGGCAGCATGTTTTATGTGAAACATGTACATTATCCAAATTAATACAATTAGCTGAATTACAGAATGTAATTCAATACTGACCATTATGTGCTGTTCACAGACTCTGTGTGTATGTTCCTTTCCTTGTTATTAGCGGCAGTTTGATTAAACTGTCCAATATCTCCCATCATCCTCAGGACCACTTTGGAGGAATGGATGGGCTTTTTTTGTGAATTAAATATTATTTATTTTCCTGTTGAGACTTGTGCTTGAAATAAAATCTTTCTTTGTTGATATACTCAGAACCATGAGTGGTAATTAGGACAAGACATTACATATGGCAGAATGATGATAACCTTAGTCTCATCTTCAGTGTTAATGAAGATCAATAATAGATGAAGATTAAATATTAAACAGGGAACCTTTTTAGCAAAATTAAATCATTTCTATAGTCTTCCAAGAGTTCTCAAAGACTTCATAAATTATTAACTGTTAGTAATAACAGGTGGGTAAGTTGTTTTCAATGAAGTAATTCATTCTCCAACATTTGATAATGACTCTTATCAATTTTCATAGATGCACTATAGAAATCATTCTATCTGGATGCATCACAGATTGGTACGGTAAATGGTCTGCTCAAGACCTTCAAGAAATTACAGAGAGTTGTGAACACAGCCCAGTGCTAAAATCACAAAAAGCAGCCTTCTATCCACTGATTCCATCTACACTTCCCACTGCCTTCGGAAGGTAGCCAACATAATCAAAGATCCCTCCCACTCAGTTATACTCTCTTCCACCCACTTCCATCAGCCAGAAGATACAAAAGTTTGAAAGCCAAAGGGCATAATTTTAAGTTCGGGGAAAGATTTAAAAAGGTCCTGAGAGGCAACTTTTTCACAGAGGGTGGTTTGTATATGGAATGAACTGCCAGAGGAAATGGTAGATGTTTAAAAGACATATGGATAAGTACATGGATGGGAAAGGTTTAGAAGGATATGTGCCAAATGCAGGCAAATGGGTCTGAGGAAGGGTCATCGGACCCGAAACATTAACTCTGTTTTCTCCTCCACAGATGCTGCCAGACCTGCAGAGCTTTTCCAGCAACTTTTTTTTTTGTTGTGCCTAGTTTAGTTTGGGAAACTGGGTCAGCATAGATAAGTTGGATCAAAGGGTCTGTTTCTTTGCTGTATGACTCTATAATTTGTACCAACAGATTTAAGAACAGCTTCTTCCCACTGTTCAGAATTTTGAATGGACCTTTCATACATTAAAGTTGCTCTTTCTCTGCACCTTCTCTGCAGCAATAACACTATATTCTGCATTCTGTTCTATTACCCTGATGTCCTTGTGTAAGGTTTAATTTTTCTGGATAGCACATAAGACAATATTTTCCACTGTATCTCTATACATGTGACAATAATAAATCAAATCAAGCGTTTCATATGTGAAAAACATATGTATATCTTTTTTTCCTTGTCCTTGATAAAACTAGGAGGAAGCTGGCTATGAAACAGGAAGAAATGGCATGAGCCCATTATGGTGGGTATTGCAGCAGGTCAAAAGTCTGCTGTTTATTGGCTAGATTTACCTCTGCATATAATTATGATGCAGCCACTCACACAGCTCCCAAGGCACATGTATATAGATGAATAAATGTAGAACCAGTCAACCACGCCTTGTGGATTACAGTTTTCTCACTTGTAAACAGAACTAATCACCTTATGGTTTCATAAATATTAGAGGTTACAAATAAAAGCTGTGAGGGAAGAGTGAAGTTGCAGTAATTAATTTCAGGGAACATGATTTCAGAGTGAAGAATGAAGAACTGTTCACTCATGAGGTACCTTCGACAGTGTTCTCTTCACATTTCTCAAGGGACAGGTGAACCACTGAACTGTTGGAAGCAACAAATGCTCTTTTTCATAAATTTATTCAGATCCATTTAATTTATTCTTATTCCTCCGTGTGATGTGGACATCATTGGCTGGCACATCCATGACCTGTCCCTAATTAGCTTTGAAAAGCTGGTGGTGAGCTGGCACCTTGAATCACAGAAACCCTTGTATTTAGACACCCACAATGCTGTGAGGGCAGGGGTTAGGTGTGAGAAATAAATCCAGACCTAACCAATCACATCCCACAAAGGAATCAAAAGAATTCAATTTGAATGAATTGACACTTTTGATACTGTAGGACCTGTAGAAGAAACCAAGTTGGATTATCCTCTTGGCAATTTTCGTTCCCTCACCACTTGCTGCAGACCCAGTCTAGCAGCTAGACTTTGAGGAACTCGACCAGCTCAGTCAGTAGTGCTGTTGGCTGTCTCTGAGCCACTCTGATGATGAAATTGTGTACCCTTACCATCCTCAGTGCTTCCTCTAAGTGGTGTTCAACATGGAGCAATACAGATTAGTCAGCCCAGTGACAAGGGCGTATGGTAGATCAGCAGGCAGTCCTATTGCCATGAGACTTCAAGGGGTCTGGAGTTAATGTTGAGGACTCCCAGGGCAAATTGACTGATTACCATGGTGCCACCACCTCTGCTAGGTCAGTCTTGTCAACGGCACAGGGGACAATCAGGGGTGGTGATGGTGATGGTGATGGTGACATCTGGAACATAGTCATAGTCATTGTCTGTAAAGTATGGTTCAATGTCAGGCTGTTGCTTGACGAGTCAGTGAGTCAGCAATCCCAGTTTTGGCATGAGGCCCTAAATGTCACTAAGAAGGATAGTGCAGGGTCAACAGGGCTGTGATGCTGTTACTATTTCCAGTCTCTTGTTTGAGAGATGTTGGGAGGCTCATCTGTTTTTACTCCTTTTGGGGCACATTGCTATTTGGTGAAACTAAGTGGCTGAGCAAGGCTGTTAAGAAGTGAATTTAAAAAGTCACATTTCTGTGGGTCTGGAGTCCCATGGCAGACCAGACCAGATAAGATTGGGAGATTTCCATCCCGAAAAGGATATGAGTGAATCGAATTTTAAATCAATGATAGGTTAACATCACCATTATTGACGCAAGCTTTTAATACTGATATTTATTTATTTAATTTAAATTTCAACATCTTACAAATGATTTTCATATCATACCCCTGCTTTCCCAATATCAATGTATAATAACAAATACTTTGATCAAATTTATTACTTATTAAATGTTAAAGTACAGATTGCAAAAGCAGTCTAGTTTCCCCCACAATGGTATATAAACACTATACTGAGAAGGTAAACATTAATAAATTATGCCGATAAATTGTCTTCAGTTTGTGGTAATAGAAACAAAATAGGAATGAGCCATTCAGCCCTTTGAACCTGATTTGCCATTCAACAAGATTGTGGCTGGTCATCCAACTCCCCTGTTCCTGCTTTCTCCCCATTTCCTTTGATCATCTTAGCCCTAAAACTTAAATCTAACTCCATCTTGAAAACATTCAATGTTCTGGCCCTAACCACTTTCTGTGGCAGAGAATTCCACTGACTCACTAGACTCTGGAGGAAGCAATCTTTCCTCGAATAATCCACTAGGGAGGCTCACGCAAATGCTACCAAAGTAGTCTGGGCTTGGATTAGGACCATTTCTACTACAGGCAGGCTCTTTTCTTTGGAGGCATCATCCACATAATGGAAACTAAAATCTGCAGCGTGATGTTTCAACCAGGCTATGGAGGCTGTTCACTGCACAGTACAGTTACACAGCAGTAAATCTGCACTTCAGTATCCCTGGAAGAACTGTTTTCAAATTAAATATTTGCAGGAGGCTAATTGGGTCTTTACATGCATGATGTCAGAAATGGAGGGTGGTATTAAAAACCCTCATATTTCATTTCTACAGGCTCATTCACATTAGTGAAAAAGTTAACTGTTCTGCCACAGTGGGAATGCTCCTTATTTCATTCTACATTTCAGTTACAACAAGCAAACTAATGTGAATACTTTACACATGAAGTTCAATTTGTTTAGTACAATATGAAATACAAGGAAAAAAAAAACATAGACAATAGCTGCCAAACAAACAATCACTTCTGTGAAATTACTTATGAATTCTACAGACATTTTCTTCAAAGAACAGACGGTGTGGGGATATCATTACAGACCTCTATATATACACAATATGTTTTCCAAGGGCAGGAGTGAAATAGGAATTTGGAAAAAGCTTGCAATTAATGCTATACCTGAAAGGTCATCATCCCAGAAAGCATCATCCATCCCAGACTTTCCTGCAACACAGGACAATCCAGTAATTTTTTTTAAAAGACCAGTTCCATCCAAACTATAAATAAAAATCCATATGCTTAAACTATATTGATGTGGCTGCTATTTGTTCTTCAAATAAAATAAAACCTAAATTAGTAAGACTATTTTGAACACCTGTTCAAACTCAACTTATACAAAGAAACCATCAAAAGAACCAATTGGTTTTCAATTAAACATTTTACCTCCGTTAGATAACTGAAAAGAAATTTATTTCCAAGAGCCTTCATTTTGTTGAAGATTTGTCCAGCCCAGTCAGAACATTTTCTTTTAAAACTCTGTTACCGTAACCTAACATCAAGTTCATTTATCCTCCATGAGCCTATAGTGTTTAAGTACTCTCGAAGGCCTCCTCAATGTGAATTTCTCACAGGTGGATGTTTTATGATTTCCTTCCAGAGAGAGGGAGTAAGTGGGCAGTTATAACATTGGGAAAAATTCTAAATCAAGTCATTAACTTCTTCTGAAAGACCACTTAGTAGAGTTTTCTTTCTAAGTTATTTCAAACAGAAATATGTTGACACAATATCCATCTCAGAGCAAGGAGTCCCAAATAGAACTGACCACCTTATCTTGAGCTTGTGCTTTAAACTAGACCATGTCAATCTCTGCCACAGACAGAGTGAGGAGACCAGTCCCAAACCCATTGAAGCCAAAACACAGATTGAACTACATAAGACAAGTATAAACCCAGCATTTCTGATTCAAAGGCAGAGATGCTTCCCAGTAAGTTATAATACATTCTTTTAACAATTGACACCAAGAACCTACAATTGGATTGTGGATCTAATAATTGTTTGCCATAATGAACAGGTATTAGTGATCAACAAATCAAATTGGGGGAGAATTAATATCTGCAGCTGTGTGCACAAGTCAAGAAAGTGGTCAATGAAAGTAAGGTCATTATGATTGGAAGATTTTAATTATTCACCTTTAAGGTAGAGACAGAGACAGAGATGGAGACACCTTAGGAAATATTTGTGTTATCATCAGAGATTGTTGCTGAACTCAGTCTGTTGGGTTTGGTATTCAACAGTGAGTCCTGTCTGATGGAAAGCCTGAGGCCTCTCCACATCAAAGACCCGAATACTTTTTTAAGCAATAAATTTTAACAAGAAATGAAAGCCTTTACCTCCTTACAAAGGGAATAGTTTTTCTCATCTTCTAAAAAGAGTGAATTTTTACAGAGGGAAAAATTGATTGCTTTCCAAGTGGTAAAGAGGTTAGGTTTGATCTACGTAGAGAAATTATTTCAGCTATTAAACAGGAAAAGACAATAAAACTTGATTTCATGTTGTAAAAGTATAGAATTAATTGAAAGGGGAAGATTTACTACAATGTTTCCAAATACAGCTTGACAAATTTCTCTGTGTGAACATCTTCAGTTCGAGCAATCAAGTTGGTTAAACTTGTAAGAAATGGTATCTTTAAGAATACCCACTAAGTGAGCAGACATGTCATTGTGAACTGTTAGTAGAAAGATCTCTCTCTTTCTTTGTCTGCCTCTACCTAGCTGTCTGTTTCTCATTTCAAAAGATGATGTTCTTAGCTGCCAGTACTGAGGCAGAGGTACATAGATTCCTGAATTGGTCAGGGTATTTCTGAGACCTTTGTTTCCTCTAATCAAAACAAGATTCTAACAAAGACTAACAAACAGCCCTTCGTATGATTGTAAATTGGGCTGAAAAGTGAGAAGTAGTGTTTACGCCACGCAAGCACTGGCCGATGACCATCTCCAATAAGAGCTAATCCAACCATTATGCCTTGTTTTCAATGGTATCATCATCACTGAATTCTCCCATGATTAATGTCCTGGGGATTACCATTGACCAGAAACTGAACTGAACTACAACAGTAGGTTAGAGACTAGGAATCCTTCAGTGCATAATTCAGCTCCTCACTCTCCAAAGCCTGTCCACTGTCTACAGGACACAAGTCACGAGTTTGGTAGAATACGTCCCCCCTTGCCTGGATGAGTGCAGCTCCATCATTCAAGAAACTTGATACCATCCAGCCACTTGTTTGGCACTACATCCACAAACATCCATTCCCTTCACCACTGACGCTCAGTAGCAGCAGCTACAGGATGCACTGCAGAAATTCACCAAGACTGCTTAGAATGAGTCTTCCAAACCCACAAGGAAATCCATCTAAAAGGACAAGGTCAGCAGATACTTGGGAACACCACCACCTTCAAGTTCCTCTCCAAGCCACTCACCATCCTGACTTTGAAATAAATCATCGTTCCTTCACTGTCACTTGGTCAAAATCCTGGAATTGCCTCCCTAAGAGCGTTGTGGGGTCAATCTACAGCACATGGAGTGCAGTGGTTCAAGAAAGCAGCTCACCACCACCTTCTCAAAGGCAGTTAGGGATACACAATAAGTATTGTTCCAGTCAGCAGTGCCCAAATTCCATATCCCACGAATGAATAAATAAAGTTAAAACATGATATCAAACTAAATGGTGGAGAGTGGATAGTAACACCGTGGTTATATGTCTTCTGACATTGGCCACACCTATTCAGACACGTGATTGTCATAGATCAAACAACCAGCCATTCCTCACGCTGAGCTTCCTGATAGCTCACTTTACTTGGCTCGAGGAGACAAAAGTTGAAGACTGCTGTTTGCATACAGCCGTGGGATTCACATTTCTAACTCCAGAGACCGTCTACATTCAATTGTTGGTTCGCTGGGATCAGTAAATTGTTCTTGTCTGACATGAGTAATATACTTTTGCTTATGAACATTATTTAACCTGTTGGTCTTTGTTAAACTTGATAATTATCTTAAAATATAGTTGTGTTCTTGATTGCCAGTTTAGGGTACTCTGTGATTTCTGAGCTTTAAAACTGACAAATAGACATAGATATTATTGTCTGAAACTTAGAAACAAAAACAGAAATTGCTGGAAAAATTAAGCAGGTCTGGCTGCATTTGAAGAAGGGTCAATGGACCCGAAACATTAATCTTGCTTTCTCTCCACAGATGCTGCCAGACCTGCTGAGTCTTTCTCGCAATTTCTGATTTTGTTTCTGATTTCCAGCATCCACAGTTCTTTGTTTTGTTTTGTTTATTACTGTCTGGAGATTACCTGACTTGATTGGATTAATTCTGCTTATACATCTTCCAGGAAGTTGCGGGAATTTTTGAAGAGGTCACTGGACTGGCTAGGAGGGTTGATGGTGTTGATGGTTAGGGTGAAGGTTATGGTGAGAGGAATAGTATTGATAGCTTTATAGATTACACCATGTAAGACCTAAAATAAAATCAACTGAACCGTTTTCATGTTTAAAGAAGGTGGAAATGGTACGGTAAGAAAACATAATTACTTAATTCAGCAATGGGCGTACAAAAACGGATTATTTTAGAAACTCTAAACAGTTTAATAGACATTTATACAAATGCACAAGGAACAGTTCACGTTAGCAGGGAAATCCATCATAGCAAAATGAATCTAAAGTGTAGGATGGTAAAAATAAGACAACAGCAAGGCACGTTTCTGCATCTTAGTGTCAGATGTTAGTTAAGACACAAATAACATACGATGAATTTGAGCAAAGGTACGATAAAAGCCATTGAAGATTTTAACTGACTCTGTCCTTGACCTGTAGACAAAATATGCAGAGCAATGACAGATCACAAGAATTATAATATTAACTAATTGTAAAAATTTTCAAATGAAAAAATGTATATATGATTAGACTGAATTTAACCTCAAACACTGAAAGAAATGGAAAAATATTAGGGTGATGTTTTCAATGTTGTATTAATGGTTCGTCCCTGCACTATTTGGTATTTTGATAACTAAAACATCACCAGTGTGGAGGTGAGTCCTGATCTATAGAGTTTGCACATTACCATGCAGAGTTAGCAGGTTAATTTATAAACCAACCAACATTCTTGCCTCACAGTTCAGGTTCACGTGATGTGTGGTTCCCTATATTTATAGATCTGTAAGAGACAATGTGGGGTCCGTGACACTCAAATAAGATTTGATTCACAGTGGGGTGTCTTCCAGAGAGCAAATTTGTAATGTTTGATATGCTGTCTGCTGTTTTCTGCTTCAATTTTAAAGAAAAGCTCACAATAATAGATGAAGGAAATTAGATTGAAGTTTTGAAAGGCAAAAATCCAGATTGCTTTCACATATTTCCTTTCAGTGATTATTGCGATATTTTGTATTCTAAACGTCTGTCTTTGTCATAACATTTCTTATTTTAGAACTTAACCATTTTAACTCTAAATTATTAAATGTTTATCAAAGCATATGGTAATTCATTGTACTTAAGTCAAAAAACAGCAACTTTTCTCTTGCTGTTTGACTGTATTGTTGTTGACTAACTATGTATAATAAACTTATTATTGTAACAAAAAATGTAGAATGTACCAGTAACCAGTAACAATTTCCCAATTAGGCATGTCGGACTTTGTAACTAACTTCACAATCAAAAACATTTTAAAAAATAATTGTTTGGTCAATAAATTAGAAGCTGCTCATGTAAACATGTCTTTCCATGATAAGCCATTGCTCTATTCTTCAGTAAGAAACATTGCAATTTCGTCATGATCTTTTTTTTGTTACAGTTGTTACAGGGAAAAGATCAAACTCCTTAAAATATATTAAGAAGATAGTCTAGACCCTAATGTTATTCTTATTTTAAAGGTGAGTGTAGGGTGTTGCATTCTAGATGCAATTTGATTAGTTAAACTAAGCGACCTTAAGCAAAATACACTTTACTTTTACATTACAGTTAAAATACAGACAAAATAAAAGGAAGAATTTGGCTTAACTGTAACTTTGTTGAAATACTTAACAAAATAATATATATATATTTATAAACTGCAACTAATTAACTGTTCCAATATTATAACACCTCATAAACACACCATTGGCAAAGGCAAATTCCGCAAAATAGATTGTCTCACATGCAATATTTTGACAGTCCAAAAGGAAAAACATCAAGAAAAAATTTGAGAGTGAGAGAGAGAGAGAGAGTAGCAGGGAAAGATGTACTGCAGCTTCTAAACCCAATCCAAAACTGCAGATTCAAGACCCCGGAAACTGGTACTGAAAAACTAAAACAAAAGATTCTGGTTCTGTGGGAGCTTGACTTCACCCACTCAAGCTACTTCTATTTTTACAACTTCAAAATAAAACCCAAGGCCTTGCAATGGGTTTACTTTATTGGATTCAAATAGACAGTTCACTACCTCTGTCTTAAAACCTCTCTTTAAAAGCAAGGACAAAATACACTTGGAAAGCCTTAGTATGCTCCTTCAGCTTTGATACAATGATGAGACAACAATGCTGGAAGCAGCTCTCTTGTCTGATCTTCAGGATGGAATTGTGCTCGGATGTTGCTGCCTCCTCCAGCTTCTGAGATTTGTGGCTCTAGCCTGCAGTAAGTGAGAGGGCTTCAGCAGGTGATTGAAGACAAGACCTCAATCATACCATAAGCTGCCCTGTGACATTCACCAGTAAAGGAGGATCTGAGCTTTTATTGATGTTTGACATAAAAGTCTGGCAGAGGGGAGAGTGAGGGCAAAGGCAATTACAAAGACCTGAGTCTCCTGCTGCTTTATTCATTTTATAAATAGGTTAGAAAAAGAGACATTGACCAAAGAGCTTCAATTTGCAGTTAATACCGAATGGGTACATGGCTGAACGTAACAATCAAAATGGCAGAGGACAGTTTGGATCAAGGGCAGGTGGAATTTGGCACAGATTAGCTTGAAGAAAGAAGCGTTGATTTCAATATTAAAAGGGAATAGGTTTGGAATGAAATCTCGAATTGTAGTGGACAATATGTTCTAATGGTTGGTTCAGTATGGTTTCAGTACAGGTGCTGAAATTAAAATATTTTGATGGAAAGCAAAAGAGACAACAAGGTGCAGGGCTGGATGAACACAGCAGGCCAAGCAGCATAACTAACAGTGAGTTGTATTAGACAGTGGTGAGGCCACATCTCAATATAGATTTTCGCTCTGTATCACAGAATAGATTTAATTTGATCAGGACCAGGATATAGGGCTAAGACCAAATTGTGTCCTTTAGAGAGTTTTAAGTCAAGAGTCCAAATAAGTGGAAGGCTTAATATTTAAACCATAAAGGCTTATAGAGTAATTATTTGGAGAAGAGAAGGGGAGAGAGAGATAGAGCAGAAAGGGCAGGATTTGGTGGGAGTGGATAGCTGGGTGAGGGGGGTGGAAGGACAGGAAGAGAGAGAGAGATGAAGCTGGAATGGAAGGGATAGAATGATTGAACGAGACGGAGAGATTGCAGGATGGAAAGGGAAGGAGAGCAAAGGGTAGGGATCGAATGCAACGTGGAGGAAAGGGGGGAATGCAGGGAGTGTTGAGACAGGGAGGCAGATTGGGCTGAAGAGAGTGAGTGGGGTCACTAGCTCTAGCCAGACGTACTTTGGGAGACATGAGTAGAGGTGACATCCTGTAGTCCCTGCAGTCTGGCTCGAGTGTGACCGAACGCTGTACTGCAAATCCACCCAGCCGTTCTGACTGCTGCCAATGCCCCTTGTAACAATCCAACATTCCATTGCAACCCAGACTGCTGCCCCTTACCAATCTTCACCCACATGGTCGCAGTGTCCCCTAACTGTTGAACTCTGCTCCACCCAGATGCCCTGTATTCAGGAATAGAGAGACTTCATTTCCCAACTTGGTCTGTGAAGCCATCCTTCCTGGGTCTAGAGGGGATAGACCAGACAGTTCATCTCACTCATGAAGGCAGATCACTTAGCACCTTCTCAAGGGGCAACTACAGATGGTCATTAAATGCTTGTCCAGCCAGCAACATCCACCTATCATGAGTACATTTTTTAAAACTGGCATCAGTTGGAATGGTTAATTTAGTCATTGAGAGATTGCTGTCGATTGCTATCATGGGGAGGTTGCAATTCAAACGGTGGCCTGGGGCCAAAAACAGTTATCAGAAGTGTTCCCAGTTACACAAAATACTGCGTCTTCCTGCATTTAAAATGAAATCAAAATGTTTATTTATCTTTTAGCTGCAATCACTTTCTAGGCTGGCTCACAGTGGGTAAACCTGTGGGATTTACTAACTGATGTCCTCCACAATAGTGACAGCATTGACCCCATGAAGTGAATGTTTTCCCATCTGAAACAAACAAATCACTGGGGAGAACAGTGCCGGAATTGAAAAGCAAATGTTGAAATGTTGTTGCTTCACTTCTGAAGATAAAATCAATAACTGAGTCAAGGCAGTTAGATAAATACAGTTACACATTCCTCCCAATATAAAGGGGGCTATCTTTCCTCAGTCACAAGCATTGATAAATTTTAGCTTCATACTGAGAGAAATAAACTGAGTGAATTATTAGGAAAAAGCAAAAAAGGAACTGTTCGAATATTGGGAACACTTCAAGCTAAACCCAACTTGACTTCGTCAAAGAATCATAGCACGGAAACAGACCCTTTGGTCCAAATCGTTCATGCCAACCAGATATCCTAAATTAATCTAGTCGCATTTGGCCCTTATCCCTCTAAACCCTTCCTATTCATGTACCCATCCAGATGCCTTTTAAAAATTATAATTGTACCAGCCTCCACCACTTCCTCTGGCAGCTTATTCCATTCACCTGCTGTATGAAAAAGTTGCCCCTTGGGTCGCTTTTGTTAAATCTTTCCCCTCGCACCTTAAACCTAGGCCCTGTACGTTGTGGACTCCCCTACCCTAGGAAAGAGCCTTTGGTTATTCAAACTTTTCATGCCCATCATGATTTTATAAACCTCTATAAGGTCACCATTCTGCCTCTGGCACTCCAGGGAAAATAGCCCAGTCTATTCAACTTCTCCCTATAGCTCAAACTCTCTAATACCGGCAATATCTTTATAAATCTTTTCTGAATTCTTTCATGTTTATTAACATCTTTCCCATAGCAGGGAGATCAGAATTGAACTCAATATTCTAATCGTGACCTAACCAATATCTTGTACAGCTGCAACATAACATTCTAACTCCTATACTCATTGCACTGACCAATAAAGGCAAGTGTGTCAAATGCCTTCTTCACTATCCTGGATAACTGCGACACCACTTTCAAGGAACTGTGAACCTGCACTCCAAGGTCTCTTTGTTTAGCAATACGCCCCTGGACCTTATCATTAATTGTGTAAGACCTGCCCTGGTTTGCCTTACCAAAATGCAGCACCTCACATTTATCTAAATTAAACTCCATCTGCCACTCCTCGGCCCATTGGCCCATCTGATCAAGGTCCTGTTGTACTCTAAGGTAACCTTCTTCGCTGTCCTGTACATCTCCAATTTTGGTGTCAATTGCAAACTTACTAACCATACCTCCTGTGTTCACATCCAAAGCATTTATATAAATGATGAAAAACAATGGATCCAGCACTGATCTTTGCAGCACATAAATGGTCTCTTGACAGGAATCTACTCTTCTGCAATTGGCAAAATTATATAATATGTTTCACAAATCACCAGCCCCGGTAAGGTGATTTGACAGTTTGTAAAAACACACCTGGCCCGTATGAACAAGATTCACTCCTGGCACCATTGTCCTGTCTCAGAACCAGGCTGCCAGCTAGCTCAGCACAAGAGCCTACCCAGCAGAGTCCAGTGTGATGCCTATTTCATACCTGCACTGGACAGTGTTATTTCCTCTGACTATAGTAGGACTCAGCACAGGCAGCTATGCTCAGCTGGATTGTCACTTATTTTGGGCTCAGGTTGAACTTCTCAGTGAACATTTAGGCTTGAAATCAATCAACATGTGGGTGAAGATTTATATGGAAATGTCAAAGACATGAATCCTCCCTCCACAATTGTTTGCTTGAGCAGCTGATGATTTTCAACATTTTCTGGTTTATTTTCAGACCTCCAGCAGTTATGGTGTTGTTTCTAATTTTGTTAGAGGTGAACTGATTTGATGAGATTGATCCCCCACAAACAAACATTTACCTTGCAGATCTTTGGCAAAATACATTCACCTTTCAATTTGTTGCAGAAATATTAGCAAAAGAGACACAATTAGTGCTGAAGGCAGACCAACAACTAACAGAACATGAGGAAAGACTTGGTATTGAATTTGTTGGAAGATTGACCCTCTGATTCTCCTGGGTGACAGCTAAACTTTTCCCCAAATTTACCTCACATGCCCTGATCCACACCCATCCTTCCTGCCTGCAACTTTGGGGTCAAAAGAGGCCAGATATTGCCTTAGAAACACATGATGAGTAACAATAATGTGGTAGTCACAGAACCAACTGAATGCTCCCTGGAATCTTTCACATAAATTGAGGTGATATATCAGCCTGAGGCTTATTCATTGTGGCTCAATAAGTAAAAGAGCAAAAGAAAAATCATGGGGACACAGGGAGAAAGTGAGAAAAGCAACAGAGTCACCATTTTGAGAATAGGTTAGTGTTTGATCGTAGAAGCTTTTCCTTTGTTATGAATGGCTTTACTGGAAGTGGCTACAACAGGGACACAATAGTCATGCTACTGTAAAGAACTGCATCTTTTGTTTTCATTTCTTGGTAATTTTGATAATGGTCCAGCGTAGGAAAATTACTGTTGTAAGTTCAAGGATTGTGGAAGGAATTGCTACACTTTTGAAAAGGACAGTACTAACGCTCATTGTAAGTGGTGTTTGCACTATTACTTTATTCATGCAGTGCTGAGAGGCTGTTTTAGACAGTCTTGCACATGGGGTCTGTACAAAGTGAGATTTGGCTAGTAGCAGCTAGCTGATTGGTTTTTCAAGCTCATACACTCCCTCTCTGTCCCTACCAAAAGAGGTGTGACACTTCAATAAGGCTGACAGTGGTATGACTGAAACCTCACTGCCTTTGTACACTATGCCCTGATTAATAAACCTGGGTTTTGTGTTCTTCATTAATTGCTCTATTCACCTGTCCGTCATCTTTAAAAGCTTATGCACAAATACAGCCACATCCCTCTGCTCGTGCACCCCTTTCAAGACATACACACTATTTTATATTGTCACTTCATATTCTTCTGATCAAAATGAATCAATTTACATTCCTCTGCATTGAATTTCACCTGCCACCCGCCCATAGAGGGACGTAGAGAACAAGTGGATTTCAAGGCAAAGAGAAGAACCTTACAAGAGCTGATCATATCCTCACTGGAAAGGTGAGATTTATAGAGAAAGTGTTGGTGGAATTTGAGTAGAATCAACATGATTGAAAGCACAACATACAATGATAATGAAGAGAGGGTGGAAAATCAGGATGTTGGATCAAGAACTGAAAGATGTTAGTTGAATGTCAAGGAAACACATAAAATAGGAACAGAATAGGCCATTAAACCCTTCAAGCCTCTTCCAATTTTCTTTATGATCATGGTTGATCATCCAACTCCATAGTATGTTCCACCTTTTCCCCATTTCCTTTGATTCCTTTAGCCCCATGAGCTATATCCAACTCCTTCATACAATGTTCTAGCCTCGACTGCTTTCTGTGGCAGAGAATTCCACAGGCTCACCACTCTCTGGTAAATAAATTTCCTCTCATTTCAGTCCTAAATGGTTTATCTAACTTCCTTAGACTGTGGTCCCTGGTTCTGCACTTCTCTGACATCAGGAACATTGTCTTGTGTGAATCAAAGGTGAATGAGAAAAATTCTGATACAAACGGATGAAGGTTTCCAGCAGGATCTGTTGTTTCGAACATCAGGGAGGTTAGGTTGGTGACTAGTCCACTGTGAAAGGGGGATGCAGGGTTTCAGCAGTGAAGGAACAAAATCTTTGGCTTTTGGTTGTTCAGGGAAGAAGAAAAATGCTGCACAGAGCTACCCACTTTGATGTTGGGTCAAAGAATACAAACATTATCCACGCAGACAAATGTACCGTTTCCTCTTGCACTGTCGCCTGATCCAAACTCTGAGCAGTTTATACGAAGCCTCTGGGCTCATGGCCATTTAATTCTTTATGACTACCATTTCATTTAAGAATAGATCTTTCTCCAAAATATGTAATTGCATCTAATAATTTAATGGATCTTATTCTGTCACAAATTAGGCACCACACAATCCGATAGAATGCACTATCTTTCAATTTTACTGTGTGATACCTGAGGAGCAACTACATAAATTTCTTTTGCAAAGGCTATTTTTTTTATGAAGAGGGAGTTGATTAATAACTCTTACTATTCTGCATTCATTACCATGGCCAAGAGTGACATAGATAGTAAATACTTCCATTAGTGAGGCAAAACAAGAACTGTGCCAGCAAATTCTGCCCATGTCATAGACCCATGTATAACTGAATAATCAAAATACAAGTCAAAATTTGAACTCTCTGTGACATCACAAAATGCAGATGAAAGAAGTTGTTATATTTTCATATTTTAAATTTCCAAATCAAAAAGTTATTTTCCATTGTACTAATTTAGGAAGAAAAGTAATCAATTAAAGTAATTATCATCGAAGGGACCGCTAGCACGTTTGAAGATGACATCAAAATTTGTGATATAGTGGGCAGCGAAGAAGGTTATCTGGGAATACAACGAGATCTTGATCGACTGGACCAGTGGGCCGAGAAATAGCTGATGGAGTTTAATTTAGATAAATGCGAGGTGTTGTATTTTGGTAAAGCAAATCAGGGCAGAACTTCCACAGTTAATGGTAGGACCCTAGGCAGTGTTGTCGAACAGAGAGAACGAGGGTTACAGGTACATAAGTTCCTTGAAAATGGTGTCACAGGTAGATAGGGTGGTGAAGAAGGCATTTGGCATGGTTGCCTCCATCAGTCAGAGCACTGATTTTGGAATTCATATATGGCTGGACAAGACATTGGTTAGGCCACATTTGGAGTAATGCGTACAATTCTGGTCACCTTGCTATAGGAAGGATGTTATTAAACTAGAAATTTATTTTTTCCTCTTCTCATTCGCAGGATGAGGGCATCACTGGCTAGGCAGCATTTATTGCCCATTCTGAATAGCCCAGAGGGCAGTTAAGAGTCAACTACATTGCTGTGGGTCTGGAGTCATATGTAGGCCAGACCGGGTAGGGATGGCAGTTTCATCCATCAGTAAACCAGACAGATTTTTCCTGACAAACAACAATCAATTCACAGTCATCGTTAGATTCTTAATTCCAGATATTTTATTGAGTTCAAATTCCACCATCTGCTGTAGTGGGATTTGAACCTGAGTCCCCAGAATGTTATCTGGGTCTCTGGATTAACAGTCCAGCGATAATACCACTAGGCCATCACCTCCCATCAAAGGATGCAAAAAGATTTACAAAAATGTTCCTGAGACTGGAAGTTTTGAGATATAAGGAGAAGCTAGATAGGTTGGTACTATTGTCTCTGGAGCGTAGGAGGCTGAGTGGTGACCTTATTGAAGTTTATAAAATCATGAGGCGCAGAGATAAGGTGAATAGCCAAGATCTTTTCCCCAGGATAGGGGAGTCCAAAACTAGAGGGCATAGGCTTAAGGTCAGAGGTGAAAGATTTAAAAGAGACCTGAGGGACAACTTTCCCACACACAGGGTGGTATGTATATGGAACAATCTTCCAGAGGACACGGTAGTGACCAGTACAATGACAACATTTAAAAGATACTTGCACAGGAACATTAAAATGAAAGGTTTAGAGGGATATGGACCAAATGCAGGCAAATGGGACTCGTTTAGTTCAAAAACTTAGTTGGCATGAAGAGTTAGACCAACTGTATGAATCTATCATTGTAACTTTGATCTTTCTGGCTATGGGAGGCAGATTGTTGATTTTTTTAGTATTAGAATTATCTTTATTGTCACATGTACTCAAATGAGTATAGTGAAAAGTTTACAAGCATCCACTTTGTTGCCATCTTGGATCGATTTCTTCAAAATTAATTCCTAATTTTAATTTCTGATGTTCTAAAGCAAGGATTGGCTCTGTAATTTCATTTTCTTTAAAACTTGACCACAAAGGTCAAATAAAACAACTACTGGAACAGAGCTATGAATGACTGTTAATTATACAGAGATAAACAGCTCGATACATTCATTAATTTCTGTGACCCCCAATTTGAATATACTCCATACATTGATCAGTGTCATTGATCACCTCAGGAGATATTTTGCTCAACCAAATTAGTTTGATGTTCCAATAAAAGTTATCGTCCTGTATTTATCAAACTGATCCCCAACTTATCTGCAGTAATATGACTCAATCAGTATGTTTTGTATCTTAGTAAGTTTCAGGTAATGGCAACACTTTTCCCTTTGTATATCACATTGCAGAGGGTATGGGTGCACAATTGCTTTCCAAAAACTTCATTGCAACAACAAAAGAGATTTTCACAGAATGTGAAACGTTCTTTCTCAGTAAAATCTAAACAAGATTTTTCTGAAGCTCCCACAAAGTTCAGTTCAAGTGATCACAATAAATCACAAAATAATGGAATGCCGAAAAAATGCAGGTGAGGTGAACACTTATTCAGATATATAGCTTTCAGTCTTGATAGTTAAATCTGAACTTCAGATCTGAACTCAGATGTTTGATGGACTGTTTGGAAAATAACTTTTCAAAACTGCAATCCCTTTTTCACCCCCTGGTAGCCACTGTTGCCATTGTTGCCACTGTAACATGTTGAAGATTTCTCTGTGTTAGTCCATGCAACATGTAGCAGAGTGTCAGTTTGCTACTGACTCAGACATGTGAAAATATTCCAACAACTGACAATGTAGACTAATATGACATTTCAGATTTAGAATATAATCCAGACTGTATATCTGACTTAGATGACTATTTTGTTCCATACTTAGTTGACTGACTGACTGGTCGATTGCTTGCTAACAGACTGATGAACCAAAAGTAAGGTGGAGACCTTTTATATCAGACCATCACATTCTGTGATGTCAGGTAACTGTCTCAGGATTTCTGAAGAAGGGTCCCGACCTGAAACGTTAACTGTCCTGCTCCTCTGATGCTGCCTGGCCTGCTGTGTTCCTCCAGCTCCACACTGTGTTATGTCTCAGGTATAGTGCCTGTCAGGGACTCGATACAACACTACACTCCAACACTACATTACCAATATGATCATGTTTACAGATAGCCTGTCCTTCTACAACCTGCATCAAACCTCACCCTGGAAACAATCAAAGGGAATCAGTTGGTGATAATATAGACTTCACATTCCTTGTGTTCAGGAACACAATATTTCCTACCCAGTAGCTAATCAAACAAAGCGAGATCGGGGTAACTTTCTTTATTTCTTGACAATTGCATGAAGCGACCTTCAAATGTCTCTTTACGCAGAGTGAACTGAAATCAACTGATCAGGACATAGCATAATTGAAAATCAACAAACAGTAAAAACACTGTGCACTATCTTCAAGATGCACTGCAGAAATTCATTAAGGCTCCTTAGACAGCACCTTCCAAACCACAACAGCTACCATCTGGAAGGACAAAGGGCAGGAGATTAATGGGAACACCGCCATTCCCTTCAAATCCTCAAACCATCTTGACTTGGAAATATATCACATTACTTCAGAGATGGTGGGTCAAAATCCTAGAATTCCCACCCTAAGCACATTGTGGATCAACCTACAGCACATGGGCTGCAGGAATTTAAGAAGGCAACTCACCACCACCTTCTCATGGGCAACCAGAAATGGAAAATAAATGTTAGCCAAGCCAGTGACACCTAAATCCTGAACAAAAAAAAACTGATTTATTTTACATGAAATATGTGGATAAAAGTAAAATATTTTCAAAACTCTAATGCTCTTCTCTTTTAAATTCATAAAAAAACATATTTGCCATCTTATTAAGTCTTTAGGCATGCCTGTTTTTAATCCTCTGTCTTAATGTCATGTTCCCATCTTATCCCCATACCCTTGATGCCTTTCATATGTAAATATGTATCTACCTTTTTCTATGAAATATATTCAGTGACCTGGCCTCCTCAGTCTTCTGTAGTTGAGAATTTCATGGTTCACTATCCTTTCAGTGAAGAAATTTTTCCTCATCTCAGTCCTAAATGGTCTGCTCCAAAACCTGAGACTGTGTCCACTGGTTCTAGACTCCTCACCCAGGGGAAACATCCATCCTTCATCTAGTCTGTCCAGCCCTGTTAGAATTTTATATGTTTCATTCTGATCTCTCTCTCTCTCTCATCATTCCGAATGTAGCGAATACAGTTCCATTGCAAGCTGTTTTGGGCCCCATATCCAAGGAAGGACATTCTGGCCTTGGGGATCCAGACCAGAATTACAAGAATGATTATGGAGATGAAGGGCTTGTCACTTAAGGAGTGAGTAAGGATACTGAGTCTGCACTGTATCGTGTTTAGAAGGATGCGGGGTATCTGACTGAAACTTATAGAATACTGAGAGACCTGGATAGAGTGGACATGGAGAAGATGCTTCCATTAGAAGGAAAGACTTCATCTCAGAGTGAAGGGACAACCCTTTAGAACTGAGATGAACAGGAATTTCTTCAGCCAAAGAGTGGTGAATCTGTGAAACTCTGCCACAGAGGACTGTGGAGGCCAAGACATTAAGTGTATTTAATACTCTTGATTAGTAAGGAAATCAAGAGTTATATGGAGAAGGCTGGAGAATGGGGTTGAGAATCATATCAGTCATGATCAAAAGGTAGAGCAGACTTGATGAGCCAAATAGCCTAATTCTGCTCCTATGCCTTATGTTCTAATGGTCAACAGAACCAATCTCTCTTTATAGGACAGCCAAGCCATCACTGATACACTCTGCTGCCCTCTTTATGTGACAAGTATATCTTGTCTTAGGTAGGGAGACCAAAAATCTCCATACTCCAGCTATGTCTCACCAATGCCGTGTCTCACCAATGATGTCTCATTATAGACAGTTGATGTGAGGAAAATTGGAGCAGCCATGATCCCATTGAATGGTACAGAAGCCTCAAGGGGCTGAATGGCCTACTCTTTTCCCTATTTGTGATGGTCCAAATTCCCTGAGCCATCCTTACATTTGAACTCATGTCTTTTTGTAACGAAGGTTATTATACCATTCGTCTTCCTCATTGCTTGTTGCACTTGTCTGTTTTCTTTAACTGATGTACAAAGACAGTCAGATCCCTTTGTACATCCACATTTTACAATATATCATCATTTGCATAATCATCTGTCTCTTTGTTTTTCACTCCAATATGTATAACTTCACGTTGAGCATGTTGTACTGCCTCTGCCATGTGTTTGCCCACACACTCAACTTTGTCTAAACTGTTTTGAAGCCTTCTTTTATCCTTGTCACAACTCACAATCTGCCCAGTTTTGTGCAGTCAACAAACTTGGAAAAGTTGCTCTTGGTTCCTTCATCCAGGTCATTTATTTATATCTATTTAACTTATCTAATCCAAAGCTAATTGGTCATATTTTGTGTGCAGCAATATTTGGGTACATTTCTTGATTCAGTGTTTCTCTGATGAAAAGAAACCAAAATGTATCAGAATTGCAGGATGAGAAGTTTACTTGTATAGTTTTCATTTCTGATTTGAACACGGACAGATGATGTTAATACTAATGGTGAACAAACTCAATATCTGCAATGTCATTTGAGAGAATGTATTTTCTAAGGTGGAAGATTGATCCGAGATTGCTTCAATTGTTTATCTTCATTTTCGGATAACTCCATGACCTCTGTCTCTCAATTTTAGTAATCTCCTGTAGTTCAACATGCCCTCCAAATCTCCAACATTCCTTCAAATCAAACCTCTCAATGTAGAAACAATTCTCATTTTTTCAGTATTAGCTATCCTTCTGGTCTCTAATCCCTACCATCTGGAATTTCTTCCTTAAACTTATCAAAGTCTCTGCTTCCCTCTCCTCCACAAAAATTCCACTTAAAAGTGATCTCTTTGACAGATGCTCCCAGTGCAGTACTAAATGCTCCTATTAGATGTGTTCATAGAAATTCTTTGACAATCAATATTCCATTTACAGTTTTTGTTGGAACTAAAGTTGCCCTTTCCTTTTACAAATAATTACTCTTTGGATTTATTTTCCACTCACTTCCTAAAGGAAACGCAAATGACACTAAGTTCAGTAACTTCTAACCTTTTTTTTTGTATTTTGAAGTGCCAATGTTATATGTGTAAGCTCACACTTATAATAAGATTTGATTTTATAGTAGTCTGGTTATTTGTAAGTGTGAATGGAAAGAATTTTGCAATTCCCCTCTTCTATATATCTCCAAGGCAGATTCACACTTTTGCTGAGCTGAGGGAATGAGTTGTGTGATGTTGTTACTGGAATAAAATCTCCAGTTTGCTGAGCAGCCCACCAGCTTACTTTGGTTCAGTTTAAGCTGAGCTACTTTATTAACTGTGCATTGAACAATGTCTTGAATCAAAACCAAGATGAAATGTTAACTAAGGATGTGTTTTTGAGAGTCTTAAACAGATTGGTGTTCAATTTCTGTCAGACACATCAATTTCCTGCTTTATTACTTCAGAGAAACATGAGCTGAAAGCTGTGTTTTCCAACATTTCGGTGGGATTTTAACAGTTTTTATAGTGGTTATGGAAACAGTTCAGGAAATATCTCCTGTGTAACTACAGTGTAGGTTTATATGAGGCTTTCTTGAGTTCTCCAAAGATACGGCTGTCAGTAACTGTCTCCCGTGGCCAGTGTCGATATGTGCCATCTTCATAACTCAGCTGCAGCTGAATTGGAATTTCAGAGCTCCATATACACCAAAGATCATTTATCTAACAAAAAGAAATCACTTTGAATACTACAAGGCTGGAATAATCAATAAAGACACCATGCTGGGATCACTCAGCATGTTTGGGAGTTGAGATGTCAGAGGTCATTGCAGGGGGTGGGGGAAAACCTACTGTTTACCTGTCTCCACTGATGTTCCTTGAAGTGGAAACAGCAACAGCGCAAGTTAAATCATGTTAGCAGAATATCAACAGCTTTTTTTGCCTTCTGCTAGACATTAGGATGGATCCTCAGCATGAAAGGAAACCATTCAGAACATCAAAGTGATCTCCTTTCCTAGGGCGACAGGGGTCAGGGTGATGGGGTGGTGGGTAGCTATCACCTTTCTGGCCATCCTGTGGTCTATGGAGACACTCCCAGTGGAAATCACCACCCTTGCAATGACAACACCTAGCCTCAGCACAGGAAAGGATGTCCTCACCTGCCCTTCAAAGACACCTCAACAGCAAAGAAAACAAAGTTTATTTTCAGAGATAGTAGGAACTGCAGATGCTGGAGAATCCGAGACAACAAGGTGCAGAGCTGGATGAACACAGCAGGCCAAGCAGCATCATAGGAGCAGAAAGGCTGACGTTTCGGGCCTAGACCCTTCATCAGAAATTTCTGATGAAGGGTCT
>NC_063333.1:150009506-150015362 GCF_021869965.1 Rhincodon typus | reverse complement strand
AGACCCTTCATCAGAAATTTCTGATGAAGGGTCTAGGCCCGAAACGTCAGCCTTTCTGCTCCTATGATGCTGATTGGCCTGCAAAGTTTATTTTCAGACTTTATTCACAGACAGTATTGACAAAACTGCAAGGAACAGAATTTGTGTGGAATGAAGCCAGGTCACTTTCAGCAGTGTGGCCTTCAGTTATGGTGGGGAATGAGATAATCATCTACATTTTTAACTGAGAATCATGCAGTCACTATATGCTCGTTAATTGGTATTGAACAGAACTTGAGTAGATTCGTATCTCATTTCCCAAGTTAAACATTTTGTCATGCCGATGTAATTATAATCTAATTTGTAAAGAAGGATAATGAATTCCAAATTCACAGCATCCTCTGGGTGAAAATATTGCTCCTTAAAATCCCCTTTAAGCCTCCTGCTACTTAACTTTAAATATATGGCTCATGGTTATTCTATTTTCTTTACTCTAAAGATAACAACCCCAGCCTAGCTAGTCTCTCTTCACAGCTGAACAGCTCCATCCCAGGCAATATCCTGGTCAATCTCCTCTGCACATTCAATAGTGCAATCACTTCCTTCCTGTAGTGCGAAGACCAGAACAGCACACAGTACTCCAGCTATGGCCTCGTTTAGGTTATATACAACTCCACCACAATCTCCTTTCTTCATTCATTCAGGGCCTTGCTGGCCAGGCAGCATTTATTGCCCATCCCTAATTGCCCAGAGGGCAGTTAAGAGTCAACCACATTGAGTTTGATTTTATTGTAACGTGTACTGAAATACAGTGAAAAGAAAACTTTGTTTACAAGTGGTACAGGCAGATCACAGCAAGCAAAGAGCGTACAGATCAAGAAGACTGAGAGACATACAGGTTACATTATTTGAGGCTAGAGTTCATTCAACAGTCAGATAACAGCCATAAAGAAGCTGTTCCTGAACCTGTTTGCGCATGTGTTCAGTTTCTGTATCTTCTGCCTGACAGAAGAGGTTGTAGGTACATTGTTCTGAGTCTGGACTCAATGTCAGCCAGACCAAGAAACGATAGCAAGTTCCCTCCCTAAAGGACATTAGTGAACCAAATGGGTTTCTCCAACAATTGATAGTAGAGTCATAATCATTATTAACCTCCTTAATTCCAGACTTTTTTACTGAATTCAAATTCTACTATTTCCCATGGTGGGATTTGAATTTGTGTCTCCAGAGCATTACCTGGGTCTCTGCATTAAATGTCCAGCGATAATACCACGAGGCTATCACCTACCCACTCTTGTTTTCAGTGTCTCAATGAATAATTATCTCCATTACAAATTTACTAATGACACCACTGGATCTCAAACAATGATGAGACAGAGTACAGGAAAGAGATTGACAGCTTAGTGACATGGTATAAATCAACAATCTCTCCCTTAACGTCAGCAAAACAGAGGAGCTGGTCGTTGACTTCAGGAAGTGGAGTGGAGGACACGTTCCTGTCTGTATCAATGATGCTGAGGTGGAGTTGGAAGTGTTCGAGATCTTCATGTTCCAAGGAGTAAATATCACCAACAATATGTCCTTGTCTATCCACATTGATGCTACAATCAAGAAAGCACAGCAACACCCCCTTTCCTCAGAAGGCTAAGGAAATTCGGCATTTCCACAATGTATGTTACCAATTTTCATAGGTGCACCTTAGAATACTTTCTATTCAGATGCATCACAGCTTGGTATAGCAACTGCTCTGTCCAAGACCACAGGAATTTACAGAGAGGTGTGAACACAGCCCAGTCCATCACGCATAACAGCGTTCCTTCCATTGACTCTGTCTATACTTCCAACTGCCTGGGGAAACCAGCCAACATAATCAAAGACTCCTTCTGCCCTGGTTACACTCTCCCAACAGCAATAAGGATAGAGTCCCGTTAGTCCTCACATACCAACCTACCAACTTCCAGATCCAATGTATCAGCTTCCAACATTTCTGCCACTGACAATCAGACCCCCACCACCAAAAAGATATTTCCCTCCCCATCCCTGTCCGCTTTCTGCAGGGACTGTTCACTATGCGACTCCCCTCATCAGCTCCACACTCACCACCAATTCCTCCTCCACACCCGGTACCTTTCCTTGTAACCACAGGAGATGCTACACCTGCCCCTACACCTCCCTCTCACCTCCGTCCAAGATCCCAAACAATCCTTCTAAATCAGGCAGAGATTCACCTGCACTTCATCTAACTTTATCTATTGCACCCGTTACTCCTGATGCGGTCTCCTCTATATCGAGGAGACCAAATGCAGACTTGGAGACTGGTTTGCAGAGCATCTGTGCTCTGCACACATCAACCAACCTGACCTTCTGGTTGCCATCCATTTTAATTCCTCTTCCTATTCTCTGTCTATCCTTGGCCTCCTCCACTGTCAGAGTGCGGTAACATAAACTGGAGGAACAACACCTCATATTTCACCTCAGGAGCTTACAGCCCAAGGGCCTTAATATTGACACCACCAGTTTCTAAATCCCTCCACCCCCAGCCTTATCCCATGTCCAGCCCACCCCCTCCTGACCTGACCTAACCTGTCCATTTTCCTATTCATCTATCCATTCCACCCTTCCCATGGACCAATCACAATAACCCCCTACCTGCATCCACCTATCACCATCTCTCCTACCCTTCTCTCACGCCCACCATCCCATTTATTTCTGGGCTCCCTTCCGGCTCCCCAGTCCCGACAAAGGCTTTTGGCCTGAAACGACTTCCCCGCTCCTCGGATGCTGTCCAACCTGCTGTGCTTTTCCAGTCTCACACCTTTAGACTCTGGCTTCCAGCATCTGCAGTCCTTACTGTCTCCTGGTTATATTCTCTTCATCCCTCTTCCATCAGACAGAAGATACAAAAGTTTGACTACATGTCAGGATAGATTCAAGAACAGCTTCTTCCCCACTGCTATCAGACTTATGAACAGCCTTCTAATATTAGAGTCGATCGTTCTCTGCACCTGCTCTATAGCTGTAATGTTAGATTCTGCATTCTGTTCAATTACCCTGATTTACTCATGTAGGGTATGATTTGTCTGGTTAGCATGCAAAACAATACTTTTCACTGTGTCTTAGTACATGTGACAATAATAATACATCAAATCAAAAGGCAACTATCCCATATGTCTTCACAACCATGTTACAGCAGGATAGGAATGGGCATTTAGCCCATCTTGAGTCAGTTCTACCATTTAATGAGACCATGGCTGATCTGTCACCTTTCTCCATTTACCTGCCTTTGGCTCATATCCCTAAATACCTTTGTTTAACAAAAAGTTATCGATCTAATTTGTGGAAGAGAGTTCCAATCATCTATCACCCTTTGCTTTACCTACCTGTCATGTTGCCTGTGGATCTATGGACATGTATGTTGAGGTCCCTCTGATCCTTTGTACATCCCATGGTGCTACCATTCAACAGATATTCTATTGTCTTGTTAATCCTCTCAAAAAGCATCACCTCATACTCTTCAGGATTAAAGTCCATTTGCCATTGTTCAGCCCACATTATCAGCCCATCCTGTTATCTAAAGCTTTCCTCCTCACTATTTACTGCAACACCAATTTCTGCAACATCTGTGAACATAATGAAGGTAGATTCTACATTTGCATCTAGATCACTAATGAACACAACAAACAACAAGGAGCCCAGCACTAAACCCTGTGCTACACCACAGGACACAGGCTTCCAGTCACAAAACCACCCTTTGACCATCATCCTCTGCTTTCTGCCATGAAGCCAATTTTGAATCCAATTTGTCAAATTGTTCTGGGTCTCTTCAGCTCTGAGCTTCTTAATCAGCCTTCCATGTGGCACCTTGTCAAAAGCCTCACTAAAGTCCATATGAACTGCATCCATTGCATTACCCTCTTTCATACATCTAGTCACATCCTCAAAAATCATAATTAAACATGCTAGATATGATCACCTCACAAAGCCATGTTCAGTATCCTTGAGTAATCCTTGTCTCTCTAAGTGGAGATGAATTCCATCTGTGGAACTATTTTACAATAGATTCCCTACCACAGATGATTAGGGTCCCCGACCTGTAGTCTCCTGGTTTATCCCTACTACCCTTCTTGAATTGTGACACCATATTAGCTGTTCTCCAATTCCCTGGTACCTCTCCTATATCCAAAGAGGATTTTAAAACTCATGTTAGAGCCCCTGCGATCTTGTCTCTTTTCTCCCACAACAGCCTGGGATACATCTCATCTGGGTCTGAGGGCTCATTTCAAGCCTCTAAAACCATGACTACCTCTTCCTTCTCAATGTGAATTCAGTCAAACTTATCACAGTCCCCCTTCCTGAGTTCTATACCTACAGATGAGAAGTGGTCATTTAAAGTCTCACCTAGGACTTCTGGTTCCACATACACTTTGCCACTTACGCTCCTAATCGGCCCCACTCTTTCCATTTGTTACCCTTTAGATCTGAATACAAAATGTCTTTGGATCTTCCTTTAGGTTACCCACCAGTATTTTATCATGTCACTTCTTCATTTTGTTTAAGCAACTCCTATAATTTCTATACTCCTCTGGGGCATCAATTGTTTTGAGCCTTTAGTATCTCCCATAATTTTCCTTTTTCCCTTATCTAATCCTGTACATCCAGAGTTCTCTGGGCTTGTTGTTCCCTCCCTTTGGCTTTATGTGAATGTGTTGGCCCGCTTAGGTGTGGCATGATGGCTCTGCGGTTAGCACAGCTGCTTTGCAGCACCAGTAACTTGGCTTCAATTGCAGCCTCGGGCGAAATGCAGGGTTACCGGAATAGACTAGGTGTACGAGTCTGGGTGGGACCCTCCTCAGAGGGTTGGTGTAGACTTGATGGGCTGAATGGCCTATTTCCATGCTGTCGGGATTTTGATTCTGATTCTTTGAACACTCACTGTTATCCTTTTGAATTTCTCCCACTGCTCTTGCATGGATTTGCCTGAAAGTAGCTCTGGTCTACTTTGGCCAGATCGGATCTTATCAAATTAAAATCATCCTTCCCTCAGCTCAGAACTTTTATTTCTGGTCCATCTTTGCCCTTATCCACTTTTTCCTTAAATCTTGCTGAATTATGGTCAGAATCACTGAAATGCTCTCCCACTGATACTTTGACCTCTTTCTCAGCTTCAGTCCTTAAAACTAGGTCCAGCACTGCCCCCTGTCTTATAGGATTTCTACATGCTTGCTTGAAAAGCTCTCCAGGGTGCAGTTTAAGAATTCTGCTCCATCTAAAGCTTTCACAGTTAATATTGAGGTGTCAAAGTCCCCTCCTAGTACTACAGTACTATTTTAGAGCTTGCTGAGATTTGCTGAAGTATCTGACTTTCTATCTCTCCCTGTCTATTTGGGAATCTGGAGTACACTCCCAGCAAAGTGATTGCCCTGTTTTGATTTTAAGTTTCACCGATATGGCCTCAATCAAGAAACCTTCCAAGATATCATCCCACCTTGCGATAGTAACTGACTCCTTGATCAATGCTGCAACAACATCTCCTCACACCTCACAGAAGACTTTCCAAATCCTGGCGCTGATATAAGTGCCCACTTGGTGGTGACCTCCTCACCCCCCGCTTGGTTTTATTGTCTCTTTCCTACCTACCTGCCCTCCACCCCCATGAGGTGAAATGCAACTTCACTCAATGGTCCCACCTCCAATTAGCTCTCAGACACGCCTGAGGTCCCACCTCCAGACAGCTCTCAGACACGCCTGAGGTCCCACCTTCAGACAGCTCTCAGACACGCCTGACGTCCCACCTCCAGACAGCTCTCAGACACGCCTGAGGTCCCACCTTCAGACAGCTCTCAGACACGCCTGACGTCCCACCTCCAGACAGCTCTC
>NC_063333.1:150002768-150009496 GCF_021869965.1 Rhincodon typus | reverse complement strand
GAGGTCCCACCTTCAGACAGCTCTCAGACACGCCTGACGTCCCACCTTCAGACAGCTCTCAGACACGCCTGACGTCCCATCTCCTTGTTGATGGTACCAGCTGCTGCTGAAAGAAATGTGTTAGTGAAGATGAGCATTCCTTTTCGAGGGGCTTGTGTGTTGCCGTGGTAGTGCCACCACATCTGGGCCAGGAGGCCCTGGTTAAAGTCCAGAGGTGTGCAATGACATCTCTGAACAGGTTGGCTAGAAAGTAACAAAACTTTCCATTGAGGTACATTGGTTGGGATGATGAAAGTGAATATAGCTAAGACAATTCTGGTGCTACTTATGGCCATGGCGTCAAAATAAACTGTGGGCTCAATAATTCTATGAAGAGCTGTATAGGAGACAGATGCAATTCTATGAGTTCTCGTGGTTTCTTGCTAAAGCTCCCCCTAAGCTTTACCATGGGAGAAGCTGTGATGACAGGCAGCAGTAAATCAAGAAGATGGCTCACTGCATTATCACCTTCTCAAGAGACAGCTAGGGGTGGGCATTAAAACTGATCTTGTTAGAACAAACACATCTTAGAAAGGACTGAATAATATCCTGAGATAAACTGTTTAGTTGAGGGTTCTGCTGAATCACTTATAACACATTTTCAAGGATATGTGGCTCAATAACGTATACTGCTAACACTGAAACTAAAAAAAAGACATTTTGACAGATAGTTTTCTGTGAATAGATCAAACGAAAATACAATCTAGCATGCAGACCTCACTGCTGAGTATAAAAGTTATCTAAAGAATACCTTATTATTCAGATTTCATTATGGAGGACACTGTGTTAATCACAGATTTTGCGACTGTGCAGAGTTCAGACAAGTGACCACTGTGGGTTGTGTCATGTTTTGGGGACGTGATGGGACTACAGTGAATTCCCACCACATTTAATTCAGACTTTTTACAATGGTTACAGTAGAATGTTAATCTGTTAACCATGAAGACAGACCAGAGCTTAAAGTCTTATGGGACCATGAGGAAATACATTCATTTATCAGTACACCCAGTGACTTGCATTGGAACTTCCTAAACCTAATTATAATGTCTCTGGATGACACCCACCACAGGGCAGCTGTTAAACAGTGTTCGATTCCCCCAAGTCTAAAGCATGATATCGGGTGCCTGAGCTATTTTAATGAATTCTAATTACAGCAGTTTATACAGCCACGCATCTTGTCATATCCAGCTCATGGCCACTGGAAAACATTAACTTATTTCAATAACAAAGCTTTGCATCATGAGTAAAACTAGGTTTTAAAGCGAAGATATTCTCTCTTCAATTTAGCTGTCAATGATTGAATGTAAATTTGCTGGTTTTAATAATAAATCCTATAGTTACATTCTAACACTTCACTAACACAACCTTAACTAGAGCTGTGTTTACTTGCATACAATGGCTTCAAAATGAGTCATTTTGCTTGAGCAAAATATCCAAGCAATTCAATTGAAAAATATCACTAATGGGATTTGGTTGAATGTATGTTTGATTGGCTACACTATTTAAATTTGACAGACAATAATTTAAATGTGTTTGATTCTGGTCACGTTTCAGAAATATTCCCAGTACAAAGCCTTCTGAGTTTGATTGAGGGGTAAAGTGGCTCCAGTGAAAGGAGGGAAACAAATAAGAGTCTTTGTGAAAATATACATTTATAACAGCTAATGCTAAGATAGAATAATTCTGCTATTCATTTTTAGGGGGTTGACATGGTTGGCATTTATTAGCCACCTCCAGCTGTCCTGTGATGCTGAAGGGGTCTGCTCATTGGTGTGGTCCATGTCAGGAAGGTGTTCCCTTTTAGGTTAGAGGATTTTGACTCGCTGTGGATGAAGGATAGGTTTAAAATATTCAAGTCAAGATGGCATGTTACTTGGAGGAGATTTTAAAAGATAATCATGTTTCTCCACAGGCTAGGAATCATGCTCCGTTTCTCCTACCCCTTAATCAAAAGGTTCCCAGTTTAAGGCCCAATCCAGAGCTTTAGTACATAAAAATCAAGGCTAATATTTATTTGCATCACTGAGGGTGCACTGTTCTTTCACATGAAACATTAACCAATATCCTATCTGTTCTCTCAGGTATGTGATGAAGGTCTGTGACGTTATTATTATTCAGAAACTTGTATTTTAGTAGAGACAAAACAATGTTAAGCTTTAAGTTTGATTTGTATTTCTTTATTGTATGTGTTGAGAAGGGTGATTTTGTTACATTTTGAATTCTGTGAATTATGGCAGGTCGTTTGGAGTTTGTTTCCATGCTAAGAATTGCTGTAATGTTTAACTTTTAATTTTGTACTTAAGATTCTGTACCTTGGTACTTGTACCTAAGATGGTACCTTGTGTGGCAGCATTGTACACTTTTCACTGTACGCCTATGCTTTTGAACTTGAGTACATGTGACAGTAAAATCTAAATAAAAAAATAAGGAAAATTAAACATTTAAATGAGACTTTTAAGACGTGTTTGAAGTTATTTGTTCAATGCCTTATCAGCAAGACTCAAAGAGAAACAAAATGGGCAAAATGGCCAATGACTCAGGGAGACAGGGACAAAACCAAATATCTCTTTAGTGAGAGAAAATAGGCATGTGTGCATGTTTCTTTCATAGAGTAAATGGCTGTACCAGCAATGGTGTAAGTTCAAAGTCTTCGGAATAGTCAGAGATAGGAGAAAAGTCCTTGCAATTTTTAAAAAAACAAGGATGTGGAAGAGAAATTTAAGGAACTCATGTTAAGAAATAAGTGAGTTGTGTTAGAAGTTTGTTTAAGGGTCTGGTGAAAACATATTAATTAAAGAAGATAGCATTGAACGAATGCAAGGGTTTACTGAAAAAGAAACAAAATACAGCTCTGCCAACTGACAAGTAATGATAAAGAGCAAAGAGGGTGACCTTTACCCGAGAGTTGAGTATCTGTAAAGGACTGTTCAGGGAAAAAGGGTGAAATCTTTATATTGATATGTGTAACAAAACTGTCCCAACTTGTTCTTGCATGATTTAATCGTTTGGGTTTAGTTTTCCTTTTTTATGTGAAATAAAGTTTGATGTTCTTTTCTAAGGTATTGGAGTAGATTTGTAGCTCGGGTTGTGGGTGGTTGTGGTTGGTTCACTCGCTGAACTGGTTTGTTGTTCCACAGATGTTTCATTACCCTGCTGGATAACATCATCAGTACAACCTCCAATGAAACACTGTTGTGTTTTCCCGCCTGATATTTAAATTCCGGTTTGTTGAGCTGGATTACCTCACTTCTGGTTTTCCTTCGTAGTAGTGTATACGTAGGGTCTAGCTCTATGTGTTTGTTGATGGCTTTCTTAGTGGAGAACCAGGCCTCTAGGAATTCCCATGCTTGTCTCTGCTTGGCCTGTCCCAGGATCCTGGTGTTTTCATAAGTAACTGGGGTCTCAACAATGTGTCTTTTAAACAAAACACAGTTACTGGTCACTGATAGAATAGTAACATTATTGTGATGATCTTGTTTGGGATCATAACAACATCTACTTCACCAATAGTTATCAATGTGGCTAACAATGTGTTGAGGATAAGATAATCTGTTTAGTGATGCTGCTTGCGGGATTGGTATTGGCCAAAACACCAGGTAGAACTGCTTGCTGTTCATTGAAATTATGCTAAGCGATCCTTTATGTCCACCTGCCCTGATCCCAGCTGATAGTAACACTGGACAAGGCAGAGTCCAAAGTGAAACCCGGCTTGATAAGCCCCAAAATTTTATGTTTTGCTTTTTGGTCAGCATTATGCTCAAATCACTGAACACATTTACAAGAGGCTGCTTTTAACAAAAGAACATCAAGCTGGTTCGTTGTTCCGCGAATGTTTCATTACCCTACTGGGTAATATCATCAGTGCAGCCTCTGTTGAAGCGCCGTTGTGTTTTCCTGTTTGGTTTTTAAACTCGGGCTGGATTACCTCACTTCTGGTTTTCCTTTACAGTGGAGTATATATAGGGTGTAGTTCTATGCGTTTATTGATGGCCTACTTAGTGGACACCTATATATACATCACTGCAAAGGCAAACCAGAAGTGAGGTAATCCAGCTCAACGGACGCGAGTTGCGGAGGTAACAGTCCCAGAGCAGTGGGCAGTATGGGGGTGGGGTGGGGATGTGTGTGTGTGTGTGTGTGTGTGTGTGTGTGTGGAGAGGTAACAGTCCCAGAGCAGTGGGCAGTACGGGGGTGGGGGTGTAGGGGGGTAACAGTCTCGGAGCAGCGTGCAGATCAGTGGGAATCACTCCCAGAGCAGTGGCTGGCAGACGGTAAGCTAGTTCTGAATGGAGTCCGACATGGGAGGAGCAGCTGAGAGCCAGTGCGGAATGGGCAGGAGGCTTGGAGTGGAGCAGGGATAGTTGTTGAATGGACATCTGGTGCTGGTGGTAAGACCACATGGGAAAGCCCCTGTGCTGAGCTACTGCCATGTAATGTTTATTAGGAATTTTTTTATGTGACTGTAATATCAAACCTTTGACTATGTCTTACTTGTAACTTATTCTTTAAACATTTTAAAGTAATGCACTACTTTTCCTTTATTTCCTCTTTTGTGTCTAAGATTTGTACCTCAGCACTTGTACCTTAGATGGCACCGTGAGAGGCAACATTATAAAACTTTTCACTGTACTCCTGTACCAGAGTACAGACAATAAAGGACATTCTATTCTTGAATCATAGGCTGAATTGTTTTAGCACGGAAGCCAGCCATTTGGCCCATCCTATGCATTGCAGATCACTGGATGAACACCTCAGGTAATGGTAATCCCTTGCTGTTCCCTCATTGCCCAAGTAGTGATTGAAACTGCCCTCACCATGCTCATGGACAATACATCCCCGATCCTAAACATTTACTGCATTGTTGATAATTCTGACCATGAGGTCAAGGTTTGGTGGTTGCACTGTCTCTTGTTGGGGTGATCATCATCTGGCTCACGTGTGGTCCAAATATGATCATTCATCAGCCCAGTCTGCTAACTGTTGCATGGAGAGCTTCATTACATCAGGGATTGTAAATGGAACTAAACATTTTGCAATTGTCAGAGAATATCTCTGCCTCTGGTGATGATGGAGGAAGATCATTGCTGAAGTAACTATAGATAATCACCGCTTGGGTGATGTGCTGAGGAACTATGTGCATTATTGCATTGCCCTATATGTTCAAAATTTATCATTGTTTAATGAACGTATTACTATGTCAACACTCAGTTTCTGCATGTTCCAGACTGAAAAAAATATTAATTGTACTTTAAACGGCAATCTAGTTATTCTTGAAATTGAAAAAATAAATTATCTTCAGATTCTGTTATTACTTTAGCTCCCATTGCTTACTGGTGCCAATTAAGGAAATATTAATGATACAGAAATATGGAAACTAGGAGCAGGAATAGGCCGTTTGCCCATTTATCTATGTATGAAATATATTCAGTGACTTTGCCTTCACAAACTTCTGTGGTAGAGATTTCCACAGGGTCACTACCTTTTGAGTGAAGCAATTGTTCATCATCTCTGTTCTGGACCCCCACCCTGCCCCGCCCCCCACCCCCCACCACCCCCAAACCAGGGGAAACATTCTGTCTGCATTTAGTCTGTCCAGAATCTCACATATTACAATCAGCTTCCCTCTCATCCCTCTAAACTCGAGTGAATACAGGCCTAGTTGAACCAAGGTCTCCTCATACAACAGTCCTGCTATCCCTGGTATCAGCTGAGTGAATCATCGCTGCACTCCATCTATGGCAGGTGTATCTCCTTTCAATTGGGAGATAAAAACTGCACACAGTCCTCCAGGTATGGTCCTCGCTAAGGCCCTAACTATAGAAAGACATCGCTGCTTCTGAACTCAAATCCTCTTGCAACGAAGGCCAGCAAACAAGCTTCCTTCCTCATTGCATGTTGCACCTGCCTGACATCCAGATCCCCATGTGCATTCACACTTTCCAATATCTCCCCATTTAAATAATACTTAGTCTTTATGTTTTCACACCCAATATAACTTCACATTTAGTCATGTTGTACTGCATCTGCCAAGTGTTTGTCCAATCCCTCAACTTGTCTAAATCATCTTGAATAAACACAGCAGGCCATGCAGCAGCAGAGGCGGAGGAAAGTTGACATTTTGGGTCGGGACTGACAGCTCCTCTGATGCTGCCTGGCCTGCTGTGTTCCTCCAAATCCACACTGTGTTATCTCTGACTCCAGCATCGACAGTCCTTGCTATCTCTAAATCATCTTGAAGTCTCCTTGCATCCTGCTCACATCTTAAAATCCTGCCAGTTTTGTGTGATAATGCTGCTTGGTGCAGTTTTACATTCACTGTAATTTCGTTTTTCACTAATCCTGGTCTGAAGACATGTGAGAATGATTCCAAGATAACAAGGTGTAGAGCTGGATGAACACAGCAGGCCAAGCAGCATCAGAGGAGCAGGAAGGCTGACGTTTCGGGCCTACACCCTTCTTCAGAAATGGGGGAGGGGAAGGGGGTTCTGAAATAAATAAGGAGAGAGGGGGAGGCGGATAGAGGATGGATAGAGGAGAAGATAGGTGAAGAGGAGACAGACAGGTCAAAGAGGCGGGGATGGAGCCAGTAAAGGTGAGTGTAGGTGGGGAGGTAGGGAGAGGATAGGACAGTCCAGGGAGGACGGACAGGTCAAGGGGGCGGGATGAGGTTAGTAGGTAGGAGATGGGGG
>NC_063333.1:149971244-149997768 GCF_021869965.1 Rhincodon typus | reverse complement strand
GGAGAGAGTGGTCCCTCTGGAAAGCAGATAAGGGTGGGGAGAGAAAGCAGATAAGGGTGGGGTTGGATTGCAGATGGCGGAAGTGTCGGAGGATGATGCGTTGGATCCGGAGGTTGGTGGGGTGGTACGTGAGGACGAGGTGGATTCTTTTTTGGTTGTCATTGTGGGGAGGGGGTGTGAGGGATGAGTTGCGGGAAATGCGGGAGACACGGTCGAGGGCGTTCTTGACCACTGAGGAGGGGACGTTGCGGTCCTTGAAAAACGAGGACATCTGAGGACATCTGAGGTATACGGGAGTGGAATGCCTCATCCTGGGAGCGATGCGGTGGAGGCGAAGGATTTGGGAATAGGGGATCGCATTTTTGCAGGAAGGTGGGTGGGAGGAAGTGTATTCTAGGTAGCTGTGGGAGTCGGTGGGCTTGAAATGGATATCGGTTTCGAGGTGGTTGCCAGAGATGGAGACAGAGAGGTCCAGGAAGGAGAGAGAGGTATTAGAGATGGTCCAGGTGAACTTAAGGTTGGGGTGGAAGGTGTTGGTGAAGTGGATGAACTGTTCGGGCTCCTCGTGGGAGCACGAGGCAGTGCCGATACAGTCATCAATGTAACGGAGGAAGAGGTGGGGATTAGGGCCAGTGTAGGTACGGAAGAGGGATTGTTCCACATAACCTACAAAGAGACAGGCGTAGCTTGGGCCCATGCGGGTACCCATGGCCACCGACTTTGTCTGTCGGAAGTGGGAGGAATTGAAAGAGAAGTTGTTGAGGGTGAGGATGAGTTCGGCTAAGCGGATGAGGGGTGTCAGTGGAGGGGGACTGGTCGGGCCTGCGGGACAGGAAGAAGCGGAGGTCTTTTAGGCCATCTGTATGGGGAATGCAGGTGTATAGGGACTGTACGTCCATGGTAAAGATGAGGTGTTGGGGACCGGGGAATTGGAAGTTCTGGAGGAGGAGGTGGAGGGCGTGGGTGGTGTCATGGATGTAGGTAGGGAGTTCCTGGACCAAGGGGGAGAAAATGGAGTTGAGATAGTTGGAGATAAGTTCGGTGGGGCAGGAGCAGGTGGAGACAATGGATCGACCAGGGCAGTCAGGTTTGTGGATTTTGGGAAGGAGATAGAAGCGGGCAGTGCGAGGTTGGGGAATGATGAGGTTGGAGGCCGTAGGTGGGAGGTCACCTGAGGTGATGAGGTTGTGGATGGTTTGGGATATGATGGTTTGGTGGTTGGGGGTGGGGTCATGATCAAGGGGGCAGTAGGAGGTGGTGTCGGAGAGTTGGTGCCTGTCTTCGGCGATGTAGAGGTCAGTGCGCCATACTACAACTGCGCCTCCCTTGTCCGCGGGTTTTATGGTGAGGTTGGGATTGGAGCGGAGGGAGCGAAGGGCTTCACGTTCTCTGGGGGAGAGGTTGGAGTGGGTGAGGTGGGGGAGAGGTTGAGGCGATTGATGTCACGACGGCAGTTGGAGATGAAGAGGTCGAGGGAGGGTAGGAGGCCTTGGGATGGTGTCCAGGAGGAGGGGGTGTGTTGGAGGCCGGAGAAGGGGTCAGTAGAGGGAGCGTTAGGTTCACAGTTGAAGAAGTAAGTGTGGAGGCGGACGCAGTGGAAGAACTGCTCTATGTCCAAACGTGACCGGTATTCGTTGATGTGTGGGTGGAGGGGGACAATGGTGAGCCCTTTACTGAGGACTGACTGTTCATCCTCAGTAAGGGGGAGGTCTGGGGGGATGGTGAAGACTCGGCAGGGCTGAGTGTTGCTGTCTCCTCTGGAGCTGCTGGCTGTGGAGGCGGTGGGCGGAGTTGCGTTGGCTGTGGGCGGAGCGACATCAGCATCGGTGGTGGGCCGTGCGGCGTCGGCGGTGGTGGGCAGAGTTGCGTCGGTATCGGTGATGGGCGGAGCAGCGTCGGCAGTGGGCGGAGTGGTGTCGGCATCGGCGGTGGGCAGAGTTGTGTCCGCGTCGGTGATGGGCGGAGCGGCGTCGGCGGTGGGCGGAGCGGGGTAGGCGGCGGCAGCAGCGGTGATGGTTGGCGAGTCTTTAGTGTCTGTGGTGTTAGTCTCAGAAATGGAGGCGGTGGCAACGGCAGTGATGGCGTTCGCTGTCCCGGAAGTGGGGAACCTGGCGGTGGCGGATGTGACATCATCTGTGGGTTCCCCGACAGTGGCCTCATGGCCAATGGCGGCGGACCCATTGTGGGGAAGGTCCTGGGTACGGCTGGGGATTTGGGGGGTGGAGGAAGCCCGTTTTGGGTGGTAGGCACCAGTAAGTTTACTGTACTTACGGTTTTTAGTGTCCAATAAAGCTGAGTAGAGTTGTGAGTTCAGGTTGTGGATCCTACGAAGAATAAAAAACAGGAGAGGTCCTTTGCAGGTCTGGGAAAGGGAGGCTCTGAGCTGGGGTAGGCTTGATTGTAGGGCCCGGAGATGCCGGTGCATTGCTGCGAGTGTGTGTTTCAGGAATTGCAGGGAGAAACGCTTCTGAAGGATCTCAATGCCATGAGTGTAGATATTGTCACGGTTGGGGCCAAATTGGGAAGGCTTGAATGTGGATTGTAGTTCATAGGGGATGATCTGGTTCTGTAGGCAGGTATTAAGAAAGGTGATGTGGCTGTAGTACCTGGTTTGCTTCAGGACATGGTCGAGCAGTTTCAAGGCCGAAGAGGTTACGAGAGAGTTGCAGTGGGACAGAGATCCCCTGAGGTTTGTCTGGAGGGAGGAGGGTAACTTCTTCAGGCTAGGCATCCTTAGAAGAGGCTTCGCAGTGGAGTTAAAATTGTATCAGAGATAGTAGGAACTGCAGATGCTGGAAAATCTGAGATAACAAGGTGTAGAGCTGGATGAACACTGCAGGCCAAGCAGCACTCCCCACCCTTATCTGCTTTCCGGAGGGACCACTCTCTCCGTGACTCCCTTGTCCGCTTCACACTCCCCTCCAGCCCCACCGCACCCGACACTTTTCCCTGCAACCGCAGGAAGTGCTACACCTGACCCCACACCTCCCCCCTCACCCCCATCCCAGGCCCCAAGAAGACTTTCCACATCAAGCAGATGTTCACCTGCACATCTGTTCATGTAGTATACTGAATCCACTGTTCCCGTTGTGGCCTCCTCTACTTCGGGGAAACCAAGCAGAGGCTTGGCGACCGTTTTGCAGAACACCTACACTCGGTTCGCACTAAACAACTGCACCTCCCAGTCGCGAACCATTTCAACTCCCCCTCCCATTCCTCAGACGACGTGTCCATCCTGGGCCTCCTGCAGTGCCACAACGATGCCACCCGAAGGTTGCAGGAACAGCAATTCATATTCCGCTTGGGAACCCTGCAGTCCAATGGTATCAATGTGGACTTCACAAGCTTCAAAATCTCCCCTCCCCCGACTGCATCCCAAAACCAGCCCAGCTTGTCCCCGCCTCCCTAACCTGTCCTTCCTCCCACCTATCCCCTCCTCCCACCTCAAGCCCCACTCCCATCTCCTACCTACTAACCTCATCCTGCCCCTTTGACCTGTCCGTCCTCCCTGGACTGACCTATCTCCTCCCTACCTCCCCAACTACACTCACCTTTACTGGCTCCATCCCTGCCTCTTTGACCTGTCTGTCTCCTCTCCACCTATCTTCTCCTCTATCCATCTTCTATCCGCCTCCCCCTCTCTCTCTATTTATTTCAGAACCCCCTTCCCCTCCCCCATTTCTGATGAAGGGTCTAGGCCCGAAACGTCAGCTTTCCTGCTCCTCTGATGCTGCCTGGCCTGCTGTGTTCATCCAGCTCTGCACCTTGTTATCTCAGATTCTCCAGCATCTGCAATTCCTACTATCTCTGAGAATGATTCCATCTGTGACATAGGGTAACATACTGGGGATCACAGCGGCAGCGAGACATGATCCCCTGCTTTGTTCCCGAAAACCAAGGGCAGGTCAGCTAAAGACTTCAGATAGCAGTCACCCACATAGACCGAGAGAAACCTACTCCTCTCTACAAAAGGAATAATGCTATTCAGGAAGATAACTGCTGACCTACACCATCTCTTGAATGATAAATACTGTCTTCCCTGCAGCAATCTGGATAATGACAGTTCTGAATATCTTTGCAATTTGTAGCTTTCGACATTGATTTAATGTAATGTTGTTTATATTTAAATCCAAGCCCTGACAGATTTAATGTTATCTTCTATCTTCAAAAATGCTGAGTGTGTTACAACATTCTTCTTCAAATACCTTATGATATCTTTTACCACAGGTACAACCATGTTCTATCATTATGAGCTTTACATAGATAATGCTAATAAGAATATCCATTTTCTACACACCAACTTCTTACAGAATCCCTTTGTGAAATCTTTCATTAATAAAATGGCTTGCACATGAGAAAAAAAGGGCAACTATATCAAAGCATTCTTTCATGATGTTACTGGACTATTAAGCTTGGACTAATGCTTTGGAGGTATAGCTTCATATTCTACTGCCACTGCTGGAGAACTTAAATTTATTAAACTTAATAAATCAGAAATGTGAAGCTAAACTCCATGACGGAGACTATGAACTTTATAGCGATTTGATTGAAAGTAAAATCAGCATCTGTCCTCAGTGGGGTCTTGTGATGCAATGTCAAAAACAATACAATACAGTACAGGGAAAGGCCCTTCAGCCCACCAAGATTGCACCAATTCCTAGTCCTTATTTAGGTCTGCTACATATTAACCATGCACAGTTTTTGTCCCTCTGTTCGCCTCCCATTTGTGTGTCCATCAAGATATGCCGTACACATTGCTAACATGCCTGCATCCACCACCTCCTCTGGCAGTGCATTCCAGGCACCCACCACCATTTATGTGAAATATTTTCCCTGGCACTTCTCTCCTAAACTTTCCCCCTCTCACCTTGAAACTGCACCCTCTTATAGTTGAACTTTCCACCCTGGGCTAAAGCCTCTGAATACCCACCCTATCTATGCCTCTCATAGTGTTTTAGACCTCTGTCAGGTCGCCCCTCAACCTCCGTCTTTCCGGTGAAAACATTCCAAGTTTATCCAAACTTTCCTCATAACTAAAACCCTCCAGACAAGGCAACATCCTGGTAAACCTTCTGTACACCCTCTCCAAAGCATCCACATCCTTCTGGTAGTGTGGTGACCATATTCCAAATGTGGCCCAACTAAAATTTTATACAGCGGTAACATAACTTGCTAACTTTTGTATTCAATGCCCTGGCTGATGAAGGTAAGTGGGCTAAGTGCCTTCTTGACCACCTTATCCACCCGTGTTGCCACTTTCAGGGATTTGTGGACCTGTACACCCAGATCACTCTGTATGTCAATATTCCTGAAGGGTTCTGCCATTTATTACATAATTTGCACCTGAATTTGATCACCCAAAATGCATCACCTCACATTTTTCTGGAATAAACTCCATCTGCCATTTCTTTCCCCAAATCTGCAAGGTCCTGTTGTATCCTTTGACAACCCTTCTCACTAGCTTCAACTTCGCCAATTCTGGTGTCATCCAAAACTTACTAATTGGACCATGTACATTTTCCTGCAGATATATATTACAAACAACAAAGTTCCCAGCACACATCCCTTAAACAAAGGTACAACATTACTCATTCTCCAATTCTCCAGAAACTCACCTGAGGCCAATGAGGATGCAACAATATCAGTTAAGACCCCAACTATTTCCTCCCTTGCCTCCCACTGGCAGCTGGGAGGTCTGTAGTACAAACCCAGCATTTTGATTGCACACTTCCTATTCCTGGTCTTTACCTTTAATGCCTCACTGCAAGGTCCCTCCAAGGAGTCTTCCCTCAATACACTGTGATATGCGCCCTGACCAGTAATACAACTGCCCCGCCTCCTTTGCTTCCTCCTCTGCCTCTGCTAAAACATTGATATCCTGGAACATCAAGCTGCCAATCCTGAATCTCGTTCAACCATGTCTGCGATAGTAACAACACCATAATTGCATGCCTTGACCCAGGCTCTAGGTTCACCTGCACCAACAAAAACAGAAATTGCTGGAAAATGCTCAGCAGGTCTGGCAGCATCTGTGAAGAGGAAATCAGAGTTAAAGTTTCAGGTGTGGTGTCCCTTCCTCAGAACAGCTAGCAAAATATAATTTTATATGCAGAAAATAAGGTGGGGGAAGGTGTCAGGAGTAAATTAAACGTGGGGATAGAGCCCAAAGAGAGAGAAAAACAATTGAACAGACAAAGGAGTGGATAATGATCTGGCTGGGAGGGTGAATATCTGTTAATGGAGACCGTTAGTGTGTAATGGTGATAACAAGGCCTGTTGTGTGGGGTAGGGGGCTAAACATGGGAGAGTTCAGGCCTCAAAATTATTGAACTCGATATTGAGTCCAGAGGGCTGCAGGGTCCCTAAGTGGAAAATGAGGTGCTGTTCTTTCAGCTTGTGCTGAGCTTCACTGGAGCACTGCAGCAAGCTAGAGACAGAGATGTTGGCCAGGGAACAGGGCGGTGTGTTAAAATGGCAGGCAACTGGAAGATCAGGGTGCTTTTTGTGAGTGGAACGTAGTTGTTCTGTGAAGCGGTCACCCAGTCTATGCTTTGCTTCCCCAGTTTAGAGCAAACCACGTTGTGAGCAGTGATTGCAGTAGACTAGATTCTGGGAAGTGCAGGTGTGGTGCTACTTCACCTGGAAGGTATATTTGGGCCCTTGGATAGTGGGGATGGAGGAGGTAAATGGGCCGGCGTTACACCTTCGGTGGTTGCAAGGGAAGGAACCGTGAGGCTGTGGGGAGGTGTTGGGAGTGAAGAAAGAATGGACCAGGGTGTCCCAGACTGAACGGTTCCTGAGCAGGTGGAGAAGAGAGGGGAAGGGAATACGTGTCTGGTGGTGGCATCTCGCTGGAGGTGGTAGAAATGGCAGCTGATGATCTTCTGGATGTGGATGTTGGTAGTTAATCTGTCTCACCTGTTATACCTCTTGCATTGAAGCAAGTACAGTCCAAGACTCCCATTCATCTGAGCTCAGAAACCTCTCCCTGGCTGCTCTTCCTCTTAGCTACGTTTGCCTTAGTCTCAAGATCTTCCTCTGTCTCTATACTTACTCACCTGCTGCTCCAGTTCCCTCTCCCCTGCCACACTAGTTTAAACCCTCCTGTGTGGCACGAGCAAGCCTCCCTGCCAGGATATTGGCTCTCTTCCAGCTGAGGTGCAACCCGTTCTTCTTGTACAGATCCCCCCTTCCCTGGGAGACATCCCACTGATCCACACATCTGAAGCCCTCCCCACCACATCAGCTCTTTAGCCAAATGTTCAGTTGTATTCTGTCTCTGTTCCTAGCCTCAGTAACACATGGCATGGGGAGTAATCCTTGAGATTACTACCCTAGAGGTCCTGCCTTTTAGTTTATTACCTAACTCCTTGAATTGTCATTGCAGAGCCTTGTCACTCTTCCTACCTATGACATTTGTGCCAGTATGGACAATGACTTCTGTCTGTTTACCCGCCATTTCAGGATGTCCTATACCCACACAGAGACATCCATGACCCTGGTACTAGGGAGGCAACACACCATCCTGGAGTCTCCCTCACAGCTGCAGAAGAACCTATCTGTGTCCCTGACTTTGTTTAACATTGTTCTAACTTTATCCTTTCCTTCTGTACAGCAGAGCCAGTGTGGTACCACTGTTCTGACCATTGCTACTGCTGGCCAGCCTGCCCTCCCCCATCAGGAGCTAAAACAGAATACCTTTTTGGTAACTGCTCAGGACTCCTGCACTGACTGCCTACGTTGTCTAGCGGTCACCCATTTATCTTCATGTAGCTTGGGTGTGATCGTGTTTCTATAACTTCTATCTATGATGCTGTCTGCCATCTGTGTACTCCTTCATGTCTCTGCCTGCAGCTCAAGTTGATCCATTCATTCGATGTGCAGCTGAAACCGGGTACCCTTCCTGCAGATGTAATTATCAGGGAAGCTCTCAGCATCTGTGATTGACCACATCTCCCAGGCAGAACACAAAACCCCATGACTACTGACATGATTAACCCTCCAATGGCTGTTAGGTTACAAGTTAAATTTTAATTCAAAATTTCAGGTGTTACTTTCTCACAAATAGCCCCCCAGAACTCACTCACTGTCTAGACTCCCTGTACTAACCAGAAGATGAACTAACTGTACAAACCCTTTACAAAGACTAAGACACACTTACTCTGTACTACAGTGAGATACTTTCACCTGGATCACCAAGGCAACGAACAGGTTAACACTAGCACCTGACCAGCACTGGCCAATCAGAAACTGTGCCATCCTCCCCACCCCCATGGTGTCAGAGGGATGCTTCTGCAAAATGGTTCGCTGCTGGCTCCTCTTGAAAGGAATGTGCCTGAACTGAAACTAGGCCCAAGAACCCCCACACTCGATTTTAAATCTTGTCCGGTATAGGCTCCTCCCTCTGGCTTCTACTGCTGGCTCTTCATTGAAAGGAACATGCCTGAACTGAAACTTTATGTTAGTGCATCTATGGCTGGATCAGGAGATCTGAGGTCTAGCTCCTCTGATGTATAAAATGTCTATCCTTGTACTTCGAGCACAGGTGAAAGAATAATTACCTACAGCACATGGACTGCAGTGGTTCAAGGAGGCAGCTCACCACCACCTTCTCCAGGGCAACTAGGGACGGGCAATAAATGCTGGTCCAGCCAGAAATGCCCACATCACATAAGCTAATAAAAAATTCAACCAATATCTCACTCTTTCAAACCGAAAGTGGAGAATATAACACTCTTCCTGCCTCCTCCACTGCTGACATGTAATTGAAAGTTATTGCTCCTTTAGAAGTTTGTATCTATCCTTGTTCCTCCTACCCTCCTCAATTCACTACCCCATCTTCCTTTGTCTTCTCCATCACTCATTTCTAACTTCTGCAAATCTCTATCTCTCATCTTCATCCTTTCTGTTTGTTTGTTTTCCCTCACCAAATCAGTGCTGGTTCCAATTCCACTTCTCCCTCACCCAACTTTTTCTCTTTCCTCCTTCCTGTCTTTCCCCCTTTGCTTCCCTTGTTCACATCAGCTTCCAGCTTTCTTCCAATCTACACTTCTGTGTAATTATCTCTGTGCTTTATCCTATTTCACATCATCTTGCTTCTGGCTTTGTATTAATCAAAGTGAATTGCAGATGGCTGGAATATGAATTGAATGGAGAAGACTCTCTCTGGTCTTTCCTTTCATAAAGAATATGAAGGATAAAGCACCCTTGTGGGGAGATGACTTCAAATTGAGAAAATTGTCCACCTTCTACCTTTGGAGTCAAAATTCAAAAATCATTATTAATTTTGGAAATCTTCCTGATAACAAAATAAATAAATGTAAATGAGATTTAAGCGTGTTGATGGCCCAAAGATCATGAAGCAAGGATTCCTTATTCCACTGGAATCAGGACATTGCAAAATTGAAGGGAAATGAAGGTTAAACAAGGATGACTCTGTACTTATATAGAGTAACACATGTGGTTGACATTTGGTTGACGTACTCCTTTATGTGTCTGATCCTTCTATCCATGATGTCTCTTTCCTGCAAGGGGACCTTTCCTCCAGAGAGGATCCTTGTTGTCTTGCTCTGTGATCTTTCTTATCATTGACACTCATTGCTGGAGGTCCAATTACAACATGATAATGTATTATTATCTGATGGTGGATTTTATACTCCAGAACTTACAGAACATATCCCTGATCTGACCACATTTGGTGACAAAAAGGTTATCACAGCTTTCATTGAGAACTGTGAGGTTGGGGGTGGGATTTTCGTACACCTGTGATCAGACAATTAAGTTGAAAGAGGGAGTGTTAAAAGTAGGGGCTCCCAGAATGGGAGCACTGCTGGATATCCACGCCCACCTCAGAACATGTAATCCCTGAGTTTTAGTTCACTATCCCATTTGAGATCCCTACTTTACTAAGGTGTGGTGTTGTTCCAGGTTCAATAATAATGAATATTCTGTGATTAATAGCATTTTTTTCATTTTTCCATGGGAAATAAGTGTTGCTGGTTAGGCTAGCATTTAGTACCCATTCCAAATTTTCCAGAGGGCAGTCAAGAGTTAAGCATGTTGCTGTGGGTCAGGTGTCACATGTAGGCCAGACCAGGTAAGAATGGAAGATCTCCTTCCCTGAAGGACATTAGTGAACCAAACATGTTTTTATCAACAGTGGTTTCATGGTTTTTAATCCAGCTTTTTCAATCCAGACATTTTTACTGTCCCATGTCCCGAGAACATTAGCCTGGGGGGTTCTGAATTACTAGCTTCGTGAGATTACCACACCAGCATCACCTCCCCATATCAACTATTTTGCATGTTTTTCATTCCAATATTTCTCAGAAGGAAACATAGTAATATTTTAACAGTAAACTGTATATTAAACGTTAATTCTTAGATGGTTTTAGGAACAAAGGAAGAGATTGATGATACAACAGTATCAATAAACTTTATTTGACAATAAACAAAATAAACAAAATTACGTTTTTTGGTGTGCCACAGTGGAAGCCAATTTTTTGTTGACAGCACATTATTAATGGTTTATAGCATTTCTCCTTTGAGTTGCTTCTATTTACCTGATTTAACTGCAATAGCTATTGATGCATTGCTAGTTCAGTTCATTCTTGGACATATTTTGTTGGACTAAATTCACAAAAGGCTCATAAGACCTGCCCTCCAGTCCAGGCAGCATCCTGGTAAATCTCCTCTTCACCCTCTCTAAAGCTTCCACATCTTTCCTATAATGAGGTGACCAGAACTGAACACAATATTCCAAGTGTTCAGTTCTGGTCACATCATGATATTACATTTTATTTGACAATGGAAATAGATATTAAAGGTTTTTTTAATTCATTCAGAGGCATTTGTTGCCCATCCCTAATTACCCAGAGGGCAGTTAAGAGTCAACCACATTGCAGTGGGTCTGGTGACACATGTGGGCCAGACCAGGTAAGGATGGCAGTTTCCTTCCCTAAAGGACATTAGTGAAACAGATGGGTTTTCCCCAACAATTAACAATGGATTCATGGTCATCAGTAGGCTCTTAATAGAATTCAAATTTGATCGTCTGCTGTGTGGGCTTCGAACCCAGGTCTCCAGAACATTACCTGGGTCTCGGGATTAACAGTCCAGTGATAATCTTGCTAGGCTATCACCTACTCATGATCTAATATGTTTTTGTCCCTGTACAAAACCACTGAGGGATCATTTGTAAATTCCACCAAGGGATGAATATGAGTGGAACATATTTGATGTGGAAATTAATGAGTTCACAGCACAATAGTGAGCTTGAAACATGGGAAATGAAAATAATTTTAGACAATGCATTGTCTTTTGTTTTGGGTGAGTCCAGCTGGAAACACATTTGTTTGGAAGTTTATTTCTTCATGGTGAACATGTTTTGCAATGAGATATCTTGAGTATTTGTGGAATAGAGAGTGTGACAGGTTTCATTCATTTCACATTACATTTATGCCAAAATTATTTGAAACCAGTGAGCTTGTTCTCTACAAGCTGAAATATACATTTGTTACAGTAAATATAAGTTGGCAGCACCGTGTAGTGTGTGAAGCAGGATTGTGATTACAACGCTTTTCTGAAAATGTAGTTAATTAAGGTATCACATCAGCATGTGAGATCCCTTCAAATTGGATGATATTCAATATATGATGTGCAAATTTCTCTTGCAATAGGTACACAATTGCCTGAAACACACTGCTGGGATTTTTCTTTTCATATAGTCTGATTTAAGAGTTGTTTGTGCCCTCGTTGATTTTAGAGCAATAGGCAGAATAATAGCAATAGTAACTGCAAATATAAATATGAAGTAGATGAACAGCCATAAGCTAGAATGTTGGAGCAGCTTCAAGAGGCTGAATGGTCTCCTGTTGTTCCTATTTTAAGATCATGGTTGTTCTGAATGTGGTCTCAAATCCTCTTTCTCACTTACCACAGATAGCCTCTGATTCCCTTGTTAATCAATAACCTATTTAAAGTTGCCTTGAAAATATTCCACTTCGACAATGCTCTGGGGAAGAAAATTCCAAAGACTTTCTAACCTTTGAAGAGAAATAATGTGCTCCTCATCTCCAGCTTAAATGGGAAATCCCTTATTTTTGAACTGTGATCTAGGTTCTAGTCTCCCTTAGGATGGGGAAACATCCTTTCAGCACCCTCCCTGTCAAGTCCTCTCACAATCTTGTATGTTTTAATAAGTTCACCTCTCGTTCTTCCAAATTCCAATAAATACAGACTTTCCTCATAAGATAACTCCCTCATCCTGGGAATCAGTTGAGTGAATCTTCTCTGAACTATATCAAACACAGTATGGCCCTTCTTAAATAGGGCACAGCACTCTCACCATGATCTTGTCAATACCCTGAACTGTTAGTATTTAATGTTCATCAGTAGAAATCATTAAATATTAAGTCATTGAAGTTGATAGAGTGAAAGGATGTAAGAGAGAAGAGGAGGAAAGTCCTTCCTGATCAACTTTTAGCACCAACAGACATCTACACTCTCCAGTTCTCAACTGAGCCCAATGCTGGCTGAGAAGGCAAACTGCATTACTCTTTCAAAGAGTCAGCATTAGAACATTGGGCTGAATGGCCTTCTTCTATCTATTCTAATAGTGGAATTCTACATGTAAAATAAATGCATGGTTTTGAAAAGCGATGAACAATCTTGGATTAGAATGATATACAAAACTGCATCACTTTTTTCAACCTGTGTATAGACGCCAGTGATGAGAATGTCTATTTCCTGGACCTCATTGATAATCTATGTCTATTGTCATTAGATAAGGCAAATTCTCCGTCAGTTGGGTACTTCAATTTAAATGGTAATAAAAGCCAAAAGAGCTGCGGATGCTGTAAATCAGGAACAAAAACAAAGTTGCTAGAAAAGTTCAGCAGGTCTGGCAGCATCTGTGAAGAAAAATCAGAGTTAACGTTTCAGTAACATTAACTCTGACTTTTCTTCACAGATGCTGCCAGACCTGCTGAACTTTTCCAGCAACTTCAATTTAAATGGTGTTGTTGCAGCACATTTCGCCAACTGGTTAGGTATTCAGAACTGAAAAGTTTTTAATTTTACATGCATTCCATGTTTGTTGTTAAATTAAACACATTTTGAAAAGTTAATAACTCACTCTGCTGGAAATGATGTCTGTTTATATTTCACATTTTGCAGAGCACCAAATTACAAAAGATTCAACATTCAACAAAATGGAACATCTGCAGCTCAGAACGAAAATAATAAAACAGGATTAATTGGAAACATATTGTGTTTCAGGTGAGGTGTATCATTAGCATCTGTTCAGGCATATGATCATGAGAATACCTTTAACCCCACTGATACATCTTCATTAAATTCACTGGCCCAACCAACTGTAGTTCATTTAATGATAATATCTATTGTTTAGCAATTACTGAACCAAAAGCAGGACAATGAAGTTTAAGCATCGGACAGCTTTAAGATGAGATAAAGTTCAGTTAAAGCCACCAACAACTATTTCAAGCAGAATGAGATATTTAACAAACTGTGGTTTTAAGTTATTGAAATCAGGCAGCTTTAATCATTTTACAGAAAAGTTTCTTTCTGTCACACACAAACCTGTAAAATGCCAAATAACATGATTCAAAATTTAGTTATCAAATCCCATGTGATTTAAAGAATTACATCTTAACTGACATAGAATGAATTGATTCAGGTTGAAGTATTTTTTGTTTCCTATTAATCGTGCAACCAGTAAAATACAGCACATTGTTCTTATTCAGTGGTGAATCGCCTTTATTAATAGCAAATATTGTTGTGAAGACAGTATCTTCTATAGTTGGTAACTTAACCCCAAAATTTGCAACACCAAGCTGCCATTATTTGCTGAGTTGTAGCTATCCATGACCAGCCCCAAACAGAATAATTTCCAGTTGGATATACAATTGAACTGACACAAGGCTTTAGACTCAATTTGTTCCACAATGGCAATGTACATTCAGCAACATTTCAAACACACTGGAGCAGCAGTTGACGACAATTGATTTATGTCCTTAATCTCTTGCTGTATCATGCCAACCATAAGATAATTCCACCTACTCATCTTCTGTCAGCACGAATATTTCTGCATAGGAGTGGAGGAGAATGAAATGATTTTCTCTCCTTGGTACAGTGTTTGTCACAATCATCCTGCTCTCATTTGCAAGCATTGAGGAGGTTAGCCTGGAAACCAGACTGAAACATGTGCCACTCAATGAGCTATCAGATCAAAGTGAATTCTTGGGGCTAAACAACAAAACTAAGTGAAACATGATTCCCAATTCTGCCTTTCACCTTCGGAGAACAAGGTTGAAAACTAGCCCAAGGCAAATAAGCAAAGGAATCCTTTTACAGAGACGTTCAGAACTGAATCAAATTCTAATGTTCTTACCATAGTCCCTGGTGTGTACTAATTTATTGTATAGAAATATTCCTACATGCATCATTGACTGTCTAATCCTAAATGGGCCAGTTCCATATCTGGAAGTACATGGAATGGTAATTTCATAATGAAGTTAAAAGCAATGCAGTTTTCCAAGGCCAGTTAATGGCTTATTCTTTAATATATACAATGATTATCTCAAATGATAGAAATGTGAAATTAAAACAAAATATAGGAAATGCAGTGAATCCAAAAGCAAGAAAATGAATTGGTGCTTCAGATGGAATTTTTAATGATGCAAATACTTCAGTCACACGGTATGACTCCACTTTACTCTCATGGTGTTACACAATAACAAAACTATTTTAAACTATAGAGCATGGTAAAGTGGCTCAAGGATGTACATAGGGTAGAAGGAGGATCAGGCCAGGTGACTAATGTCCTGAGGGAAAAATATAATTTTCAAACAGAAACCAGGTGAGAAGCAGTTAGCCCAGACAGGAATCTCACCCACTAATGACCAGAACTGTGTTGGGAAAACACTGAGAACTCTAAAATTCAGGTGAGGTGTATCATTAGCTTCTCTTTAGGCATATGATCATGAAGATACCTTTAACCCCACTGATATGTCTTCATTATATTCACTGGCCCAACCAACTGTAGTTCATTTAATGATAACATCTATTGTTTCGTAATTACTGAATCAAATGCAGGACAATAAAGTTGAAGTGTCCAACAGCTTTAAGATGAGATAAAGTTCAGTTAAAGCCAGCAACAACTACTTCAAGCAAAATGAGATGCAGGAATCCCAGCACCAAAACACAAACAGGAGTCTCATCAACAAACACAGGTCAAAAATCTCTTGAGCAAACACAGAACAAGAATTTCATCAGGAACATCCCACAAGGGTTTTGAACATTGCTACAAATAATCATCATTTTGTCTGAAGATGTTCCCTAGCTAATTCCTCCGATGTGTATTCACACTGTCACCATGTCTTATACAACTCAGTTACAAAAGTCGATGAGATTTTAATTGGTGAGAATGCGTGGATGTCTGCACCCGACAGAAACTAAAGTTACAATATAGATATTAATAAAAGGAGACAGTGGTACATTTTACAGTCTAGCTTTTATTGACACAAAGCATCATTGATTTTGCTTCAACCTTGATGACCTGGTTGATTTGCAGATGAAGTGATAACAATGTCAGTCTCAGATCAGTAAATATACAGTCTCAGTATGATGTGCGATATCTTTGACATTCAGCAAGTAAAATAGAAATTGTTACTGTGTTTAGGTGTTTAGAAAGTGATGTGGGTTTAAATAGCGCTGGGGTTGAATATTCGACCAGCCTTAATAGTACTTGCTCAGCGACTACCGCTCTTCTGATTTCTACCCTTGTTTTGCAATATTCTTTTTCTTCAGCGAAGTTATCCAATTTTCTTCTGAAAGCCACAATGGAACCTGCTTCTATACATTCTCAGGCAGTGTGTTCTAGATCCTACCCACTCGTTGCGTGAGAATAAAACATTTCCTCTAGTCACCTCTCGTTCTTATGTCAATCTCCAGAAAACTATCTCCTCTCTTTTCACTAATGGGAAATATTTGAAGAGATCACTCCTTAAATATTCATTCAATATGGATCATCTCCTCCATAGAAACATTAGCACATTGGTGAAGGAGAGGCTAAGGAATCCAAACCAAATGCACCAAGTGAAATGAGACAAATTCTAAAGCAGGTGCTGACTGAGTTTTGTAAATGCCATAACCAATGACTATTGGGTGAATTGTATATTCCCAAGCTCCCTGTTTGTTAGTGAAATCTGAAACTGCTGTTGAAAAAGTCATTGTGCTTTTACTATTGACACTTTAAAACTCACGAAAATCTTTCACAGAAAGTTCAGACAGGAGAGGAGGGGTGGAGCTGAGGACTGGTAACAGTTAACGTCATGAGAACAGTGGGTGAGACTTGGTTTGGTCAATCAAATGGTCTCCTCCTAAACAAAAAGCCCACTTCCTCTTCGATTTCCTATCTGTGTCTAAATAAAGAGGTTAATTGGGAAAGAACTGTAGCGGGAGGAAGAGTGAGTGAAGGATGAGATGGATATAGGCCCATCAATAATCTGCTTTATTTAATCCTTTCAGCAATGATCTTTCAAGAGTTGATGAAATTCGAAGTTTGAAAGAAGGTCACAATTGGAAAGTAGGGAGCATGCTCTGGACAAGGTGAATCTGAAGCATTAACTCTGCTCTTGCTCCACAGAGACTGCCTGAACAGCTGAGTGGTTCTAGAATTTTCTGTTGCCATTTCAGATTTTCAGCGCCAATGATATTTTGCCTCGTTACAAGCACTTTCCTGACAATAGCCTGAAAGGACTACATTTACTTGAAGGTAGGTACCTCCCATATGGCCTATAGTTTGATGAACCAAAATCTATTCAGTGACTCAAGGATGACTTTTCCTTGTGGGTTTCAGAATGTTGTCATCAGACTTGGGTGTGGGGACTAGAAAATGGTGCTGTGCAGGCAAACTGTCCCTCACCTCTCATTTTCCCCAAATTGACAATTAAATTATTGAGTCATAAAGTTATACCACACGGAAACAGACCCTTCGGTCTAACTCATCCATGCTGACCAGATATCCTAAACTGATCTAATCCCATTTGCCAGGATTTGGCCCCTATCCCTCTAAAGCCTTTCTATTCATGTATCATTTAGATGCCTTTTAAATGTTACAATTGTACCAGCCTCCACCACTCCTCTGGCAGCTCATTCCATAATTGCACCAAATTCTGCGTGAAAAAGTTACCCCTCAGATGCATTTTTAATCCAATGAGGAGTCATCTGAGCTCAAAATGTTAGCTTGCTCTCTATCTATGCATGCTGTTTGACCTGCTGTGATCTCCAGCATTTCTTGCTTTCATTACAGGTCCCAGCATCTGCAGTAATTTGCTCCCCTTTTAAATCTTTCCCCTTTTACCTGAAACATTTGCTGTCTAGTTTTGGACTTCTTTATCCTAGATAAGAGACCTTGGCTATTCACCCTATCCATGCCTCTTATGATTTTATAAGCCTCTATAAGGTCACCCTTCAGCTTTCGCTTCAGGGACAAAAGGCCCAGCCTATTCAGTGTCTCCTTATAACTCAAACCCTCTAATCCCGGCAACATTCTTGCAAATCTTTTCTGCACCCTCTCAAGTTTAATAACATCCTTCCTACAGAAGGGTGACTAGAATTGTGCGCAAAATTCTAAAACAGATCTTACAGCTGCAACATGACATCCCAACTCCTATACTCAATGTTCTGACCAATGATTTCAAGCATGCAAAATGCCTCCTTCATCACCTTGTCTATGTAAGTCTCCACTTTCAAGGAACTATACACCATCACCCCTAGGTCTCTTTGTTCAGTAACACTCCCCAAGGCACTCACATTTATCTAAAATCAAACTCCCACCTGCCACTCCTCCATCCATTGGCTCAATTGATCAAGATCCCATTGTACTCGGAGATAAATTCCTTCACTGTCCACTACACCACCAATCTTGGTGTCATCTGCAAACTTACTAACAATTCCTGTTATATTCACAACCAAATAATTTCTCTAAGTGACAAGAAGCAGTGGACCCTGCACCAATTCCCACAGCATTTAAACGGTAATGTTGTAGAATGCTTTGCTGAAGTCCATATAGACTATGTCTACTGCTCTTCCTTCATTTATCTTCCTTATCACCTCTTCAAATAATTCAATCAAATTGGTAAGACATGTTTTCCAATGCACAGTCATGTCAACTGTCCCTAATCAGTCCTTGCCTTTCCAAATTAATGTAGCTCCTGTTCCTCAGAACCCTGTCCAACACCTGATCAACCACTGATGTCAGGCTCACTATGTGTCAGAGTGGGCTCATCATCCAATGACTGTAGACAGGATTAGAAACCGTGGAGGGCCAGCAGGAGGTGTTGCAGCTAGAAAGGACAGCAAGATTTAACAGCAACCAAAGGAAGAAGAGACCCCGAGCCCTAAAAGAAACTTTCTTAAATAGAAAATATGAAAAGGCCTCAGTCACTGGGCCACCACGGTGAAGGGAGAGGCCTTTTAGGGTTCAATCTTCAGCAGCTCATGCACTCTAGCAGGCAACGAGGACCCTAAAGCTACCTGGATGCTACATGGCCAGTACATCAATGTATCTTTAAGAGACATGCTCATGATATCAAACTCGCCAGGGTAAAGTAATCATCATCTTACCAGTTCATGGGGCTGCTCTCTCATGAGAGAGGGAGACAGAGATAGAGATAACTGATGGCAATTTAACCTGAGGGTCACCTTGCCTCAAGCCAATTTAAGGTCAGCCCTTTATGGTAGCCTCAGATAATGTAGGAGTTGAACCCACACTGTTGACATCACTCTGCATTGCAAACCAGCAATCAAAGCAATTGACCTAACTGATTCCTTTTTCATGACATTATCAGTAAATCACAGCACGTAAACTGAGGGTATGTAGATCTCATACATCATCTTACCTTGGGATCACTTGAAGCATGACATGCTGTTGAAAGCATTTTTTTTTAAATTGAATAGCTTAATGTGAGCCCAGGCACTGATGTGCCCATCCATGCAACATTCACAGCTGTGACAAGTGTTTTGCATTCTTCAATACTGTATTATCAGGGGTTAGTTTCGTATGTTACAAGAAATCACGTAAGCTTTGCCTTCCTACTAGGGAAAAACCTACATCAGAAAGTTGGCCATTTGGAGGTTACCTGTAGCCAGCGGTCTTTCCTCCACTCCCCATGGGGACCCAGAGACCAATGGAAACTCCCTGATGGCCTCTGCTGATAGATCTTTTAAGACCCTACAGGGCTTCTTTGGTCCCATCATGCCTTTGCGAAAATGGCCTATGAGAGCTGAGGGAGCTAGCAAGCTGGTGTGATAGTCATGAGGAGGGTGTTTTAAATTCCCTGCTTGTTTGCTTCTATACCAATTCCACTGAGGGTAAACTGCCAATATCGGATTAGATATATTTTTCCTCCAATCTGTCTGTATTTCAACATTCATACCAGAAGATGGAGCAAACAGACACTTAAACAGTTAAACACTCTGCAAATGCACAGTCTGAATGGTGCCTACACTGCAAGACTGACTTCAAAAAGAAATGAACAAGTCACTTTTAAATGTTTTTAAATCTCTTGGAAGAATTTTCTTTATAAATAAAGAATGTCTCTTCACAATTCTTCATTATCCTGTTCCAGTTGTAAAGGACTTTCTCTGGGTTTGATTTTCAAATTTCTTGTAAGATATTGTCAATACACTCACAGTTCTGAGGAGGGGTCACTGGACCCGAAACGTTAGCTCTGTTTTTTTCCTTCACAGATGCTGCCAGACCTGCTGAACTTTTCCAGCAACTTTGTTTTTGTTCCTGATTTACAGCATCTGCATTTCTTTCGGTTTTTATTGTCAATACATTGTCTGGAGAGGTTGTTTTCAGAGATTTCCTAAGAATGTGATTTGGCTGAATGATTGAAAACTAATTGGCTCGGATTTATAATGCTATCTTTTTCCGAATGATGCTATGTTGTGTTTCTACTGTTTACAGGGTCTTGTGACAGTCAGCTTCCCATCTTTCCTGTAAATTGATATCAGTCTGGGGCTTATGGGTTGATGCAGTTGGCTTTAGGTCCTACATCATAGTGAGATGTTGAGACAACAACCAAACAACTAGAAACAAATTTGGGAGTTTGTGCAGAACATGTGCATAAGCTCAATTACTCTTGATACACAAAGTCACCTTTGGCCATCCTTAGAAAATGAGAAACTTGCACTTCATGTGTAGCTGGCTTTGAGCACAAAGCTGTAGATGTTGATTAGTGTGGGAGTTTAATGACATGAAAGAGGGGGTATACTTTTGCTTTTCCTAATTTATTTGGAGTGCAATACCTCAGCTGCTGGGAGTCAAGATGTGAGATAATTAAAATAAACACAGAATGGAAACAAATACAACATCATAGGAGTCTGGTAAGCTGATTGACCAGTAATAAGGGACTGTGTAAATAGTTTGCAAAAGGACACCTGATTCATAGATAGTGTACAGATAAATAAACACAAAAAAACTTTAATTCACACCTGTTAGACAATTGTCTGTTTTAATTAAGGAGTGGTAATAGAATTGAATAGATTCAATAAAATCGTGGTAAAGAATCAGAATTAATCCATTCAATTAAAGTAGCTTATTGCATTTCATGAGTTACCACTTCCAGTATTGCCTGGGTGATATTACAAATCTAAGGACAGGAGAAGGCTCTTGAGCTGGTTGAGGCTTCCCCACGATTGGCTGCGATTGATCAAATGCTTGAATATCTTTTACCCACATCCATCCCTGTAACTATGTAGATTTCTGATTCTCAGTGGGCTATCTCTACCTTAAATACACTCAAAAGATGAAGCTTCCACAGCCTGTGGTAGAGAATCCCAAAAGCTCACAAAGCTCTGAGTAAACGTTTCTCCTTATTTTGATCCTAAAAAGGCATTTCCCTTGTTTTTTAAACTGTGTGCCCTGATTCTAGACTCTCCAGACAGGGAAAACCTCTTACTTGCACTTACCCTGTCGATATAGAGCCATAGAGTCAGAGTTACGCAGCACGGAAACAGACCCTTCAGTCCAACCAGTCCATAATGAACATAATCCCAAATTAAACTTGTCCCACCTGCTCCCAGCCCATGTCCCTCCAAACCTTTCCTATTCATGTATTTATCCAAATATCTTTTAAAACATTGTAGTTGTACCAACATCCACCACTTTCTCAGGAAAGTCATTTCACATACGAACCATCAGGTGTGTAAAAAAAATTCTCTCATGTCGTTTTAAAATTTCTCTTCTCTCACCTTAAAAATATGCCTCTAAGTCTTGAAATCCCCATCCTAGGGAGAAGACAACTACCATTCATTCTATCTATACCTCTCATTATTTTATAAACTTCTATCACATTGCCTCGCAACCTCCTATGCTCCAGTGGAAAAAGTCCCAACCTATTCAACCTTTCTTTATAACGCAAACATTTCATACCTGGCAACATCCTGGTAAATCTCTTCTGAACCGTCTCCAGCTTGATAATGTCCTTCCTATAACTGGGTGACCAGAACTGGACACAGTATTCCAGAAGAGACCTGCTCAATGTCCTGTACAACCTCAACATGACATGTCAAGACGCAAAAACACTGAGTAATGAAGGCAAGCTTGCCAAATGCTATTTTAACCATTGTGTCTATATGTGACACAAACTTTAAAGAATTATGTACCTGTACTCCTCAGTCCCTCTGTTCTACAATATTACTCAAGGCCCTACCATTAATTGCATAAACCCTACCCTTGTTTGTAGTACAAAAATGCAATACCTTGCATCTATCCAGATTGAACTCCATCTGCCATTTTTCAGGCCTTTGACCCAATTGATCAAGATCCCTTTGTAATCTTAGAAAACCTTCCTCACTGTCTTCAATGCCACCAATTTTGGTGTCATCCACAAATTTACTAACCATGCCTTCTATATTCTCATCCAAGTCATTTATGTAAAAAATGACAGAGGTCAGAGAATCAATCCCTGTGGAACACTGCTGGTCACAGGCCTCCAGTCCGAAAAGGAAACCTCCACTATTACTCTGTCTCCTGCCATTAAGCTAAGTATCTTTACATATTTCGTAAGTTTGAAACTCGAGAGAAAGAGATCCAGTTTGTCAAATTTGTCTTCCGAGGACAGTCCTACCAGCCAGGGAATAAGTTTGTTGAATCTTTACATTCCTTCTCTGGCAATATCCTTCCTGAGTTAACGAGATCAAAATTAAACATAGTACCTCAGGTGCAGTTTAACCAAACTCTTATCCCATTGAAACATGACATCAACTACTCCTGTACTCCAATAATCTTGTAATAAAACCTTCTAAATCACTTGCTGCACTTACTGCTAGTGACTTATTGGTATGAACACCAAGGTCCCTTTGCACATCCACGTTTAAGAAATACTCTCCACGTCTGTAGCTCCCACTAAAGTAGATAACCTCACATCTTCCTTGCAGTACCCTACCAGACACAGTCTGCCAAAGTGAGGATGACCCATTTATTCCAACTGTGTTCTGGCTCTTAGCCAATCATTAATCTATGCCAGGACATTACCTCCTACACTACATGTTTTAATTTTGCTAACATCTCCACCTGGATGAACCTTATCAAATGTTTTTAGATTGTTATGACGGTTGTTGTCAACACCATCAGATTTAAATTCAATTGGCTTTCTGTATCTCGGTGCTTTGTTTAAATTAATTAGCTGAATTCAAACTCACTGTCACAATATCAAAAACAAGACTGCTGTTTTGCCTGCCACCTGTAAGGCTTTTTTGATACACTTTGTTTCACTTTTTGAGGCTTTCTGTACTGGCAACTTCAGCTGCTGCTCACAGACATACATTTTTATTAAAATTTCTAAGTGCAGACAAAGCACAATTCTCTTTAAGGAACCACACATTTTAGCTTCCTGCCTTCCGCTTCACAATTATTCTACCCATCTTCGTAACACTTCCCTTCTTAAGAAAAGAAAATGAATACTATTATGAAAAGATGGCTTTTTTTCTAAATCATAACACTATTACCACAAAATACATAATTCAGTAGTCTAAAGTTATACCTTTCATACTAATTCAATACATACATAACATAAAACTGGCATGGTACAATCTTATCTGTACGTTTTCTTTAAACCCGCGATAATGTATCTGCAACAACACTTTTTCATCCTGCAACATGTACAATTTGTAAGTTAAAAGTTTGTAACATAAGACTCCAATGAAATAGTCTCATATTTTTGTCCTTAAATTTTTCCAATAAAGAAAGAGAGAGGGTTGTGGTCTGCATAAACAACCATCTCCAAAATATTGTTCATAACATAAACCTCAAAATGTTGTAAGGCCGGTACCAAACTCAATGATTCTTTTTCAACAGTGGAGTATTTTCTCTGAAGAATATCCAATTGGCTTTTCGATTCTGCCATCATCGCCCTGCATCAACACAGTTCCAACCCCTACATTGTTAGCATCGATAGTGACTTTAAAGGGTTGAGAAATTTGGTGTGGCTAAAACTGGTGCAATGGTTAACATGGCTTTTGAATTCTCAAATACCTCCTGGCATTGTTCTGTCTACCGAAAGTTTGTGTTCTTCTTTAGCAAATCCATAAGGTGTCACCATGCTACTAAAGTTTGGCACAAACTTCCAGTGGAATCCGCTCAATCCCAAAAAATTAAAGCTCCTCTTTCTTCAAAGATGGTCTTGGAAAATTCTTGATGGCCTTTGTCTCTATGTTCTTTGGGGTCATTCTCCAATGTCTAATGTTATGTTCCAAGAACATCACTTCTGCCTTCACAAATTCAGTCTCAGCTAAATTTATAATCAATTTTGCCTCCCATTATCTTTCAAAGAGCTCCGCCAAATGCACCATGTGATCTTTCCATGAATGGCTAAAGATCACAATGTCTTCTACATAAACGACACAGTTATTCAAACCTGCCACAACTCTGTTCATAAGTCTTTGGAATTTGGCTGGTGCATTCTTCATACCAAAGGGCATTAATTTAAATTGATACAGCCCATTTGGGGTCACAAATGCAGAAACTTCTTTTGCTCTCTCTGATAAACACACTTAGGTACTTGCCAGTAACCATGGAGTAAGTCCAACTTGGAGATACATGTGGCTTCTCCAACTAATTCCACACAGTCCTCTAGCCTTGGAATTGGGCACATATCCAACTTAGTTACAGCGTTGACCTTCCTATAATCCACACAGAACCATTGAGTACCATAAGGCTTTGGAACTAACATGATCAGCAAGCTCTACTCACTTTGACTTGGCTCGATGAAGTCTTTTTGGAGCATCGCTTCCACTTCCTTCTATACCTGCGTGGCTTTAAAAGGATTAAACCTGTAGGGGTGTTATTTTATTGGAATAGCATTCCCTATTTCAACCTCATCCATTAAAATATAGTCCTCCCCATTCTGTTCCTACAGATGTCCTCATATTTCTACAAAAAGCCTTTCAATTCAGTCCTCTCTGCCCGAGACAGATAGCTCACTATCCTATCCCATTCTCTAAGGATTTCCTCATTATTTAACTTACTTTGAGGCACATCAAAATCAAATGATTTGGATTCTGATTCCTCACTCTGAGGGGTTGGAACTAATACCTGTTTCTCTGGTTCCCTTTCCAAAGGAGCTAGTTTTATTACTTTCTGTGGCTTATCTGTCATTTGAAATGTATGACAGATACGGCAAAATTCAACCACATCCTTATGCAATCCAAGCCAATAGAAGCACTTCTATATTTTAGCCTGAGCCTTCCTCACTGCTAAATGACCTCCTATCGGTAATTCATTGTCTACACATGTTACCTCCTGTCTGTATGCTACTGGCAACTTCAGCCCATGTCTCCTCTACACTAACCTCCTCTTCTTACTAAATAAAGTTTTCCCACAGAGGTGAAGTCTTTGTCGAGATTGGATACTGACTCACTATCCAGCCGTGACTAGGCTAAATACTCTCCTGCAGCTTCCAGACTTCTTTTGGGAGTTCCTTCACGACCTTAAATAATCTCACGGTTCAGCGTCTTTTACCACATCCTTTTTTCCCTGTGCCTTTCTTAAACCACCAGCACTGCCACTTTACATGTCCCGCCTTATGGCAGTGAAAACACCCAAGGCCTCTTGCCTCCTTTTCATCCTCTTGGGTTTCCTTTATCATTTGTGGTAAACTGTTCCCAGTGTGATCTACTTTTTGTTTTTCATTGAAGGATCTCCCTTTTTCCCAATTTCTATACCTCTCGGAATGAAATTGTTGTCTGAAGCTAAATTTTGATTTATGCGCTAATGCATATTTATCCGCCATCTCTGCCACTGTTCTTACTTTGGTAGCTTTCTGTTCCTCAGTATGAGTTCTTATCATTTCTGGAAGTGAGTTTTTAAACTCGTTCAGCAGAATAATCTCTCTATGATCCTCAAACATCTTTTCTATCTTTAATGCTCTCACCCATCTATCAAAGTTATTCTGTTTAATTCTTTCAAACTCAACATAACTTTGACCGGGTTCCTTCTTAACGCTTCTGAACCATTGTCTATATGCTTCTGGTACCAATTCATAGGCACTCAAAATAGTCTGATTTACTTCAGAGATAGTAGGAACTGCAGATGCTGGAGAATCTGAGATAACAAGGTGTAGAGCTGGATGAACACAGCAGGCCAAGCAGTATCAGAGGAGCAGAGAGGCTGACGTTTCGGGCCTAGACCCTTCATCAGAAATGGGGGAGGGGAAGGAGGTTCTGAAATAAATAGGGAGAGAGGGGGAGGCGGATAGAAGATGGATAGAGGACAAGATAGGTGGAGAGGAAACAGACAGGTCAAAGAGGCGGTGATGCAGCCAGCAAAGGTGAGTGTAGGTGGGGAGTTAGGGAGGGGATAGGTCAGTCCAGGGAGGATGGACAGGTCAAGGGGGAGGGATGAGGTTAGTAGGTAGGAGATGGAGGTGTGGCTTGAGGTGGGAGGAGGGGATAGGTGGGAGGAAGGACAGGTTAGGAAGGTGGGGACGAGCTGGGCTGGTTTTGGGATGCAGTAGGGGGAGGGGAGATTTTGAAGCTTGTGAAGCTTGTGAAAGCAACCGCAGGAAGTGCTACACCTGCCCCCACACCTCCTCCCTCACCCCCATCCCAGGCCCCAAGAAGACTTTCCACATCAAGCAGATGTTCACCTGCACATCTGCTAATGTGGTATACTGCATCCGCTGTTCCCGTTGTGGCCTCCTCTACATTGGGGAAACCAAGCGGAGGCTCGGGGACTGCTTTGCAGAACACCTACGCTCGGTTCGCGATAAACAACTGCACCTCCCAGTCGCAAACCATTTCAACTCCCCCTCCCATTCCTCAGACGACATGTCCATCCTGGGCCTCCTGCAGTGCCACAACGATGCCACCCGAAGGTTGCAGGAACAGCAACTCATATTCCGCTTGGGAACCCTGCAGCCCAATGGTATCAATGTGGATTTCACAATCTTCAAAATCTCCCCTCCCCCTACCGCATCCCAAAACCAGCCCAGCT
>NC_063333.1:149916363-149961244 GCF_021869965.1 Rhincodon typus | reverse complement strand
TCGGGCCTAGACCCTTCATGAAGGGTCTAGGCCCGAAACGTCAGCCTCTCTGCTCCTATGATGCTGCTTGGCCTGCTGTGTTGATCCAGCCCTGCACCTTGTTGTCTCGGATTCTCCAGCATCTGCAGTTCCTACTATCTCTGTCTGAGGTTTGCTGCAGTGCTCCAGCGAAGCTCAGCACAAACTGAAGAAAACAGCACCTTATTTTTCTGTTTGGGAACTCTGCTGCCTTCTGGCCTCAATATCGAATTCAACAATTTTAGGACTTGAGGCAACTTCTTTTATGTCCTCACCCCAAACCCCACACACCAGGCCTTGTTATCTGCTTTTACACACAACCCATTGTTAGCCACTAACTGTCTCCATTGATAGCTATTCACTCTCCTAACCAGATCATTGTCCACTCCTTTGTCTGTCTAACTGTTCTTCTCTCTCTTTGGGGTCTATTCTTTATCCTATCGTTTACTCCCTTCCCGCTCCTCAGCCTCTGCCTTATTTTCTGCATTTAAGGGTGGCACAGTGGCTCAATGATTAGCACTGCTGCCTTACAGCACCAGGGACCAGGATTCAATTCCACTCTCAGATGACTGTCCGTATGGAGTTTGCACGTTCTCCCCGTGTCTGCGTGGGTTTCCTCCCACAGTCCAAAGATGTGCAGGTTAGGTCGATTGGCCATGCTAAATTGCCCATAGTGTTCATGGATGTGTAGATTAGGTGTGTTATAAGGGGCTGGGTCAGTGTGGACTTGTTGGGCCGAAGGGTCTGTTTCCACACTGGAGGGATTCTACGATCTAAACTAACATTTTCCTAGCTACCTTCAGGTCTGAGAAAGGGCCACTTAACCCAAAACGTTAACTCTGATTTCTCTCCAGAGATGATGCCAGACCTGCTGAGCTTTTCCAGCAATTTCTATCTTTTCTTCTGATTTACAGCATCCATGGTTTTTTAGTTTTTTTTATGAAAAGTCACACACATAGTTCTGACTACTTCCTGACAGTGAATACTTGACTGGGTACACAGCTGGCACCAGGGATCCCACAATTTCCCAGCAGTGGTGAGTATGTCTGCCGATGGTGAATGGGAGAATTGGGCCAACATCAGAAAAACAAGGCATCATAGAGGCATGGAACCCAGTCAATGAGGCAGAAACCCTTCATGAAGAACAACGGAAATGGCACTTAGCTGATTTTTGGTGAGATTGAGCCCTTCTGTGTACACACACAGGTAACTGTTGCAAATTTTTGCTTCCCCTGGCCTTGTACCTGCACTCAACCTGTCCGTTGAAAACTGTTGATGTGACATTGGTCACCTCAATTTCTCTGCCCCCCTCATCTAATCCAACCTATCTCTACACCCCCGCTCCCCAAACTGACTACACTCTGTGCTCTCAGATCCCACCCTGACTTTGTTATTGAGCCTGCCGATAAGGGTGGTGCTGCTGTAGTCTGGCGCACTGACCTCTACATTGCAGAGGCTGAACGCCAGCTCTCAGATACCTCCTCCTATGTTCTCCAACCCCACCATCACACATCAGGCCATTGTATCAACTATGTCACTTACCAGATTTCATCTGGTGATCTCCCCACCACTGCTTCCAGCTGATAACTTCCCAGCCTTGCACAGCTCACTTCTACCTCCTTCCAAAAATCCACAAACAGGACTGCCAAGGAAGACCCATTGTTTCAACCTGTTCCTGCCCCACAGAACTTATCACTTCCTACCTTGACTCAGTTTTTTCTCCCCGATCTAGTCCCTGCCCGCGTACATCCGTGATTCCTCTGGCGCTTTACACCAGTTTAGGAATTTCTGGTTTGCTGGCTCCAACCACCTTCTCTTTATGATGGACATGCAATCCCTTTACACATCCATCCCTCATCAAGATGGTCTCAGGGATCTCTGCTTCTTCCTGGAGGAAAGGCCTGAACCATCCCCACCCACCACCAACTTCCTCCGCTTGGCCGAGCTCATCCTCATCCCTCAACAACTACGCTTTTAACTCCTCTCATTTTCTTCAGGTCAGATGGGTGACCATGGGCATGGGCCCCAGTTATGCTTGTTTCTTTTTGGTGTCTGTGGAACATTCCTTGTTCCAGTCCTATTCTGGGTGTCTCCCACAACTCTTCCTCCGGTATATTGATGATTTCATCTCTGGTCTGGAATTGGAAATGTTTATCATTTTCACTTTCAATTTCTCCCCTGCCCTCACTTTTACCTGGTCCATCTCTGACTCTCCCTTCCCTTCCTTGACACCTCTGTTTCCATTGCTGGAAATAGGCTGGCCGCCAATATATACTATAAACCTACTGGCTCCCATAGTTATCTGGATTATACATCCTCACACCCTGCTTCCTGTAAAGACTCCATTCCATTCTCCCAGTTCCTCTGACTCCAACACATATGTTCCGATGATGCCAACTTCGATAAAGAAGCCTCCAAAATGTTCAGTTTCTTCCTCAACCGAAGATTCCCCAGCACTGTTCTCTACAGGGCCCTCAGCTGGGTCTGACCCATCTCCCGCACTTTGGCCCTAACCACTACTCTTCCCTCCCGCAACAACAAGAGGGTTCCCTTTGTCCTTGTTCATCACATTATTAACACCTTTCACCACAACCTCAAGTTCACCTGGACCATCTCTGATATCTCTCTCTACTTCCTGGACCTCTCTGTCTCCATCTCTGGTGACCGCCTCGAAACTGACATCTATTTTAAGACCACTGACTCCCACAGCTACCTAGACTACACCTCCTCTCACTCACTTTCCTGCAAAAATGCGATTCCCTACTCTCAATTTCTCTGCCTCTGCCGCGTCTGCTCCAAAGATGGAGCGTTCTACTCCTAAATATCCCAGATGTCCTCTTATTTAAAGGACCGCAACATCCACCCTTCAGTGTTCAAAAATGCCCTCAACCGCATCTCTTGCATTTATCGCACCTTAGCCCTCGTATCCCTTCCCCGCAACAAAAACAAAGACAGAATCCCCCTTGTCCTCATGTATCACCTCACTACCCTCTGTATCCAATGTATCATTCTCCGCCACTTCCGCCACCTGCAATCTGACCCCACAAAAAAAGATATATTTTCCTCCCCACCCCTATCTGCCTTTCGTAGGAACCGCTCTCTCCGCGAACCCCTCATCCGCTCCACACTCCCCACCAGCCCCAAAAACCCCGATACTTTTCCCTGCAACCGCAGGAAGTGCTACATCTGCCCCTACACCTCCCCCCTCACTTCCATTCAAGGCACAAAACAAACCTTCCACATCAGACAGGGGTTCACCTGCACATCTGTCAATGTGGTCTATTGCATCCGTTGCTCCCGATGTGGCCTCCCCTATACCAGTGAAACCAAGTGGAGGCAGGGAGACCGTTTTGTAGCGCACCTGCGCTCTGTACATGACAAACAACAACACCTTCCAGTCACCAACCATTTTAACTCCCCCTCCCAATCCCTGGGTGACATGTCCATCCTGGGTTTCCTCCAGTATCACAATGATGCCACCTGCAAACTGGAGGAGCAGTACCTCATATTCCGCCATATTGTAGCTCTGCAAATCAGTCACTGTGTCTACCCTTGCTCTCACCGATGTTAAGGAGGCCACATTGAGAGCAACAGATACAGTAGACCAGGTTGGAAGACATACAGGTGAACCCCTGTTGGATATGGATAACCTGTCTTGGGCCTTGGATTGAGGTGAGAGGGGAAGTGTAGGGGCAGGTGTAGCACTTCCTAAGTTTGCAGGGAAAGGTGCCCGGGGTGGTGGGGCTAGTGGGGAGTGTGGAGTGGACAGGGGAGTCGCGGACAGAGCGGTCCCCAGGAAAGGCAGATAGGCGTGGGGTCAGATTGTAGGTAGTGGAAGTGGCGGAGGATGATGAGCTGGATGTGGAGGTTGCTGAGGTGGTATGTGAAGACCAAGTGGATTCTGTCCTTATTTTTGTTGGGGGGAGGGGATTTGAGGACAGAAGTGCATGAAATGCAAGAGATGCAGTTGAGGGCATTTTCAATCAACAGAGGGGGGAGGTTGCAGGCCTTGAAGTAGGAGGACATCCATCCTGGGCCCCCTCCAGTGTCACAATGACGTCACATGCAAACTGGAGGAGCAGCACCGCATATTCCACCTCAGGACCTTATAGCCCGATGGATTGAACATAGATTTCACCAGTTTCAAAATCTACCCCACCCCCCACCCCGGCCACATCCTGTGTCCAACCCTCCCTCTCATTCCCGCCTCCTTAACCTGACACAACCTGTCCTTCTTCTCTCCCACCTATCCATCCCACCCATCCCACTGACCAATCCCCACCACTTCCTACCTGCATTCACCTATCAGCATCCCACCTACATTCCCCCAGCCCTATCCCACCTCCCTCTATTTACTTCCCAGTGCCCTTCCCCCTCCTCAGTCCTGACGATGGGTCCATGCCCAAAACGTTGACACTCCTGCTCCTCTGGTGCTGCCTGGCTTCCTGTGTTCCTCCAGCTCCACACTGTATTCACTCTGACTCCAGCATCTGCAGTTCTTACCATCACCCAGATGAAAGAGCATGTTGGGAATGGAAACAATAAATACTGGTCCAGCCAGTAATATCCACATCCCGTGAGCAAAAAACATCTCATTTAGTGCTGAGAAGTAAATAATTTCAAAAAATAAATATTTGCTGTAAAGAATGATCCGAGAAGGGGTCTTTGGTCGCTGGTGAAAGGAATAACTCAGCATTTCATGGCAACTGCTTATTAATAACTTTTGGAAGATGGGAGACATTAGCATTATGATCATGTCATTGGATTAGTAATCCACAGTAATGATGTGCAAGATATGGCTCACAATTCCACTGTGACAGCTAGGTAATTTAATTGTTGTTCGTACATTAATTAACTACATTTGGATTGAAAAGCTGGGATCTAGTAGCATCAGTAACAGTATTACTGCAGTGTTAGCATCATCAATAGTGGCGTTGAAATTGACACAATGTCATAACAAAGTCTGATTCACTATAAATTACAAATGATTGCTGTTACATCTCTCTATACTCATTGACATTCAAACGCAATGATTGAATCTGAAAACTGAAAGTGTGTTCAGAAGGGTTGTGCTGTCTATTGGATTCAAATTCCTGTTGCCCTCTTGTTACTTACAGTTGAGATATTGCTGCTGTGTTCAATAGAATGAGTAAGCTGTAACAAATTGTTCAAAGTTTATAGCCAATGTAATTGTGAAGTACTCATAGTTCAGCACGAATATGATAAGACAAACGGCCTCTGATCCTGCCTGAGTTTATCACAATTCAGATAAAACATGAGTTTAATGTAATGGATATGTCTACTACATATTGCTGTGTCATTCAAAACAAAAACTAATTGCCGGTTATTAATTCTTCCTGACAAAATCATTTTCAATGTCTGAATCCGACGTCACTTGGGCAGCTGGGTGTACAACTAAAACAGTGTAGAGGATTCTTACTCTGCTCCTGTTTCTTATTGTTCTTCTATTCATCCTCCATTCTATTAGCGAATAAAGGGAATGTACACAAACGTGATAGGCAGTTACTTACTGATATTCATACATTTCCAACAGGAACAGGAGCAGATCATTCAGCCCCCTCAAGCCTGTCCCACTGTTTAATGAGATCCTGGCTGGTCTGTGGTCTAATTCCATATCCCTGCCTTTGGCCTATATCCCTTAATATCTTTGTTTAACAAAAACTTATCTACCTCAGATTTAAAATTAACAACTGATTCTGCATCAACTTCCGCTTGTGGAAGAGATTTCCAAACATTTATTATTCTTTTATGTGTAGAAGTGCTTCCTAATATCCCTCTTAAACAGTCTGGCCCTAAATCTCAGACTATGCACCCGGGTTCTCGAATCCCCAGCCAGTGGAAATAGTTTATCTTTATCTACTCTGTTTTTCTCTTGTTAATATTTTGAAAACTTTGATCAGATCACCCCTTAGCCTTCTAAATTCTAGAGAAAACAGGCCTAATTTGGATAATCTCTCCTTCCAATTTAAACCCTGAAATCTAAGTATCATTCTTGTAAACTTACATTGTCCTCCCTCCAGGGCCAATCACATCCATCCTGAGGTGTGGTGCCCAGATCTGCTCCTGCTACTCTAAGCAAGGTCTAACCGTGTTTTGTATAACTCAGGCATAACTTCTGCATCCTTGTAATCCAATTCTCTAGATATAAAGATTTCCATTAGCATTCCTGATTATTTCCTGTACCTGTTTGTGACATTTTAAAGATCTATGCACCTGAACCACCATTTCTCTTTGAGCATCCAGTGTATTTAACTTCATAGCATTTAGAAAGTTCACTGATTTATGTTTTTTCAATCTAAATTGGATAACCTCTCATGTGCCTACATTGAACTTTATCTGCCACAGTTTCTTTTTCCCAGTCACCTAGTCTATCAATATCCCTTTGCGCTATTACCTACACGGTCTACAATGCTGCTTAACCTTGTGTCATCAGCAAATTTGGATTTGTGATTTGCTATGCCATTATCCAAGTTGTTAATGAATAATGTAAATAGTTCAGGCTCTAACGCAGATCCTAGTGGGACCCAACTGGTCATATCCTGCCAATATGAGTGTCTACCCATTACGCCTATTTTCTGTCACCTACAATTCGACCAATTTCCCACCATGTCAGTAACTTGTCCTCAATCCTGTGGGCTTCTATCTTAGTTAACTGTCCCTTTTAGGGGACTTTACCAAATACATTCTGGAAGTCCATATATACAACATTCCCCTGTACACTACCTTAGTTACCTCTTCAAAAAATTCAATGTGTTTTATCAGGATTGACCTACCTGTCATGAATCCATGCTGGCTCTCCCTGATTAACTGAAAATTTTCAAGGTGTTCAGTTAATCCACCCTTGATTAAAGACTTTAACAATTTCCCCACCACAGATGTAAGGTACAACAATTATTGTACCTCAAGTGCTTGTAAAGAAATGGACAGTTCTATTGTCTGAAAACTGAGTTGATAGCCTCTTTGATTGCCCTTTCTCCTATTTAGCTCCTCTTCATGAATCATGCTGAGATTTCTCAGCATGCACAGAAATATTTTGGGCTTTTGTACAATCCAGTTTCTCACCTTGTTCAGGTGACGAGCAGTTCCTTTGTAATGGTGGTAGTGGGGCGGTGCGGTTTCCAATGTTCCAGAAGGCTCAGACTGACGCTTCTGCCTTATGTCTAAAACCGAGGCAATTCAGACACAATGAATGGAGTCACAGAATGAACAATCCCACAATACAATTGACTCATTCTCCATAATTAGGTGTCTAGACTAAATAAGCTGTCAGTCTGGAGACCACAGAAGAAAGAAAATGAAACTGATGCTGCAGAAAGTGTTATTATAAGATGTATCAGTTTTTATTCCAATTTTATTTGAAGTCCCACGGCAATACTGCAAAAGGTCACATAGTCCTGACATTTGACATGATGATAAATGTTTATAAAGTTGTTGCTATTCCAGGTTGGCCTTAGAAGCTGGCTCTGCAATATCTGTGTGCAAAGGTTTTTAAGCTAAATGACAGAATTTACATTTGCCAATAAACCAATTTAACAGTCAGCTACAAATAGTCAATTCAGTTTTAGTTCATAACTCATACATTTAGCTTGACAATAAATGGTTTCCTTTTACTGTTAAATTAGCTGGAACTTTAAAGCTTTTAGAGATATGTTGGTTAAGAAATATAGGAGAATTATGAATGTGATCATTAAATAGATCATTCCCCAAATGTCATATTTTAATTGGATGTATAAGACAAATCCTATCTCCACATCTCTATTAGTGTCATTGGTTTAAGCTTAAGTCATGGAGAAAATACTGGCAGGGTTTTTTTAATACAGCTTGGGGAAAGGACAGATTTATTTTCCCATAATCACTCAGTACAGACACATCTCTAGTTTGTTTTCAGCGATTTTTATTTGAACTATATTTATACCCATTTGTTTGTTCTGTATCTTGCATTGCCGAGCATGTTGGCACCAAGGGGGAATGTTTCGTTGTATGGCGGGGGCCATTTGCTATGATCCTGTCACATTGCAGAGGAAAGCTTACTTCACTGGGAGTTGGGAAGGGGGAGAATTGCAGCATTGTTTCACTTATTCTAACAGTGATCCTTATATAAGCCCTGTGTGACACCACTGATCAGTACTGTATCTATCTCCCTATCCAAACAAGATGGCAATCAAAAAGGACATAAAGCTCAGCTGGGGTCTGGGGTGGTGGTCACTCGAGCCAAAACATTAACTCTGATTTCTCTCCACAGATGCAGCCAGACCTGCTGAGCTTTTCCAGCAATTTCTTTTTTGTCACTGTTTAAATTCATCAAATTAAACATTGTGGCAACAGACTGACACTTCAACTGGAGGTATAATTAATCTTTTACAAAGTGGGCAGCAAAGGAGGATCCCAAAGTATGGAAAGTCAGAAATTTCAGCGTGGAATGTAGATCATCTGGTGACAGTCTGGAGTCTGTGAAGGAGATTTACAGCTAAATACTATAATAATCTAGGCTCATATGGCCCTCTTCTCAATGAGGTGACAACAGAGTGCTTCTCTTTCAGAGATCTTCAAACTCTCAGATGGAAATAGTTCAAACATTTACAACAGGACACGGTGGCTCAGTGGTTAACACTGCTGCCTCACAGCAGGGACTCGGGTTCGATAGCACCCTTGGGGTGTCTGCCTGTGTGGAGTTTGTACATTCTTTCCATGTCTGCGTGGGTTTCCTCTAGGTGTTCAGGTTTCATCCCACAGTCCAAAGCTGGCCATGGGAAATGTAGGGATAGGGTAGGGAGGTGAGATGCTCTTCAGAGGGTCAATGTGGACTTAATGGGCTGAATGTTTCCACACTGTAGGGATTCTATAATTATATGAAATGGGGTATGTAAAAGGGCAAGGGCATTTATTCTGGATGAGAGTGAAAAGTGAGTGTCAATTTCATACTGTATTGAAATTTCTCCCTGCCTTAATTATCCTGAAAAGTTGGTACAGTGAGAGCAGAAATTTGTATTTAAATGTTGCTGTATTCAATCAAATTTTCAACATGAGCTTCTAGCACATAACTGGACTATGGCGAGGTAAAGGCAATCTGGAGACAGAGAACTTGGCTCAGGATTTGGAGCAGCTGGAAACAGCAGGAGGATGAGGTGAAGCTGGAAATTTGCCAGCCCTTGGACATTCCCCTGGGCAATCAACTGGCGATAGCCCATTGCGCCTCAAGGATGCTTAGTCTTGAGTTGCTAGATCTGTTTGAAGTCTGTCCCATTTAGCACGGTGATAGTGCCACACAACATGATGGAGGATATTCTCAATGTGAAACAGGACTTTATCTCCACAAGGACTGTGCAGTGGTCAACCCTTACTGATACAGTTATGGACAGATGCGCCTGCAGTCGGCTGATTGGTAAGAATGAGGTCAAATATGTTTTTCCTGTTATTGGTTCCCTCACTACTTGCCATAGACCCAGTCTAGCAGCTATGTGTTTTGGGACCCAACCATCTCGATCAGAAGTACTGCTGTCGGGGCCACTCTTGGTGATGGACATTGAAATCAGAGTGCATTTTGCATCTTGTCACCGTCAGTACTTCCTTCTTTAAGTTGTGATTCTGTTCTCATAATTCAACTTCAGCAATTTCAAAAATTATTGACAAACTAGGCCTGGAATGGTTCAGAGGGAAGTTCTCCTGTTTTGGAGCCAGAATATACAATTGAAACTGCAGGACTCATTGCGAATGAAAGAACATAGAGCCAGGAGCAGCCTACTGATGTGGATTTGCACCAAACTCCTGAGGAGCATTAACAACAGACTGTACGAACAGCTCCCAAATCCAAAATGATGGTTGAGATGAAAGGTGATTAACCAGAATTGGGCAGCCATGATATAACATGGTGAAAACCAACAGAGGAGTGAATCAACAGTGTGTGTACAAATATAGACTGAAGTGATCATTTAATAAGACTTTGTTATAATCCTTTGTACTCTTCCCTTATACAATTTATTTGGATCATTTACTTCAACATATAGATTATGAATATATTGACTTCAATTTACTTAATTAAAAATCATCATGTTAGCCTACTCTCAGCTTCTACTTCAGATTTTCTTTTTTTAAAAGTTCGAATGTTCTGAAATGTGTTTCCTATGCAAATGCTCCCCACAGTTAATCAATAAAATACCAATCAGGTATGTCAAATAAATGGATAATGGGCAATTAATTGTCACGAGAAACCGATAACTGTTGATTTGTCAGAAAGATGTTTCAAGGTTAAAGATTCATTCCCAATGTTCTGACAGGAAAGACTGGCTACAGTATGGATGTTGAAAGGCTTTGAAATAAGGTTGTCAATGCTATGCTGTAACAAGGTTAAAATAAAACAATTAGGATTGAAATATATGCTCATATTTCAATTATACAAGTCGTGTAGCAGTTCCTGTCAAATACAAAATTTACCATTGATTGTGGTAAATAAGTCGAATCATTGTACAAGATCATCTCATTTTTGCTACGCCAAAAATCATACTTTCACATGGATTCAGTTATAAGAGTTACCACCCACCTCTTTAGCTACAAAATGTTCTGCTTACAACAGCAGTCAGCATTAATTCTTCATCCCAGATAAGTATGGTCTACTTCTTGTATATTGTAAGTCAGCACATGGGGTTAATCCAGCAATATGGGCTATGATGTGAAGAACACGGTAGTTAAATATGTGATCACACAACAGTCTTCAGGATAGCGAGGTGCAGGCAAGCCGGCAGGGGCACCCGAAGGTGGACACGTGGTCTAGCGACAGCCCAGCCTGGCAGGGGAGCTGGGAACTCTTGGTTGTGGGGCGGGTGTGGGTTCAGTAGGGTCAGCAAGGTGGGCCCAAGAGATGGTGGGGTAACTCCTACATTGGTAGGTCCGGGGCAGGAAGCAGAAAGGCACTGGGGGTCTCCTTTGATGTAGGTGCCTGCATGGCCTGGGTTGGAAAGGCAGATATTCTGAACTTTCTACTTCTTTATTTTTCTAATTTATTTCTATGACCTATAATGCTGGACTATTTAATTACTTACTTTTCTAATTTTTTTTTGTTTCCTAAGATTTTGTTTTTAGGTATCCATACCTCAGTACTTTTCTACCTGAGATGGTGCTGTAATGTAGCAACTGTAAACTTTTCACTGTCCTCATTTGAGTACATGTGACAGTAAAGCTAATTCAATTCCATTCAACTGCCTGCACATGTTGGGTAAACAGGACCCTCCAGCAAAGAGAATGAAGGGAAAAGCTGCTTTCAAGATGCATGCCATAGCATTTGCTAACTCACAATGTGGCAGCAAGAGAGTTTTCTAGTGAAAAACTGATCCCTTTTAGAAGAAAACATATTTCACCCTGAAGAAGATGAACAGGGATCAGTCATAGAGTCAGGCAGCATGGAAACAGACCCTTCGGTCCAACTCATTCACATCGACAAGACATCCCAATCTCACTCAGTCCCATTTGCCAGCATTTGGTCCATATCCCTCTAAATCCTTTCTATTCATGTACCCATGCAGATCGCTGGACTGACCTTAAGAAAGATGCATTGGACTGTGTCCTCAAATTATCAGAATAGTGTCATCATCAACTGAAATATAATGTGTATGCATATGTACCAGTTAGGGAGATCCATACCCAGATTGTGCTGACAATTTTAGTCAAACAATTTGTTGGAGCAGCTGCTTCATGAAATGTTGGTGAACAAAGAGCCGGATTGCTCAGAGATTACCAACCCAGCTCAATGTCAAAGTAACCAGTTCCCAGTGATTCATCATCAGGCAACAACAAAAATAAGAGAATCCGTGAAGACACGTCTACGTGTGGTTTGCATATTTGCCCAGTAGCCCAGACTTTGCAAACAAAATGACAGAATGAGAGTCACAATTGGTTCTATCCTATGAGTAAATAAACATGGAAGCAACCTGAAGAATATGAGGAACAGTGGGAAGGACGAGGAGGTGAAATGGATGAGATGGATGAGGTAGGGTAGATGAGTGTGTGCAGGGTGAGGGTGAGGGGGTGGGAGGAGAGTGAGAGCTGGAGGGCTTTCTTGTTTTTATTAGCTGCAATGATGTAGCAGACCTTCAAAGTGAGGTTTGTAAACAGCTTGCCTTGGTGCCCTGTAGCTGCCTCTGAACTGTTCTCAAGGTGTGTTGGTCTAACTGAAGGTTGCTGTACCTGACTACCTAAAAAGAAAACAAAACACAATAAAACTGCTGAACCAGACAAACTGTTCCCACGTATCTTGTCCACCTCCAAATGGAGCTCCAGTGTGACCAGTGTATTCATTTCTACGTAATATTTTCTTCTTCCTGCTCTTCCCTCTGGGAATGAAAAGCCCATCATTGTAGGAACTTTTTCCCAAAATAGGCTGGTCAAGCTGAGAGTTTTCCCAACTCCCACTACCCACCAGGAAGATGAAAAGTCAGCTGATTGGCTGTTTCTTTTTCCACTGACACTGTCTGGCCTGATCTGTAGTTGCAGCATTCTCTGAGTTGATTACATTTTTTTGTGCAAGAGTATTCTTTCAATGGATTAGCACCGTATAAAAAGTAATATCACATCGGCTTAAATAAAATCTGGCAATATAATATAGAGGAAAAGAAAATTTTATCGTAAGTTTACGGTAAGAATGTATTGTTGTCAGATGAGGCATACAAATAAAACCTGTAGCTCACAACCATACCGGACATCTCAATGCCTTTTAAAAGAGGGAAAAAAGTTAAATCAACCGAAAACAAAAATACCTCCAGCCATGTAAGATTCCCAGTGGCTGAAACTGTCAAGGAGAATGATATTTCTTGAAGAACTCAGTACCTGGGGCACAGTTTGATGGTTGATTACACATTCTCTCTGTTTGTGTGGTGACTATTAAGAAAATATCCTGCTGTTTTCATAGATTTGTGGATGTTTACAGCACAGAAGGAGACCATTCGGCTCATCACATCTGCACTGCTCAGCTAGGAACTGACTGAACTAATCCCAATTTGCAGCTCCTGGCACATAGTTCTGGAGGCTACGGTAATGCAAGTGACCCAAGTGATTTCAAGTATTTTGCCAAGGAACAAAAATTATGTCCTGGCGTTTTGTGAAGATGTCCTCTCCTCACTAAAATGAGCCACTTACTTTGTTGTTTCTATGAAAGAGAATTAATTGAATTCCTGAGATTTGAAGGAATTTCTTCTGCCAGGGGGTAATGAGTGCTAGAATTTGCTACCCAAGAGAATTGTGGAGTCTGGATGACTGAAATTATTTGAAATATTCTTGTTGGGGGTGATAGGTGCAGGTGGAGGTGGAGGTAGTTGACCACTATAAGGAGTTGGCCTCAAAGAAGAGTTGAAGCTTGTGGTAGATCAACCACGATCCTGGAGAATGATGGAACAGGTTTGAGAGGCTGATTATCTTATTCATGTTTCTTGTCTTGTATTATGCTCGTAAACAATAATAGTGCATAAAACATCCTTTATTCTACTTTCATCCTGTTGTTCAGAATTGGTTCAAAGCATTTCATTTTTAAATGAAATTTCTTAATGTGCAGGGTCAGACCTTATTCTGGATAAAGCAGTAGAAATGTTGCTAACAGCATAATCCCATAAAGAACAAATAGGTTTACTTTTATAGATTCTATGAAAATGACTAGCAAAGAGGAATTTCATTACAATACATGTAGAACTCCCTGTGCAGTGATAATCTATCATCACAAAGAGGCAGAAATTGGCTTCAAAGAATAAAGAATCAAAGAGTAAAATAAAAACTGTTCACGTAATTTGTACAATTTCTCAGTTAAAATAAAATAAAGTCAGCTCCCAAAACATATATGTGCCCTGTTATCCTTATAATGGTATCGGTCAAATCTAAAGTGAAAGGTACAGTCTGTCAACATTTTTCACTCAGAAACGCAGCCTCATTTTGTTTGACTAGTCACACAGGTGAATTACTCTTTTAAAGATTTAGAACAAGAGAGGGTGTAATCTTGATGCAAATAGAACAGTTTGTGGATCAGCATTGCTGATCCTTGTCCCTTGCACTACTCTGAGATTGCTCTCAACTTCTGCTGCAATTTATCAATTAGTTTAAACTGATGTGTAACTCTGGTGTATCTGAGAAACAATTTCCTGGCCTCTTTGTAAGAACCATTCACTTTTGCACAAAGCAAACAAAAAAATCACAATTTCAGGCCAAGTTTCTTTTTTCCCTTTGGCCATGAACTTCATTTTGTATTTTGCTGGATCTGAACTAGGACAAAGAACTTCTGTAAATTATTTTCATTAAAATATCTTTGTTCTTTCTGAAATTCAACCAGCTTCCTTCAAAACATGATTTATATCAAGACACTACTCATGTGTTTCCAAGTGTTACAAAAAGTATTAGATGGGGAGGAGTATTAACAACAGAAGGCAAAGTGAAATGTCATAGATCATGTGCACTTATGGAAGTGACATTGATTGTAATTTTAGGTGTGACAAATTTACTTTATTTTCTAGGACTATAAACAGAGACTGGTGCAACCATTACTCTGTACTGTGACTGCTACTTTACAAAGTGAATGTTAATGTTAAGCTTCTAAGCAGTGCAGGTAATATCATGTCACCTCCATTCATAAAGTTGTTCCAGATTAGATTTAAACTTTAGCAGGAGCAGCTGACTCCATAACCTAAAGCTGAACAGGGTTTAGTGCTTGATGCAGTTCATGTTGATAACTTAAAAACGCTGTCTTATAATTTAAATCACAGTCATTACTGTGATCAATTTAATAAGATTAAAAAATCTAACTGCACTTTAAAATAAATTGGAATAATCATATAAAGTTGTCAGCTACCCAGCCTTGTGAAACCTATTGTTCCTGATTCTCAGGTGTAATGGTCCTGACTATTCATGACTTCTGTAACAAAAACCCTCATTACCTGTAATGCGGCAGTTGATGACAGATGCAACATTGCACAATACTTCTGCCAGAGTCCCGGTCAGAGTCCTGTCTCAAGTACTGTGTTTCAACCACCACACCTCGGAAAAGATATATTGATCTCGGTGGGAGAGCCGCATAAGTTCATCAGAATGATAAACTTAATGTAATAAACTCTGGGGAGTTGACAGTACCAATGGAAAATGGCTGTATCGATGACTGGTCAGTCTAGAACTGGAGTCAGAATCTCAGGACAAGAGAGAATGAGGAATATATTCACTCGGAATGTTGTGAATCTTTGAATAGAGGGCAGTGGCTGCTGAAGTTATTCAGTATGTTCAAGGCTGAAATAGAAAGAAGTTTGGATATTGCGAAAATTAAAGAATATGGAGATTAGGCAGGAAAGGTGGAAGATAAAGCATCATATTTTTGAATGGTAGGGCAGGTTTGAGGTACCATATGGTCTACTCCTTCTCCTTATGTTCTTGTGCTGTTCTGACAGATTGTTGATATTCTCCTGACTGTAAAAGCTTGAACAGATGATCTACATGAAGAATTGAAAATATTATGAAGATTTAATATTGCAAATAAGGATAAACTATTCACTTTGGTTGAGGAATCATGAAAAAGGGTAATGTTATTAATCAAAATTAAAGAATTTTTGGCACGCCAATTGGAAAACAAAATCACCCAAGGAGTTGTAAAAATCTTTAACTCCCTTTCCTCAAATGAAAAATTGGAACTTTCAAGACTATGCTGAATAGATTTTGTTAGGTGAAGGTGTCAAGGGATCTGGAGCAAAGTTGGCTAAATGGAGTTGGCACAGACATTCACCATGATCTGACTGAATGATAAGGAGCTGAATGCCCCTTCTTGATTCTGTGTTCCCACACAAGGTGCTGCATTTCATAGACACACTGTCAAAGATAGACTTTTCATTGGGGGTGGTAGCAATACAAATATTGTTGTTGGTTGGGAGAGGCAATGATCTCTCCCCTTCCAGATGCACACAGGTCAACTTGAAACTCCTTTGAGCTTTGTGTATGAGTCCATCTATTGGTACAGCAATACTCAACCTTGAACGTTCAAATCTGCAAACATTTACCAATCATTGGGAAACATCAAACTCAAAACATTGAGGTTGTGAGAATGGATTTTTAAATCCCTTTGAGAACAGTTTTGTTTTTGCAAACTCAATCTTCTTGCTATGCAGTTTAAAGGGGCAGATTCCACAAAACAAAGAACCCCGAGACATTTCACAAATGTCTCTTCCTCAAGACCCTGGGCAAAATCCTGAATAATCCCTATCATCTTGCATAATTCATTGTTTTTCTAGTTTAGAATTCTAAAGTATTGATCACAATCAGGCATGCAGAAATGAAGACGAAAAACTAATTAAGAAGTAATTATGTCGTGGCTTCAGATCAATGTAGTTCACATCAGTTTTTGTGCAAGTCTGTTTTATTGAATACAGCAACATCAGTTCTCAGCAACAATTTTAATGGATAAGATCAAACTGGGCGAAATATTGGCAGCCAATAGTACTCTATTAACTTCTCACAAGTAGGTTTAATTGATGTTAGACTCTCTGAAGGTTTCCACACTTTAGTGGTATGGCAGCAGTCACTGAGATGAAGAGAAATTTCTTCACTCAGAGAGTGGTGAGTCTGCAGAATTCTCTACCACAGAAAGTGGTTGAGGCCAAAACTTTGAATGTTTTCAATAAGGACTTACATATAGTTCTTAGGACTAAGGGATCAAAGAGTGTGGGGAAAAAGCAGAAACGGGGACACAGTTGGATGTTCAGCCATGATCATATGAAATGGCAGAGCAGGCTGGAAGGGCTGAGCGGCCTACACCTCATATCTTCAATATTTCTACATCATATGTCCTCTGTGACGGTATATGATGGAAACTCAATGTCAAGAAAATTGTGATTGGTTGATTACGAATGCATGATGGAAATCAAGAAATTGGTATTCAAAAAATCATCTCACAAATTCTAAATCAGTTGCAATTCTCCAAATTTAGAGGATCCTTTCAGGCAGTCCCTGACAGTACTATAGTGTACAGTTCTCTCAGATTCACTCTGGGCCCACCTTAACACAGTTAACTGTTAACGGCCCTCTAAAATTAGTCACACACTTGTCAAGAAGGCAGCTTATCATCAAATTCACTGGGGCAAGAAGGGATGGGTATAAAATATTGGTTTTCCCAAAGTTACCCACATCCTATGAGTGAATTAAACTAAAATTGCATTTTTCAAAAAAAATGTGTCACAGAAAAACTAAACAACAGAAGATTTCAGTGATTCCATTCAGTGGATATTCCTTGTGAGTTTCAGATCAAACAAGGATAAATCTTTAATCTTTGTTAAGATGTGGGCGTTGTTGGCAAGACCAGTGTTTAATGACTATTCCTAGTTACTCTGGGAGGTGGTGAGGTGCTAACTTTTTGAACCACTTCAGTCCATGTGGTTTTAATAAGGAACACTAGGATTTTGACCCGGAGGCAATAAAAGAATAGCAAAACTGTATTTCAGTCAGGAAAGTGTGTTATATGGAAGGGAAAGTGTAGGTTGTGGTGTTCCCACATATCTGCTGCTTTTGGCCTTCCCGTTGGTAGAGTTATGAATTTTGAAGTCGCTGTCATTGGAGCCTTGGTGAGTTGCTGCAGTATGTCTTGTAGATGCCAGTGTGTAATGGTGGAAGACTGCTTTGTCCCAGTTGTACTGAGCTCTGGTTCATGTGGTGATTTTAATGGCTATACAAGTTAAAGTGAAAAGAACTTTCAGCAGATGCATATGACTATGGCAAGCCACAAGAGTATACTGTAACTTACAAACGCATTTTTCCAAACATTCCCCTTTTCTTAAAAAAAACACCAGACACTATCATTTGCAATTGAATGGTCAATGAAGAAAATTATCATTCATGAAGGAAAGCAATGTTATCATTCTAGATAGGTCTCCTTCTGTTTGTCCCCTCACACACATTAATCTCAAAAGTATTCAGATTTTTTAATGGCCCATGTGTAAGTTGATGTTAGCAGTTCATTGGTATCTGTTCCTTCCTGGGTTGGTGTCATTCGCATGGGAGTGCTTGCTTAGAGCAGGATGCTTGTCTTTCAGATTCAATGTCTCTGCTGGGTTAATGGTTCCTGTCCATGCTGAGATGCTATGGCTAGTCGCTTTGAGTGAAAGCTGCTTCTACATCTGTGCCCAATACCACTGCACATCCTTCGCAGTGAGCTAGCAGAGAAGTTCACACTCTGATGGCAAATTAGACAAGATCTTTGTTAAGTCCTTCATGAATGCTACAAATTTTTGCACCACTTTTACCGGCCTACTTGATCCACCTCTGCTGCATCTTGTCAAAATCTAGTCAAAGTCCCTTTGCTTTCCATGCATGACCAATTGGCATGAATTCAGGAATCAATTCAATTACATCATTTTCTTGTTCACCTTCAGGTTCATCTGATGGGATATTTGGAGAAGTTGCACTAAATTCTGACATGGTCTTTGACAACTTCTTCCATCATATCTCTACATTTATAGATGTGCAGATCACCCACAATAGCTTCTATCCAGGAAGATCACTGATTACCTCATGCTGTCTACATTGATATTCTTTTAGAGCAGTGAAAATGCCAAATGGCATGTACAACTATCAATATCTTCTTAATGGTGTTCAGAATTTGATTAGAATGTTGCTGCATTCATCCAGCTTCATTGAACAGGAACCACCCTTCATAGCAAAGTGAAATAAAAACCATTGCTTTGGTATGTTTTGGGAAAATATCTTCAATGGATGGTATGTGATAAGGGGAACTCTTAAAGTCTTTGTTTGGGATCTGCGCATGCTCTCAGTTTTCCAGGTTGTTTCACTGCTCCAATGCTGCTAACGTAATCTGCAGGAGTTGCCACTTTATTGATTACTCCTTTCTTTACCAGCTTCTGTAACTTGCCTTCCAGCCAGACTTGAGGCCAGCTGGAACTCACTTTGGTAAATGCTGTGTGGGTCTTACATTTTCATCCATTTCAGATTTGTTCAGACAGAGGACATCCAAGACCTCATAAAAATTTGTAATCTTAGACAACGTGTCAACTTTGTGATTTTCTAGGATCTTTACCACTGTCATTGACTTCTCAGACTGTGAACTGCTGCAAATCTCTTTTGGGGAACCTATGGTTACTCTTCCAAGATTTAGTCAGAAGTTACATGACACCAGATTATAGTCCAACAGGTTTATTTGAAATCACAAGCTTTAAGAGCACTGTTCCTTCATCAGGAGAAGTGATTTCACCTGATAAAAGAGCAGCGCTCTAAAAGCTTCTGATTTTAACTAAACCTGTTGGAACATAACCTGGTATTCTGTAACCTCTGACTTTGTCCACCCCAGTCCAACACGGGCACCTCCACATCATTCCAAGATTTGGACTTGCTTTAGCTGAGATGTTGGATTCTACTAAATGTTGACTCTCTGGGGCTGCAGGCCTTCATTCTCCTCATTGGATTAGGTTCTCAGCTTCGTTTGTCCTCTTGGGATGAGTATTGTTCCATTATATAATCTCAAAGTTACCTTTAAGGGCTTCATTTTCAGGTCTCCATCTTGAGCCACTGTGTACAGATCTGTGATGCTTATGATGTTGCAGAAACCCTGGCGTTTTTACAATTCAGTTTGTACTCTTGTTCCACAGTCACCATGTTAACAGTTACAAACTAATGATCACTTGTAGGCCTGATGATGCCAACCTGTTAAATGATGTGGAGTAGAATTCCCTCCTTTTTGTTTTCTGTCCAAGGTCCATGCACAGCATGGATTTTCAGAACTGTAAGCCAATGCTGTGAGCAACGTAAGTACACTAATCACCATGCACAGAACATCAGAGCAGCTGCACACACAACTCAGAGGGAACATTGGTGTTTCATCAGATTCATCATCTGACATCTCTTCAGTAGTCATCTTTATGGGCATGCTTTGTTTCTTCATAGCTAGGATCATACATACAACATGATTCAGCTGCATGTAGTTTGAGCATTGCTATCTCACACACTGGACACACTTCCGTTTTATCTGTATGATGTCTTCTCCAACACGAGGATTGGTGCTGGGTCCACTGCTTTTTGTCATTTGTATAAAAGATTTGGATGTGAACAAAGGAGGTATGGTTAGTAAGTTTACAGATGACACCAAAATTGGAGGGGTAGTGGATAGCAAAGAAGGTTACCTCAAAGTACAACAGGGTCTTGATCAGATGGGCCAATGGGCCTAGGAGTGGCAGATGGAGTTTAATTTAGATAAATGTGAGGTGCTGCATTTTGGAAAGGCAAATCAGGGCAGGGCTTATACACTCAATGGTAAGGTCCTGGAAAGTGTTACTGAACAAAGAGATGTTGGAGTGCAGGCTCATCGTTCCTTGAAAATGGAGTAACAGGTAGACAGGATAGTGAAGAAGGTGTTTGGTATGTTTGCCTTCACTGGTCAGTGCATTGTGTATAGGAGTTAGGAGGTCATGTTGCAGCTGTACAGGACATTGTTTGGGCCATTTTTGGAATACTGTGTGCAGTTCTGGTCTCCCTGCTATTGAAAGGATGTTGTGAAACTTGAAAGGATTCAGAAAAGATTTACAAAGATGTTGCCAGGATTGGAGGGTTCGAGCTACAGGGGGAGGCTGAATAGGCTGGGGCTATTTTCCCTGGAGTGTCGGAGGCTGAGGGGTGACCTTATCAAAATATGTAAGATCATGAGGCGCTTGGATAGGGTAAATAGACAAGGTCTATCCCTCAGGTGGGGGAGACCAAAACTAAAGGGCACAAGTTTAAGTTGAGAAGGGAAAGATTTAAAAGGGACGTAAATGGCAACTTTTTCACACAGATGGTGGTGCTTGTATAGAATGAGCTGCCAGAGGAAGTGGTGGAGGCTGGTACAATTACAACATTTAAAAGGCACCTGGATGGATACATGAATACGAAGGGTTTAGAGGGATGTAGGCCAAATCCAAAATAGGAGGTTTAAGCTCCTCCTGTCAGTTCTTAGATTTACTCACATAGATGCTCATGTTTCAAGGCCTTTTCCATCCATGCCTTCTTTAAAGATTCACTATTATCCTCAAACCTTACGGTCATGTTGACTACTGCAATTTGATGTTTCTTTTTGAAGCTCAGATCAGGATTCCAAAGATGATCTTCTCCATCCCTTAGCCATGGCTCAACATAGGGGATCCAACTGTATTTTCCAATGTATTCTTGTAGTTTGGCAACAATCCAATCATACCTCTTCATTTTTGTGTTCTTTACAAATGGAAAAGTCTTGAAATGTATGATATAGTTTCCATTGGGGACTTGCATCTCCTTCACTCCTTCTGGGTTTAGGCCTACCTCTTTTTTTTATGTTATCTTGCTATGATATAAGTTACAATGGTACAATAAACCATTAATAAGTCTTGATGACTTAATATTGTATATTGATTGTGTGAAGAGCTAGAGATCATGTTATTCCTGAAATAGCTGACACCAACTCCTTGCTAGGGTAATGTAATCCATTTAACCATTTCCCAATATCTCCATCCACTGTAGGTGATAGCTGGATTGACACCTGTAATTGGTTCCATATCTGGTTGTTCTTCGGGGTCAGTACTCACTGAAGGGAGACTCATTTTCTGCTCAAAAGAATAGTTCTCTCCCTGTTTTAAGATCTTAAGCTCTTTCAATTTCTTAATAGTATCTAAGTTGTTGACCTTTGAGAATTGATCCCTAGAAGCTTGCAAAGATTCTCTCTTCCTAATGACAGCAATCGGGATCTGCACCTTCAGTTCCAATAACAAGAGTCTCTCATCCCTATTTTGGGCAAAATTCCATCTGTCATATGCTGTGGAAAGTGGAGATATTGTTTAGTGGCTTTTCTAATAATTAAATCCAGGTTATGTAAAGTGTTCTGGGAGACTGCAGTCAGAATAAGATTCCAATGAAGTTTAGTAATGACATGTGATTTGACGATCTCAATCTTTCTTTTGTTTAAGGTAGAGGGGAATTGAATCTTAAAATTTTAACATTCTTTTGTTGTCTGTTCCTTCTGTCATTAATATAGGCAACGTGGTATGGTGACATAAACACTTCTCATTGTCTTTCTTTTGTTCGAAATACAGTGACAGTAAATGACTGTTCAGTATTCTAAATTGATGAGCCAGGAAGTTAGAGAGCCATTAATAACCACGGTAGTTTGTAATTGATCCAAAGCTATATTAAATAGTATAGAAGATAAAGAGAACCATTTTAAACTCCTCTCTGAATCTTAATCAGATTGTTTTTTGAATATTACCCTCAACGATTGTTGAATTATTGGTATAAAAATCAGTAATCAATTGTATAAATGATTTGGGCAGATCTTGAAGAGCCCTTGTTAAATGTTCATGACAATTGGTGTCAAACGCCTCAGCCAGCTCACTAAAGACAATTGCCAGGCCCTCTTTATTCCTTTTTACACCCTGGTTGATGTTACTTGAGATTGTGATGTTCTCACTGCACCAGGGGTCAATGCAAAAACCAAAAGAACTGCAGATGCTGTAAATCAGGAACAAAAACAAAGTTGCTGGAAAAGCTCAGCAGGTCAGACCCTTTCTGAGGAAGGGTCACTGGACCTGAAACGTTAGCTCTGTTTTCTCCTCTCCTCCACAGATGCTGCCAGACCTGCTGAGCTTTTCCAGCAACTTTGTTTTTGTTGTTGTTGTCAAAGCAAAAAGCCCTTTCTGCCAAACATTCACCTGTACTGCAGATCTCCTGGACATGATGCTGGGAAAATACAAAGCAGAATAGGGCCTACAGTGATGGGCCTCCAACTTTCAATATTTTTCAGGCCTTCCTGCTCTTCGGACTTAGGAATTTAGACTGCTCAACTCATTTTGAGTTAGTCCAGGATTGTACATGATTTGTGCCATAGTGAAAAAAGATGGGGCAAGCGCTTGGTGTCCTTGGAATGTGTGACTCAGCAATCCTCCTGCTTCATGCCATCTCAGCCTGACACACTTTGGGGGTCCACCTCTAATATTGCCTTCTTTACCTCTTCTTCATCAGTGGGGCACATTAATTCTCCTCCCTCCCCCTTCTTATATATTTTGGGAAATGAGTTATGTTTGTCTTATTGCTCAGCACTGACAATTTTGTGTGAGATTTAATTCAATTTTCTCCTTTGAAAGAGGTCATAGAGATATAGCCAGAGGTTCCACGATCTGGCAGGCTAACTGGTCTTTACTAATGTGATATCCGAGTTTCTCTGAATAGCTGCTTTTACTTCACCTACAACCATATAACTTTAACCTTCTTTCTATCACTCCGAGACTTCTTTGATCCTTGGTTCTTCAATCAAGAATCCATTCTCTTCAAATCATACCCAGAAACCAAAAGGTTGCTGACACACTCAATGAGCCCTAGACCCTGCTCAAAAAACCCTCTGACTTCAGGGTCTCCCTATTTAACAAGTAGTTCATCAGCTTCATAAGATGTTCATTAACTTCCTGATGTTTGGGGAGACTGGCTGGTGTTTGAATACATTCATCTGAATTAGGGATTCTCCCTCTTGAGTCCCAGCATCCTCATGAGGATCTGCCTCCAACAAGCCTTTCCCAACATTTTCAGAATGCAGCGGCCTGCACTGATCAGAGATTTGCTCAGATGTCTTACTTTTGAGGATGTTCGTGATCTCTTTGTTAATAAATTTGCACCCCACAAAACTTTGTTCTAATCGGAGGGGTGGTTGTACTTTTTCCTCTGTCCATACCTCACCTCTTCTTTCTGGTTTAGAATCCACCCTGCCTACCTCGAAGGGCTTTAGGCTCTGCCATTCTGGCTGCCTGTGGCGTCCAAGGTGAATGTTAAATGTAAGGTTGAGTTTGCACGTAGAGCACCCGTAGGTTACTAATTGTTTAGCTGAGTGTCTGCCATCACACCTGGGGAAACGACTTGCAATGGAGGGGTAAAGCCCATCTGTGGGATTATGGATCATGACCTTTTTCACCTCAGTTTGGTTGCAAGTCAGTTCTACTACAACTGGCTTTAAATAAGTCATAATTTCAGATGTTTCTTCACCATCTTCTGAATACTTTGTGCCCTCATCTCTAAGTTTATTATTATAGAAGGTTCATGTCTGTATTGTAGCTTCACGCTTTGTTGGTAAGTACCACACCCCATCCGCTTCCATAATGTTAAAGCCCACACCTACTAGCACATTGGATCCTCTGGGCCTGACTCTGGAACCTGGTCTGTGTAGGATACAGCAAACTGTCTGTGAGATCTCCATCATGTCTCTCCACTTTGTGAATGGCAGCTTTCTTCCCGATATTGATGGACTTACTGGACTCTACCTAGTATCAGCACTCTGCATGATTACTGTCACATACGATATGGTGGGGAGTTTCTCTTCCAGGACTCTTCTCAAATGGATCTTTGCAACCCAGCATTTGAAACACTCTTTGTGGTAATACCCAAAACTATTGAGGATTGTGGTCCTTGTGGATACATGGCCATCTCGTGTTTTCTCTCAGTTAGTTGATTTGGCCAGCCAGTAAAATATTGCTGCTGTTATCAGCCAAGCCAGTAAAGATACATGACCATCAATGTGATTAACCAAAACCCACCAGGGTAACTAATCAGGCAAGGCATCCCTTAGGAGAACTAACCAAGAGAGTCATTGTTATCACATAAAAATAATCTAAAGTGGAAGCATCTTTCAGCAGAGGTCACATGGCTGTGGGAAGATGCAAGTGTACCATGTCTTTGAATGCAGAGCAGAGAACAGTACAGCACAGGAACAGGCCATTCAGCCTACAATGCCTGTGCCAGCCATGATGCCATTCTAGACTAATCCCATCTGCCTGCATGTGGTCCATATCCTTCTATCCCCTGCCTGTTCACATATCTGTCCAAATGCCTCCTAAATGTTGCTATTGTATCTGCTTCTACCACTTCCCTCGCAGCATGTTCCAGGCACCTTAAAAAATCTTGCCTTGCACATAACCTTTAAACTTTACCCCTCACCTTAAACCTATGCCGCTAATAATTAACATTTCGACCTTGAGAAAAAGACTCTGACCGTCCACCCTATCTATGCTTCTCATAATTTTATATACCTCTATCAGGTCGTCTTTAGCCACCACCAATCTAAAAACAATCCAAGTTTGTCAAATCTTCCCTGATAGCTAATACACTCTAATCCATGCAACATCCTGGTAAACCCCTTTTGCATCATCTCCAAAGCCCCCATATCCTTCCTGTAGTGTGGCAGCCAGAACTGCACACAGTACTCCAAATGTGAATTAATTAAAGCTTATAGAGAAGTAACATGACTTGCCAATTTTTTATACTCAATACCCCTCAATGACCAATGAAGGCGAGCATGCCACTTACCTTATTTACCATCTTATCTTTTGTGTTGCCACTTCAAGGGAGCTATGGACTCAACACCCCAAGATCCCTCTGTATATCAATGCTCCTCAGGGTTCTGCCATTTCCTGTATACTTTCCTCTTGATTTTGACCTCAAAAAATGTATCACCTCACACTTCTCCAGATTAAATTCTCTCTGCCATTTCTCTAACCATATATATCTATATCCTGCTATATCCTTTTATCCTCCTCACTATCCACAACTCCACCATTTTTCATGTTGTCTGCAAGCTTACAAATCAGGCCACTACATTTTCATTCAAATCATTTATACATGTCACAAACAACAGAGATCCCAGCCTTGATCCATGTGGAACACCATTTGTCACAGATCTCCTGTCTTCAAAACAACTACCCTTTGTCTCCTATGACCAAACCAATTCTATATCCAACTTACCAACTCATCATGGACTCAATGTGATTTAATCATCCAGACCAGCCTACCATAAGGAAGGTTGTCACATGCTTTATTAAAGTCCATGTAGACAACATCCACTGCCCTCCCCTCTTCAACTATCTTCATCACTTCCTCAAAAAACTCAATCAAATTTGTAAGACAACTTCTCCCCTGCACAAAACCATGCTATCGCTAATAACTTCACATGTGAGTAAATCCTGTCCCTAAGAATCTTTTCCAATAATTTCCCTACCACTGATATAAGGCTCACCAGCCTATAATTCCCTGGATCATCCCTGTTGCCCTTCTTAAACAAAGGAACAACATTGGCTCTTCTCCAGTCTTCTGAAACCCCACCTGTAACTAAAGAGGACACAAAGATCTCTGTCAAGGCCCCAGCAATCTCCTCCCTTGTGTCCCACAGTATCCTGGGATAAATCTCATCAGGCCCTGTCGAGTTTTCTACCTTCAATTTTCAAGACCCAATACCTCCTCCTCCTTAATATCAACATGCCCTAGAAAATCAACACACCCCTCCTTAATTTCACCATTAAACCCTTTGTCCATGACTAGACCCACCCTTTTTCTGGCTACTCTCTTGCACCTAATACACATAGGAAATGCTTTGGGATTCTCCTTAATCCTACTTGCCAAGGACATTTCACATCCCATTTTTACTCTTCTAATTTGTTATTTAAGTTCTTTCTTGCTTCCTTTCTATTCTTCAAGGGCCTTGTCTGATTTCAGCTACCTAAACCTTACACGTGTTTCATTTTGCTTTCTGACTAAACTTTCAATATTTCTTGTCATCCAGGGCTCCCAAATCTTGCCATCCTTATCTTGCATCCTCACAGGAACATGATGGTCCCAAACTCTGATCAACTGGCCTTTAAAAGACTCCCACATGTCAGATGTGGATTTACTCTCAAACAGCCATCCCCAATCTAATTGCTCCAGTTCCTGCTTAATAATGTTGTAATTAGCCTTCCCCCAATTTAGCATATGCACTGGAGGACCAGTCTTATCCTTATCCATAAACAGTTTTAAAATTTGCAGAATTATGATCATTTTTCCCAAAATACTCCCCCAGTGAAATTTTGATCACCTGGCCAAGCTCATTCCCCAATACAAGGTTCAGTATGGCCTCTTCCATAGTTGGACTGTCTATATATTATTTCAAAAAACCCTCCTGGATGTACCGAACAAAAGCTGCCCCATCTAGGACTCTGGGTCTAAAGAAGTCCCAGTCCCAGTTAAAGTCATCCTCTATAACAGTCTTGATATTTTTACATCTTTCCATGATCTGCTTTCATATCTGTTCCTCTGTATCCCGTTGGCTGATGGGAGGCCTTTGGTATAGTCATAGCACTTATTCCTGACCTCTACCTATATGGCCTTGCTGGATGACCCCTCCAAGATGTCCTCTCTTAGTGCAGCTGTGACATTCTCCTTAATCAGTAATGCAACTCCCCCACACCTTTTACATCCCTCACTGTCATGCCTCAAAAATGTAAATCCTGAAATGTTGAGCTGTCAGTCCCGCCCTACTCTCAAACAAGTTTCTGTAATGGCTACAACAAACTTCCTTATCCTAAGGAAGCTCTAAGCTCATCTGCTTTACCTGTTATACCCTTTACATTAAAATATATACAGTTCAGACTGCTAGTCCCACCGTGTTCATTAATCTGGTCCTGCCTGTTCTTCCTATTAGACTTACTTGATTTACCTTCTCCTCAATCACTCCACATGTTCTGGTTCCCAACCCCCTGCCTGTATTATAAATGTGTTTGTCCCCCACAATCCCCTTGACTGTTGTTGAGTGGCAGTCCTTGATGCTGTTGAACACCAAGGAGAGATGGTTGGATTCTTTTTTGTTGGAGATGCTCATTGCATGGAACTTGTGGCATTGATACATGTCACTTGTTAGACGAAGACTGAATGTTGCCTAGGTCTTGTGAGAAGTGGCAATGGATGGCTTCGATATCTGTTGTGTTTTTTATGGTACAGAACTTTATACAATCATCAGCGACATCCCTACTTCTGACATTGTGATTGAGGGAAGGTCTTTAATGAATCGGCAGAAGTGGTTTATCATGTGACATTACCCTGAGGAGCTCCTGTGGAGGAGGCATGGAGGTTCGATGGTTAGCACTGCTGTCTTACAGTGTTAGGGACCTGAGTTCAATTCCAGCCTGGAGCGACTTTCTGTGTGGAGTTTGCACATTCTCCCCGTGTCTGCATGGGTTTCCTCCGGGTGCTCCGGTTTCCTCCCACAATCCAAAGGTGTGCAGGTTAGGGTGGATTGGCATGGTAAATTGCCCATAGTGTCCAAGGATGTGCAGGCTGGGTGGATTAGCCATGGGAAATGTGGGGTTACGGGGATAAGGTGAGGGACTGTGTCTGGGTGGAATGCTCTATGAAGTGTTGGTGCAGACTTGATGGGCCAAATGACCTCTTTCTGCACTGTAGGGATTCTATGAGATGTCCTGGAGCTGAGATAATTGACCTCCAGCAAGCACCGCAGTTTTCCTTTGAAAGACTTTCTCCGTGCTTCCCATTTGCTCAGGCTGCTTGGCACCACATCAAACAAATGCTGTATTGATCTTAAAATCATTCACAATATCTTTAATTCTGGAGTTCAGCTGCTTTGGCCATGTTTGGACCAAGGCTGTAATGAGATCAGTAGTTGAGTGGCTCTCATAGATTCCAATTGAGCATAAGTGAGCAAGTTATTACTGAACAAGCACCACTTGATAACACTGTTGACAATCATTTTCAGCACTTTGTTGATGATTGAGAATAGACTGTGAGAGCAGTAATTGTACGAGTTGGATTTGTCCTGCTCTTTTCAAGGAGAACATAACTAGACAATTTTCCATATTGTCAAATCAATGCCAGCATTATAGCTATACAAGAACAGCTTGGTCATAAGTGAAGCTAAATTCTGAAGAACAATTAGCCTTTGTCAGGGGGTTCAGATATTGCCACATTCCGTAGCATTTGCAGTACCTCATGCATTCAGCCCTTTCTTGAAATCCTGTGGAATTAATTGAATTGGCTGAAGACTGGCATCTGAGATGCTGGTAGCTTCAGGAAGGGGCTAATGTGAATCATCCTCTCAGCACTTCCAGCTGAAGATTGTTGCAAACAGACTCAAACACGGTTCCTCAATCAGTGAGGAAGTCAATATTCCTCTTCCTGTGTTAATCTTACCACTCTAATCTACTCAAAACATGTCTGTACTTAAGCCTATGTACCATAGTTTCATCTATCCCTAACTGGTGTAGGTCCAAGGAGTTACGAGGTGATTGGGGCTGACATACACATCACCATGGTTTATGGTCTTACCAAGTTCAACTTAGTAAAATTATCTAGAAGACAGAAGAAACAAATCCCAGCTGAGTAGGCCACTATTTTAAAAAAGACAAAGTTACGAACTCTTCTTAATGCACACAGCACTCAGAACAAGGGAGACAATCTAAAGGCACAAATGGTGATGTATGGAAATGATCAAATTGCTATTACAGAAGCATGGTAGCATGGTGACCATGACTGGGAACTGAATATTCAGGATATTTGACGTTTAGGAAGGACAGACAAGAAGGATAAGGAGGTAGATAATAAGGGATGAAATCAGTACATTACTAAAGAGCAAGGGACAGCAAATGTTGTTTGGAATTACTTTTGGCCACCAAATAGTGTAGTCATGTAGGGCACGGTATTATTCAGCAGATGAGACCAACTTGTAACTTGGACAATCGATTGAGCATGGGGATTTCAATCTGCATGTAGACCGTGTAAACTAATAGAGTACCAAAGCTGTGGAGGACAAGTTTCTACAATGTGTTAGGAATGGTTTTCTAGAGCAGTAGTTTGAGGAGCCAACTAGAGGACAGACTTTTTTTTTAGATCAGGTGCTATGTAATGTGAAAGAGCCAATGATAATTTTGTTCTATAGGAAACTTTAAGGATGAGTGACAGCAATATTATAGAATTGGACATTTGTTTGAAAGTGAGGTGCTTCATTCTAAAATAAGGATTTTACAAGTGAATAAGGGAAATTATGAAGACAGACCCAAGGCACAAATTGACTGAGCTGGATTGGGAAAATACGTGAAACTGAATGATTGTTCATTGCTTGTGCACAGTCTTTAAGGAACTGTTCCATGGTTTAGGCAATTATACATTCTTTCAAGAGTTAAAAATTCAAAATAGTTCAGTCAACCATGGCGAGCAAAGCAAGTTGAAGAGTGTATAAGATTGGGGGGAAAAAGTTTATAAAAAGGCAGAAATAGTTATAAATTTAGCTATAAGTTAGTTATAAATTAAACCCCGGATGGTCTAGTGGTTAGGATTCGATGCTCTCACCACTGCATCAGGGGTTAGATTCCCAATCTGGTAATTATGGTTTTATGGAGTTAGTTAGGCCACAGATTACCATTACATCATTTGGGAGTGGGACAGGGTCAAGGGGCTGAATGGCTGCCGCTATTCCTATATAAATATGAGCAGGTGACAGTGTAGTAATCATCCAGAACCCCAGGTTCATATTCTGGGTACATGGGTTTATATCCCACAGTGGCAGATGGTGAAATTTGAATTAAATAAAACAAAATCTGAAATAAAACACTAGTCTAATGAGCACCATATAATTATGTTGATTGTCGTAAAACCCATTCTGTTCACTAATGACCTTTATGAAGGGAATCCATCGTCCACCGCGACATGTGACTCTAGTTCCACTACAAGAGGGTTAAATTTCAACTGCCATCTTGGCACTAAGCCAGCAATACCAACATCCCATGAATGACTTTTTAAAAAATCTATTTAGAATGTTCTTGCCTAATCATTAATCCTTATCCTCTTAAAAATGTTTTACATCTTCCTACATAAGCTCCTACTTAGCTTCTATCACCTTCAGCTACATTATTCCCATAATACTTCCTGTCATTGGTAATCAAGATCTGCCTTCTTGACCAGCTCAATCCTTTGGGTGTAGGTATTGCTGCAATACCATTAGGGAGGGCGTTCCAAGATTGTGACCCATCAACACTGAAGGAACGGCGATACATTTCCAAATCAGAATAGTGAGTGGCTTGGCGGGAAACTTATAGGTAATGGTGTTTCCATGTATCTTCTGCCCTTGTCCTTCAAGATGGAAAAGGTTACGGGTCTGGAAAGTGCTCTCCTTGGTGAATTTTTGCAGTGCAGCTAATGTGCTTTACTCCTGGTACATTCTCTACTGCTTCCAGTATTTGATAATGGATAAAGGATATTTGATATTGTTCTCTTGTAGTGATTTATAGCTTTTAATGCTTATATAGAGTGATTTGGATCAGAAGTATTTCCTGTACAAGCTCAGTTGCCTGGATGGCTGCTTTACATTGTACTGTGTTACCAACACCCACAACCCGAGCTACAAATCTACTCCAAAACCTGTGTTACCAACTGCATGGATACAATACCTGTACCTGCTGTGACCATGAGATATTCTCCTGCTGCTTTTACACACAGAGGGAGGTGCGTGTACGGAGTGAGCTGCCAGAGGAAGTGCTGGAGGCTGGTACAATTACAACATTTAAAAGGCATTTGGATGGATATATGAATAGGAAGAGTTTAGATGGATATAGGCCAAATCCTAGGAAATGGGACTAGATTAATTTAGGATAACTGGTCAGCATGAATGAGTTGGACTGGGATGGGGGTGCGGGGGGGTCTGTTTCCATGCTGTACTACTCTAAGAGTCATAGAGTCAATCTCCACTCACCTAAGGTTTGATGACCCTCAGGTTAAACCACCAACACTTATCTCTCCCTAATGAGAGAGCAGCTCTATCGTCTGGTAACACTATAACATTTTTACCTTTTACAAACCAGCTATTCCCACAAATGCTTAGTTTTAGGTCTGTAGAATTCATAAAAACCATTCCACACGGGTCAAAGCTCTCTGATAAAGTTGGAAAAGCTCAGAAGGTTTGGCAACATCTGTGGAGAGAAGTCAGAATTAACATTTTGGGTTGAATGACTCTTCCTGTTCTGAGGGTCATTTGACCTGAAACTTTAACTCTGATTTCTCTCCACAGATGTTGCCAGACCTGTTGAGCTTTTCCAGCAATTTCTGTTTTTGTTTCATAGAACGTACAGCACAGGAGTGGGTCCTTTGGCCCACAATGTTGTGCCAAACATGATGCCAAATGAAACTAATCCCTTCTGCCTGCCCTTGCTCCACCTCCACATTGCACATTCATGTGTTTATCTAAAAGTCCCTTAAAAGTTCCTTTTCCCAAAGTAGATCTTTAGAGGGAAAATTCTGTTTCTTTCCTTTCACTTGCGTGTTGAATGTGTTTGTGCATTGAATAAGTGAGTATTTGTGTGTGAGTGTACGTGTCTCAGCCTCTTCATGAGTGTGTGAGCCGGAGTGTGTTTTGAGTTCCTTAGGTTGGAAAGCTTTTACATTTTGATACAATAAACTGTGTGCTAACCAATTCTGCATCATGTGGGATATGTTTTATTTTATAATAAATAAATAGTGTTGGGTTTATGAAAGAAACCTGGTTGATGGATGTTTTTAATCGAAGTCTAATACAGAAGAAGTATACACTTGGCCATGTCAGGAATTGGGTAAAACAATGAAACTTACATTGTGTCCTGTAGAGTGTTGGGATTAGAGACAGAGAGAGAGAGAGACAGACAGACAGTGCAATCATTCCATCTCAGCTGTAGCTAACTACAGAACAGGCACTGTCCTTAGATAACAAGAAGATTTAGTGTATGATAAATACAACTCCTTTTGGTCAGTTGTAATGACTGGGACCTTAAGGGACTGGTATAGATCCATCTGCTCCCTCTGAAAATGACAGTGTATCTCGCTGTCTCCACCCACAAACCATGTGTGACATCATTAGCCCCTTCAGAACCATCACCTCAGACAGCAAATGATACATACTTCGCCAGTATGCTTCAGTGGTAGGGGAGCGAATATATAAAGTGATAACTGAGGTCAAGCTGGTTGCGCTTTGTCCTTGATGATACTGAGCTTCACCCATCCAGGCAACTGAGGAGTATTCCATCACACTTCTAAATTGTACGTTGTGGGTGGGCTTTGGGGATTCAGGGGCTGAGTTACTCACAGCAGTATTCCTCGTCTCTGACCTGTTCTTGCATTCATTGTGTTTAAGAGATGAGTCCAATTCAGATTCTGGTTAATGGTAACCCTGGAATGTTGATACTGGTTTGGTGAATTGACGTTTTGAAGTATTCCTGTTGAGAATGACTTATTATATTAAAACATGCATTAAATACAGTGCCTGTTAAATCATGAATTTGTCAAAATCTGTAGAACACGATTATCTAGGCAGGAACTCTTGCAGGATTTTAATTAATTTTTTTCATGTATTGTTATCCTATTAACACCACTGCAAGCACTTGAATAATTATCATGTTAGAAGTCTTGAATATTCTAAAACAGACAGCTATAAAAAAAATCCAAATATTTCAGGAGCCTGAGAGTAGATGCAGATCGAGTAACTAATTATCTATTAAATCATTGTCTTCCACAAATTTGTTCTATAAATAACTTTCTACAATAATAAGTAATGTCAGTTTCAAGGCATTCGAAAGCTGTTAAAGTACTTTATTAAAAAAGCCTGTAAGATTTCAGAAAATATGAATAAGCACAACTGGTCAATTGCTGCTGTAAGCAGATGTAATAACAGAGTCAGGCCTCTTGGTGGCTTGAAAGCAAAAAATACAGGAGAGTGCACAACTTTGAAACTGGAGCTCAATCTTTAACGTTAACAGTACACGGATTGATCAAGTAAGATTTGGATTATTTTGGCCACTGCTTAACTTAACGAGAAGTTCCAGCAAATTGGAATGATTGTACATTAGGATTGTTTTCTCAGCATGCAAATCCAAGTTGCATTCAGCAATAATATTCTGCAACAGGTGTAAGAGTGTACTGTAAAAGGCCAGAGAGCACTGTTCGTACCAATTCTTAGGGGTTACTCCAGTCCACATTATTAAAAGTAGTGCCTATTTATTGAGCTATTGAGTATAGCAGTATTGCCAGTAAAGAAGTATCAAACGTCATTAAATGGGCCAGGCTGATTTATTAAGAATGTTGTTAACTGTGATGAACTGTGGTATACAGATTTCAGATTACATAACTGGTTCTTCTATGAAAAATTATCCAAAAGTACAACATTTATTTTTGAATGCTTATTGTGTTGTTTTGTCAAATTTTGTGTGCTGTAATCTTTGAACATTACCTTTTTCACTTGATTTAAAAACATACACAATGCACTATGCCATGTGGAAGCCTGGTACTGCTCCAAGTCTTCTTGTGGCCTCTAGAACTGCACTTAGAAATGAGGACTATGTTTGACTGGAGATGAGAAATGCCCAGTTGAGGACATGTGAATTCTATGAGAGTAAATAACATTTATTTTATTCACTCGTGGGACGTGGGAGCCACAGGCTGGGCCAGCATTTATTGCGCATACCCAGTTGTCCTGGAGAAGGTGGTAGTGAATTGTCTTCTTGAACCGTTGCAGTCTATGTGCTGTAGGTTGATATAGAATGCTGTTGAGAAGGGAATTCCAGGAGTTTGACACAGGAACAGTGAAAGAACAGCCATATATTACTAAGTTAGAATGGTGAGTGGCTTGGAGGGGAACTTGCAGGTGGTGGTGTTCCCATCTGTCTGCTGCCCTTGTCCTTCTAGGTGGGAGTGGTCATAGATTTGGAAGGTCCTGTTGGAAGAACTTTGGCAAATTTCTGCAGTGCATCTTGTAGATAGTACACACTGTTGCTATTGTGCGTCGGTGGTGGAGGAAGTGGATACTTGTGGATGCAGGGCCAATCAAGTGGGCTGCTTTGTCCTGGATGGTGTCAAGCTTCTTGAGTGTTGTTGGGGCTGCACCCATCCAGGCAAGTGGGGAGTATTCCATCACACTCCTGACTTGTGCCTTGTAGATGGTGGACAAGCTTTGGGAGTCAGGAAGTGAGTTACTCGCCACAGTTTTCCCAGCTTCTGGCCTGCTCTTGTAGCCACTCTGTTAATGTGGTGAGTCCAGTTGAGTTTCTGGCCAATGGTAATCCCCAGAATGTTGATAGTGGGGGATTCAGTGATGGTAACACCATTGAATATCAATGGGCAGTGGTTAGATTGTCTCTTATTGGTGATGGTCATAGCCTGGCATTTGTGTGGCGCAAATGTTACTTGCCACTCGTCAGCCCAAGCCTGGATCTTGCCCAGATCTTGTTACATTTGAAGATGGACTTCTTCAGTATCCGAGGAGTTGTGAATGGTGCTGAACATTGCGCAATCATCGGTGAACATCCCCACTTCTGGGTTTATGATGGAGGGAAGCTTATTGATGAAGCCGCTGAAGATGGTTGGGTCTAGTACACCATCCTGAGGAACTCCTGCAGAAATGTCCTGGAACTGAGATGACTGATTTCCAACAACCTCGACCATCTTCCTTCATGCTAGATATGACTTCAAGCAGGTCTCCATTGTCATGTGAGGGTAAACTCTAATTCCTGAAAGACTTGGCCCTGCCCTAGGTGACTGTGGTGTCAGCATCACCAGTGAGACAGCTGCTACTCCCTTTCAATGAAACACAGAACACGGCTGCTGGGCCCAGGCAGTAGCAGTAACCTTCACACAGCGGCAGCACCACCAACGCAGGACCTCATATCAATGCCTTCTCCTCACTCCAGGATCCTCTCTCCAGGCTGCACTGCCCTCCAAGCTCTTCTCTTCTCCCTTCTGCAGGCTCCTCCTCTTCCTCTCAACAGTCTTTCTCTTCCTTTGGACGTGGCTGACATCCTCCCACTATTCCTCACTCTCAATCCAAGGGTAGGGACACTACCATTACACCAGAGGAATCCTCAGAAGTGGACAAACTCAAAGGCAGTGAGCATTTATTAAAACAGTGATGAGGGTGGTTCTGCTTTATAAAGGGCTTAGGTGATGAGTTCTAGCTGGGCAGGCAATTGCCTGTTATTGATGGAATCCATACTCAATGAGATCTACAAGGAGATTAATTTGTGATTCCCCCTTGACCTAGCAGGAGTTATCACACTAGGACTTGGAGTTGAAAGTACATTGACCTAGCTCACTGCACTTTATAAACATCTCGTCATTATCCCTTCTCGTAAGCAAATATTATTGGGTCCTACAAACCGAGCAACAAAGTTCCCACAGTGTTCTCGCTATAATGTTTTGTTTAACAAAGTTCTTTGTCAGTTTGCAAGGAGATTATCTGAGTCAATTTTGAATTTGTCTTGAAGAGGTTGTTTTCTAATTCTCAGAAAGGGCTTTCACTTTGAGTGGATCCCAGTTTATTGATTTCCCAGCTTATCTGAAACGTTGAAACACATGGAAGAAGGTCTTTGTAATTGCAAAGAAATTGAGATTATATGATGACATGTCGTGAAATGATTGCTGCATATTTCAGTTTAGTTTCAATATCAAAATTTCATAACGTTCCAGTATCATACCGCCATAACATTAATTTAGTGATATGTCATCTCACTCTGACTCACCTGTTTTAAATAAAACAATTTCAAACTCAGATAAATCAGCTCTTGTAAGACTTGATAATAAGCACAATTTACATGACTGTAGGATTTTGATTGTCAAGAGCTAATGAGTATAAATAATGGATGGATTAATTTCTCCATTTCCCAGTTTTGGAATATTCAGTGAAAATAAAACCTTAGAATTTAAATCAATGAAAATACAAGGCAGCAGCATGCAGAATGTTGATTTTTTTTAATGTAAACGGAAGCTGTTTTCTCTTTCAAGTGATTTAAGCATTATCCTTATGAAACTCTTCTTCATTCTTTCCAGAAAATGTCAATTAATGTGAATTTGCAAGCTATTAAAATCTGTTAAGAAAGCAGGAAATCCAAATTAAACAGCTTTACAAAAGCTGTAACTGAAAAATAAGTTGTAATTTTAATCTTTATATTCAATTGAACAAAGATACAGAGGAATTTGTTCTGAATCAACAAAACCATTAGACAGAGAAACCTAGGTGTTCAGGTATCTAGTTTCTTTAAAGAGGCATTGCAGTCAAACAGGGTGGTTAAAAAGGTGTTTCGTATGCTTGCCTTCATTGCTGTGAGCTTTGAGCATGGGTGTTGGGACGTTATGTTGAGGTTGTACAGTATGTTGGTGAGGCCAGTTTTGGAGTACTATGTATAGTTCTGGTCGCCCTCCTAAGTGAGACAAAGGCAGAATGGGTCCTGCGGAAATTTGGTTCAATATAGGAATTCTGTTTTTAGATCTTTTCCAAGTTCAATTTTAGAGTTGGGAAAGGATATAGCAGCATTACAGAGCTGTAACTAGTCAGATAATACCCAAAGTGGGACAAGAAGGGACAGAGAGTACAGATGTAGAAAATATATCAACAAGCAGGATCAAAGGAGGACTAAACATGGAAAAAAGATAAAATTAATAGCAGTTAACTTATAGTTTATTTAATATGTACTTAAAATACAAATGACTTGTTTGAGGAAAGTGAATACACTGTAGCCACGTTTATTGGATGACATGACAATAGGTGGAACGCAAGCAATGAGGATTACGCACAGAGCCTACAGAAGGAAATAGATTAACCAAGTGAGAAAAACTTGGCTAATGGATCATAAGGGGGAAAATGTGAAGTCATGCACATTGGCAGGAGGGAAAGAAGAATATGATATAAATGCAGAAAGCTGCAGATCAGAGACATTTTGGAATTCTCAGGCATAATTCACAAAAAGCTAGTATACCTGTTCAGCAGGTAATAGGGAAGGCAAATAGAATGGAATATGAAAAAACAGAATGTTTCCCAAAAACTTTAATCGGCATTAGTTAGAACTGTAATACTGCAAACATTTCTGGACACTTATCTAAAGATGGGTGTATTGGCATTGGAGGCAGCCCAGAGAATTTTCACTGGATTGATGCCAAGTGTGGAAGACAGTTCAGTGGTTTGGGCCTATGCTCATTGGAGTTTAGAGGAATGAAAGGTTACCTTATTAACCATGGAGACTCTGAAGGGGACATATGGAAAAATTGTTACCCCTTGTGGGAAAGTCTAGGACCACAGGACATAATCCCAGTTGTTCCAGAAACTGTTAGTCCATTCAGCCCTCACCTATTACTGATTGTCAGCCAGGCCAATTCCATAGCCACTACCCACCAGGTTTTCCAGAAAATCAGACCTGAGGAGCTTTGCACAGGTGAAATAAAAACTTTTAGCAACCTAATGCAGCACTACTTAATACATACATGCTTTACCGAGAAAAAAACTAGATCATATTTGAAACACATTCAGACTTTAAATCTTGTGGTTAATCTGTAGTAAAAATAAAGCATTTTTTACATTCATTTGAAATACCTCCACAGAGGCTAATATACCATCACCGAGTTATCCTTCATTTACACTTGCATAGTACATAACACTGGCCCAGCTCCCTTAGGGCCAGCTCTCAGAGTGAACTGAATCCCTGACACTCTTGTTTATATCTGAGCCAGAGCTCCCTGATTGGAACAGACTAACAGCCCCAATCAGGGAACTCATATTCCATGAGGTTCACCTGGCTGACCTCATTATAATCACTATAATTATCCAAATCAAATACTATTAATTAGACTGTGAACTCAGACACGTACTGAGATAAATACGTATTTTGAAACTCAGCCAAATATTCACATTGACATAGCAACAACCCTGGAAAATATCAACAAAGATTTCTATTGAATCAGTTGGAACTAATAACAGCATATTTTCTAACTCCTAAATCAGATGGCCTAAAAATCAAAGCAGTCTAGCTAATGGTGTATTTCTTAACTCTTTCCAAGAAGGTAGTTTTTTAATTCCAAATTGAAAGAGGCATTGAAAAAAAGAGTATTATAAGCCTTAAACAGACTTATCCATTCTGAAAGAGGACCTACCATTGCCTACCATCTCAATACTCCAACACTATGGGTTAAAGCCCTAAGAAGAACTAAAAAGGGATCAGTTTCAGGTGGCCTTTCTGAATTTGGGGTTCCTGCCTTGTGAATAATGCCCTGACCCTTCTCCCATTGGTTTTGGACCTATTGGAAATGGGAGCAGGGCTTCTGCAGCCAGATTTTTAGACACTGTAAAGTTTTCCCATCTCTATGAAAATTGGTCCCCAGCCGTCCAATCAAAACTTAAACCCAGAACAATAAACTATCCATTGTGGCATGAAATATGTTTCAGTCGTCATAAAAACATCTCACCAAGTGTGCTCAATGGAAAGTGAAAGGCTTGCTTTATAAAGCTGGGGACCAGACTAGCAAAGTGAGATCAGTAGGTGGTGCCAAAGATCTTACATAGAGAAAGGTTCTGAAGAAGGGTCACTGGACATGAAATGTTAACCTTGCTTTCTCTTCACAGATGCTGCCAGAACTGCTCAGTTTCTCCAGCAATTTTTACTTTTGGCCCTAGGTAGAGAAATGTATACATCTGCTTAGCAATCAATGGATTACAGGTCAGGAATTGATCATTTTTGGACGAAGAAAAATCAAAATATTGTACAGTGAAGTTTACATTTTAGGTCAGTATTATGGTCCCAAAGGTTTAAACAGAAGCTGACTCATGCATCTCAACACTTATGTCTGTACTTCAGATCATCAAGAGCAAAACACAGCCTTATTAATACATTATTTCATTAGCGATATGATGAAATTAAAAAAAAAACATTTTTGTTGACAATAGAGTTTTCTTTAACATAAAAAACAGAAGAGTACTCAAGCAGGGAATGAGGAGAGCAAGAAGGGGCCATGAAATGGCCTTTGGCCAAGTAGGTTTAAAGAGAATCCCAACGCATTTTATACTTACATTAAAAACAAGGGGATAACTAGGGAGAAGGTAGGGCCACTCAAAAATAAAGGACAGAATTTGCCCTTGGAGGCAGAGAATATGGATGAGATCCCAAATGAATATTTTCCATCGGTATTCACCCAGGGAAAGGATATAGAGGATATTGAGATTTGTGTGGACCATGATATTATACTAGGGCACTTTGAGATCAAGAAAGAAGTGGTGTTGGATCTGTCAAAGAACACTAAGTTGGATAAATCTCCAGGGCCCCTAATGGTTTCGGGCCTCCCAAAACATCAGCTTTCCTGCTCCTCTGATGCTGCTTGGCGTGCTGTGTTCAGCCAGCTCTACACCTTGTTATCTTTGTATCCTTGCTAGCCACTGGAGAAGCCCAGAGGATTGGTGAGTAACTAATGTTGTTCGTCTGTTCAAGAAGGGAAATAGGGATAATCCAGGAAACTACACACCAGTGAGTCTCACGTTGGTGGTTGGGAAGCTCTGGAGAGAATTCTTAGGGAAAGGATTTACGCACGTTTGGAAAAGCCTAGCCTAATTAGGGATAGTCAGCATGGCTTTGTGCAAGACAGGTCATATCTTACTAACTTGATTAAATTTTTCTAGAACGTGATGAAGGTGGTCAATGAGGGTAGAGCAGTGGATGCTGTTTACATGGATTTTAGCAAGGTTTTCAACAAGGTCCCTCATGGTAGGCTCACCCAGAAGATTGAGATGCAGGGGATCCACGGTGACTTGACCGTGTGCTTTCAGAATTGACTTGCCCATAGGAGGCAGAGATTATTGGTAGAAGAGTGTTTTTCAGGCTGGCAGTTTGTGACTAATGGTGTTCCACAAGGATCCGTACTGGGACCTCTGCTGTTTGTGATATACATAGAGATGATTTACATGAAAATAAAGATGGGTTGGTTAGTAAGTTTGCAGATGATACAAAGATCGTTGGAGTTGTGGATAATGTAGAAGGTTGTCAAAGGATACAGTGGGATATAGATCACTTGCAGATATGGGCAGAGAAATGACAGATGGAGTTTAGTCCGGGTAAGTGTGAGGTGCTGCATTTTGGGAGATCAAATGTTAAGGAAACGTATACAGTTAATGGTAGGACTCTGAACAGCATTGATATACAGAAGGATCTTTGAGTTCAAATCCATAGCTCCGTGAAAGTGACCAAGCAAGTGGATAGGGCGGTTACGAAGGCATATGGCATGTTTCCCTTTATTGGTCAGTGAACTGAGTACAAGAATCAGGATGTCATGTTGCAGCTTTATAAGATTTGTTTCGGCCGCTTTTAGGGTATTATGTTCAATTCTGATCGCCACATTACAGGAAGGATGTGGAGGCTTTGGAGAGGGTGCAGAAGAGGTTTATGAAGATGCTGCCTGGATTAGAGGATATGAACTATAAGGAGAGGCTGGAAAAACTTGGGATGTTTTCTCTGGAGCAGTGGAGTCTGAGGGCAACTTGATAAAAATCTGTAAAATTATGAGATGCAATAGAAAGGGTTGATGGTCAGAATCTTTTTCCCGGAGTGGCTGGAATGGCTAATACTAGGGGGCATGCATTTAAGGTAAGACGGGGAGTGTTTAAAGGAGATGTGAGGAGCAAGTTTTTTACACAGAGTTTGGTAGGAATCTGGAACGTACTGCCATGGGTAATGGTGGAGGCAGATACGATAGGGGCATTTAAGGGACTTTTAGATAAGTACATGAATATGCAAGGAATGGAGGGATAAGGACTAATGGGAGGCAGAAGGGATCAGTTTCATTTGGCATCATGTTCAGCACAACATTGTGGGCCAAAGGGCCTGTTCCTGTGCTGTACAGTTCTATGTTCTGTGTTCTATAATTTAAGATCAATTTTAGGTCAAGGCTAATTAAATCAGTGTAACTGTTCCAGAGACAAAAAAATTTAGAAATGGAAAATAAAACATTGAGTTTTATCCTAACTATGGGAGAAGGAAGTATTTTTATGTGTATGAAAATCTTTCACATGATATATTCGTTTGGAACAATGGTTTCAGCATTGGCTCCCAGGCAGACCTCAGGAGCACACACTCTTCTGAGTCCCTGGTTTCTTGGTTCTAGTGTAATTCTGGGGCTTGAGTACAAAAATAATCAAGGCTGGTGATTCAGTGTAATTCCTGGGAAATACCACACTGCTGGAGGTGCTGTGTCTCAGATGAGACAGTGAATTGAGGTTCTATCTGTCTGCTCAAGTGAATGTAAAAGATCACATGGCACTATTTTGAAGAACACAGGTGTTATCTCTGGTGTTCTGGTCAATGCCTATTCCTACAAGCATTAACAAAATGGGAGATGTGGCCCAGCCATAACGAACAAGAAAAAATAGGGATTGTATTAGATCCAAGGAAGGTGTACACAAATTAGCTACAAAAAAGCCAACAACGTGAAGAGTGGGGGCAGTTTAGAGTTCAGTAGAGAAGGACAAGGGGATTGATTAAAAAAGGAAAAATAGAGTACGAAGCTTATCTTGCTGGAAACATAAAACCTGACTGTAAAAGCTCCTAAAGTATGTGAAAAGAAAAGGAGTGGTGAAGTCACATCTGCATCTCTTACAGTCAGAAATGGGAAATTACAAAAGGAAACAAAGAAATGGCTGTACAATTAAGTACACTCTTTGGCTTTGTATTCACAAAGGAGGACACAAAAACATTACCAGAAATACTGGGGAACATGGGGTTTAGTGACTGAGGAACTGAAAGAAATCAGTGTTAGTCAGGAAGTGGTGTTGGGGAAATTGCAGGATTAAAGGTCAATAAATCCCCAGGACCTGACGACCATAATATATAGAAGTAGAATCAAGCCATTCAACCCATCAAGTCTCATCTGCCATTCAATCATGGCTGATATGTTTCTCAAAACCATTCTCTTGCCTTCTCCCCATAACCTTTGATCCCCTTACTAATCAAAAACAAACCTCTCTATCTTAAATGCACTCGATTTCTTGGCCTTGGTAACCTTCTGCAGCAATGAGTTCCACGGATTCACCACTCTCTGGCTCAAGAAATTCTTCCTTATCTCAGTTCTAAAGGATCAACACTTCACTCTGAGGCTGTGCCTTTGTGTCCTCATCTCTTCTACTAGTGAAAACATCTTCTCCACTTCCATTTTATCCAGGCCTTTCTGTATTTTGTAAGTTTCAATCAGATTCCCCCTCATCCTTCTAAACTCCATCAAGTACAGACCCAGAGTCCTCAACTGCTCCTCATATGACAAGCTGTTCATCCCCAGGATCATTCTTATGAACCTCCTGTGAACTCCCTCCAACACCAGCACGTACTTCCTTAGATATGGGGCCCAAAACTGTTCACAATATTCCAAATGTGGTCTGACCAGAGCCTTACACAGCCTCAGCAGGATATCACTGTTCTTTTATTCTAGCCCTCTTGAAATGTTCACTCTTGTTCTCTTAACTTTTAGAAAAGAAAATCTCCTGCAATCTTCTTTTATTTTATTCATCAGCTTACTCTCTCTCATATTGCAGGTTCTCCTCCTTATTGCTTGTTTAAGTCATCCTCTGGTGGTTTTAAAGGCTTCCCAATCCTTTGGCTTCCCACTAATCTTCAATACATTTTATGATTTTTCTTTTGCTTTTATACTGTCCCTGTCTCCCCTTCTCAGCCACAGTTGTATCATCCTCCCATTAATATGTTTCTTCTTCCAAATCATTTGGGATGAATTTCTGCTGTGTGTCCCAAATTAACTGCCATTCCTGCTCCACCATCTTCCCTGCTAGGCTCCCTTTCCAATCAGCTCTGGTCAGCTACTCCCCCATGTCTTTGTAGTAACCTTTACACAATTGTAACACTTTCACATCTGATTCCACCTTCTCCCTCTCAAACTGCAGGGTAAATTCTGTCATATTATGGTCACAGCCCCTAGGGGTTCCTTCACCTCCAGCTTCCTAATCAGATCTGCCTCATTAGACATCACCAAATTCAGAATTGCTTGTCGCTTAGTGGGATCTACCACCAGCTGCTCCAAAAAAAATCTCATAGACATTTAACAAGTTCCTTTTCTTGCGATCTGCATTTTGAAGTCCCCCATGATTGCTGTAATTGTGCCTTTCTTACATCACTTTTTCTATCTCCTAATTGCTTTTTATCTGCCTCACATCCTGACAACTACGAGGAGGCCTGTACACAACTCCCCTCAAGGTCTTTTTCTTTTTGTAGTTCCTCAACTCTACCCTCACAGATTCTATGCCCACCGACCCTATATAGCTTCTTACTATCAAGATCCCATTTTACTCTGAGGTAACCTTCTTCACTGCCCACGACACCTCCAATTTTGGTGTCATCTTCAAACTTACTAACCATTCCTCCTATGTTTGCATCCAAATCATTTATATAAATGATTAAAAGCAGTGGATCCAGCACCGATCCTTGTGACACACCGCTGGTCACAGGCTCCAGTCTGAAAAACAGCCCTTCACCACCACCCTCTGTCTCCTACCTTCGAGCCAATTTTGAATCCACATAGCTAGTTCTCCCTGTATTCCATGTGATCTAAGCTTGCTAACCGGAATATCCTGACTATGGAGTGAATGCAAATAAGGTTTACCAAACATATTCCTGGAATCGCAGGAACAATGTTTAATGAGCAAATGGATTGGTTATGATGATATTCACTGAAGTTTAAAAGAACATGGGGACATCTCATAGCAAACTATAACATTCCAACAGGACTAGTCAGCGTAAACATAGGAAGGGGATGTTTTTGATGACTGGGAAGACCAGAAGTAGGGGTCACAGTCTAACAATACAGGATAAGCCATTTAGGACTGAGATGAGGAGAAATTTCTTCACCCAGACAGTAGTCAGCCTGTGGAATTCTCTATCACAGAAAGTGTTGAGGCAAAAGCATTGAAGTTTCTCATGAAAGAGTTAGATATAGATCTTAGGGCTAAAGAGTTCAAAGGGTCAATGGCAGAGCAGTCTCAAAGGGCTGAATAGTTCCTATTTTTTGTTTCTGGTCTTTAATCAACATCACAAAAAGTCAATAACTGGTCACTGATTCAATCATAAATTATTGCCAAATACAGACATTAGTCAGTGATGCTTGCACAACAAAAGTAGAAAAAAAATTGTTTCAGTGATAGTAGGAACTGCAGATGCTGGAGAATCTGAGATAACAAGGTGTAGAGCTGGATGAACACAGCAGGCCAAGCAGCATCAGAGGAGCAGGAAAGCTGACGTTTCAGGCCTAGACCCTTCTTCAG
>NC_063333.1:149889238-149906363 GCF_021869965.1 Rhincodon typus | reverse complement strand
TCATGTGTATTTTTTCCACCTATCCTGATTTCAAAAATGTCTACTTTCTTTTGCTAGCTATATTTATAAAAGACACATTTTTCCTTTTCTAAATTCCAGTAAACATTACCTTTATAACCTAATATTTTCAAACACACATTCTATGCTCTCCTTCAGAGAGGAGTCTCCTGCAGGTTTTCTGCATCACCACATCTGGAAGATTTGAGTTTTACACTAATCCTTGCAGTGTTACATAATTACCAACAACTTCTCCAACATCAACATCCTTCTACATTTGCTCAATATTTTCAATGCCATTTTTAACCAGTGCCAACATCTCTTATCTCTTCTGAACAGTTGTTTTGCTCTGGGACCAAGGATCCCAAATGACAAATTTCATTGCCTGGTCCAAAGGCTTCACTATTTATTTGTCTGTCTCTTCCAATTGATCCCTTGCTACATGTCAATCCTATTGTTGCCTGGAATTCACTTTAAATCCAACACAGATGTTTAACTTTGCCAGTTTGTACTGTAGCTTCTGTGGCTTGTTCCATCATTTCAAATTATCTTTTAGGTAATTAAATTTTATATTTCCAACAGATATGCCACATTGCAAACTTTCAAGTGTGTTTCCTCTAAATACATGCAGCAGGTGGGAGAAGTGAGTCAAACAGGAAGGCAGATTATTATCTGAATGGTGGCAGTTCAGGGAAAGGTGAGGTACAGTGAGATCTGGGTGTCATGGTGGAACAGTCACTGAAGGTTGGCATGCAGGTGCAGCAGGTGGTGAGGAAAGCTCATGGTATGCTGGCCTTCATAGCGAGAGGATTTGAGTATCGGAGTAAGGATGTCTTGCTGCAGTTATACAGGGCCTTGGTGAGGCCAACCTTGAGTATTGTGCATAGTTTTGGTTCCTAGTCTGAGAAGGGACATTCTTGCTATTGAGAGAGTCCAGCAAAGATTCATCAGACTGATTCCAGGAATGATAGGACTGACATATGAGGAAAGACTGGATCGACTGGGCTTGTACTAGCTGGAATTTAGCATAATGAGGAGGGATCTCATAGAAACATATAAAATCCTGATGGGACCAGACAGGCTAGATATAGGAAGAATGTTCCCAATATTGCAGATGTCCAGAACCAGGGATCACACTCTAAGGATAAGGAATAAGCCATTCAGGACTGAGATGAAGAAGAATTTCTTCACTCAGAGAGTTGTGAACCTCTGGAAATCTCTCCCACACAAACCTACAGGGGCCAGTTTGTTTGATATATTCAAGAGTGAGTTGGACGTGGCCCTTGCAGCTAGAGGGATCGAGAGATATGGGGAGAAAGTGGGAATGGGTTACTGAAGTTGCAGGATCGGGCATGATCATATTGAATGGTGGTGCAGGGTCGAAGGGATGACTAGCCTACTCCTGTATCCATTTTCTATGTTTCTTTGTTTCTAATTCTGAAATCTTCTGCATGTCCTTCAGCTGTTGAAAATATTCTGGTTGTTTTAGGGATATTGACGGGATGATTGGGGAATTCCATCTCATTCGTTGCTCAAGTTAAAAGTTGTTTTGTATAACGAGCAGATGACTTTCCCTGTCATTTCCAAGATTAACCTTGAGATGTTTAGCAGTTCCTACAGTATGTCCTTGGTGATTGTGTTCATTCACAAGGTCCTGGGTTATGATGCACAGGAGTGGAGGGTTCACCTGTTTCCTGACACTGCTCCATGAAGCCTGAGTTTTTGATAAGTGCAAATGTAGATCTATTTAAATTAATATAATGCTGTACAAGTTTATCACTCAGAATTTAGTTGGAAAGGGATACATGGTCTTCTGTTGGCTTATTTATATGTTCATACATTGAGGTTGAGTGAGAAAGGTTGTTATAATGATGACCCCATTTATTTTCTTCCAGCCCTATGGGGTAGGGAGAGACAGTTTTGTGGTGGTTATCTATCTCATCGATTGCTTGTAGACTAACAAGAAAAAGGTAGGAGATCTTGTGGCAGTAAAGATATATACACAATGCTATAGGAGGACATCAGTGCATGCAGAACCTCTCAATACACTTTGATAATTAATATAGGGACACTATTGAAAATTATTAAGAGCTGCTCTAATTTTTGAAAGACTTATATTTTAGAGCCCAGCAATTCACAAATCATATTTTATCCTCTCCAAAGATAAAAGCCAAAAATGAGCCCCAACGTTCAGCTTTAATCAATGTAGCAGCCGCTGTTCAAATTGGAAACCACTAAAAGCTAAATGACTGGTGCCAGGTATTAATCATTAGCTTCATCGTCTAATATCGTTGTTTTATCTCTGATTTAGTCATTCATTGCTTGGAAGTACTATCAGCAATTATTTTCACTTTACTCCTCAGATTCCACGCTGTTAACATTATTATTGGGTTGAATCTGAAGAATATATTCATAAAATCATCAAATTGATAATGCATTACTTCCATAATAGATAAACACGTACTGTTCTTGGTTCATGGTCCTTATGAGTTTATCGTGCAAACAATATAGAACTAATTGATGTGGACACAGTTCTCAGTTGTCCAGGTCAACACGCGTCCCTCAAATAATAGCACTTGAAGTCATTGAATGATATTTATCACTACTCATTGTTATACGCTGCTGCTATAGAAACTGTGCTGCTTGTCTCAAGGCCACAGTTAACAGATTTAGAAAGTTAAGTGGTTCAACGGAAATGTTACTCTATAAGTGACTAAAACAAAGGCTTTAAACTAATTTTGAATTGCGATCAATTCTTTTGATGATGCCTTCAATAAGTTCATCCTTAAAGAGATATATAACCAATTGCAGTATTCCTAATCAATCTAACTGTAGAGTAATTCATTAAAAGTAAAACAAATTATGCATAAATGAAGAAATGTCCCTTGTTCGAATGTTCTGTCAATATTTCACTGGTTAGGAGCAACTCTGACCAACATGGCGATCTTGGTTTGTGATCCTCCAGCATTAAAATTACAGATGCAGAGGACAACAATGTTTCTGACATTTCACTTAAAACTATAATGTTAGAAACTCATGCCCAATAGCATTTATTTAAGTGTATTTGTCATTCATCGTAAGAAGGATTCCAATAACTGATCTAATTAATTCACATTATTTAAAGTTTTGGCAAAGACCTGTAGCTCGGGTTGTGGGTGAGTTTGTTGACTTGCTAACTGAGCTGACTTGTTCTCATTCAGATGTTTCATCACCATGCTAGGTAACATCATCAGTGAGGCCTCTGTTGAAACAATGTTATTCTACTCCATTTGAAATTTATACTGTTCGATCTGTTATGGTGAATAGTGTCATTTCCGGTTCTGATCTGTATTGGTTTGTATATAGGGTCCAATTCTAGCCCAAGCCAAACATAGAGACCCACGGGAATTCCTAGAGGCATGGTTCTCCACCCATACTTCAATCAACAAATATATAGAATTGGACCACATATACAAACCCACCTTTCTGAATCCCCAATAATGCAAATAGGATCACATTTCCATTTGGGACATCCTTCACAATTATGTTTCCATGATCCATTTGTGTTTTAGACTTCAGGAAGGTATGCAATGGGCTTCACAGGGTTTGGAACTGGGATCATAGCTTTTCTTGTAACAGGACGAACACAAGAAGGGTAAACTGTAAATAATCCCTGTACCCTTTACTGCAGGGGAAAATGAATGGATTCCTTGGTAAATGAACTCTAACTGGCTAAGGTGTTGCAATGCAGAACTGTAGGCCCCTCAATCTCTCAGATAACTCAAAACATTACAAGGTTTGAACATATTACTTTTGCTACAGAGAACATGTCCCTGGCTGTGAGTCACTGGATTATCTTAAATTGACTGGTAGGTAAGGCAACAATCAGCCTGTTTTCCTTCTGCAGTATAAATCCTTGTGATTGTTTGACATTCGACATTTTTAGCACTTATCCTGATCAATGTGCGAAGAAAAGCTTTGGCAAATGACTCATTTTTCAGCTGCCCTTAAATTCTGCACAACCAAGTGATTGGGTAATATTTAATAATGGCCTAGATTTGGGTGTGTAGGGCACAGATTCAAGATTTGGGACAATGCAAAACCTGAAGGAATGTGAACTGTGGGAAAGATATTAATGGAATTCAAGAGGACTTAAGGAGGCTACTTGAAAGGACACATACATGGCAAATAAAACATTGAATTTTTGGTAATTGTTTTAGCTTACTGAGAAAATGGCCAATGTGTATCAATGAAAGAGCCTAACAAAGTTAATTTCTGTTATTATGTCTGATAGACCACTGTTGGACAGCAGGCCATGCTGTTTAAATATCTTTGCTTTGTTTCTAATTCCATTTTCAGTTGTGTGAATCAAACAGTACCAGCGAACTACTCCAAAGTATGTCAAATAATACTCTATAATGGTGAGAAAAAAAAGAAATTATTCCATTCTATTCCATTGCCCAGTTCCAGTTTTAATTAAAGATGTTATGTTTGTTGTTCTTGCAGATGAATATTAGCAATAACTTCAGAATTTATTTTGTGGTGAGTTTTAACAGCATGGACCAGGAACCCTGAGGCTGGAAATTAGTTGCTCTTTTGACAAACATTAGTTCACAGATTCCAGGTTGGAAACCAAACTGAGAATGTGAGAATGATGTGAAGGTTGCTCTTTCTCTACCAATGTCCTGATGTGCACCAGGAAAAATACTCTTAAAGTGCACCATCAGCTCTGTCATTGAGACAGGACCTCATTTAAAATTCATTTAAAATTCTGCAGTAACTCCTGAAGCACACTCTGTATCCTACAAACTAAGAACAGCTACATATCATGGCTTACACCTCCAGGCTGACTGTAACCATCACCAAGTATAGTCCAATAACTGTGACTGTGGCCATCCAAATCAGACCATCGCTCAGAGACTGTTCCCCTGCCCAGAGAGGTCTATTCCTCACAGCCAGTCACATTGTGTCAGCTGATACTTTTAATTGGATTGTTAACCTCAACATTAAACCATACCTGCTTCCCTGGTCAAACTAATAAAAAATTGGGCAGAATTGTAAATTTCTGATGGTCTCCAAAACACAACCTCTAGCTCGACAGATTTTAGTCTTATTATTTAAAGCTGAATGTTTTCATTTTTACCAGCAGGTTTCAGGAATAATAAAATGAGCCATGTTGTAATCACTCGCTTAAATTAATATTCATAATTAAACAACCATTATTTACAACAATCCACAAACAACCCATTGTCAGCCCCTAACAGTTCCCATTAAGAACATAAGAACATAAGAACTCGGAGCAGGAGTAGGCCATTCAGCCCCTCGAGCCTGCCCTGCCATTTAATAAGATCATGGCTGATCTTTATGAGACTCAGCTCCACTTACCCGCCCACTCACTATAACTCTTAGCAGCTGTTGAATCTCCAAGGCTGATCTTTACCCGTTCCTTTGTCTGCCCAGCTGTTTTTCTCCCTCTCTCAACTGCGTTTGCACCTATCATTTACTCCTCCCTCCTCCCCCTCACCTCATCTTCAGCATATATAGCAACTTTTTCCCAGCTACAGTCAGTCCTGATCAATCAGACCTGAAATGTTAACTCTGCTTTGTCTCCACAGTTACTGCCAAATAGGCTGAGATTTTCCAGCAATTTCTCTTTTGTTTGTCATTAAAGAACTATCTTAACTGAATTAAATTCCAAATTATCTTTGTTAAGAATCAGAAAGAAGGAATGATTTTTTTATTCACATTCCACCTTATAATATCCTTAAGATCTTGCAGCTCCAGACCTGAGGAGCCTATGCTTGTTCTGACCTGTTTTTCTTTTCCCCTGTCAATGATAGGTCTGGCTGGGAAGGGCTGAGTCACTGTAAGACCCCACAATGTGCTGAACAAGGTACTTGACCACGTCTGGAACTGAACAAAATTTGCCTGCTTCAGAAATAATTCTTCTGTTTCACTGCTGCACAGAGAAAATGGGAAGAGGAGACACATTAGGGGATTTGGGAGAGACTGCGACACATGCCCAACATCATTTGAAAGGTTCAATACAACTCAAAATAAATCCCTAATTCCTGCCCATCCCAAACAAATCCACACTCTCCACCACTGATGCTCTGTGGCAGCATTGTACCTTTAATCTTGTGGTTTAATGCCACACGATGAGCTCAGATAAAAGACAGGCTTGTTGAGAAAGAGACAAACTCAAGAACTGTTTTCTGGTTTTAACTTCAAAGTAACACTGTTCATTATTCATTAATACTAAACACTGCTGTATATGATAATCATAGATATAACAGATTCTGATTTACAGCTACATGAGCTAAGGAATAAGCTAACATCATCATATGTTCATATCTATGTTGTGGTGTAGAGTGGACTACCTCCAACCACATTGTGCTATTTATACCCAGTAAAGTGCAATTCCACGACATCATAACAATGTTGCTCCAGGATCCTAAAATCCTGACACAAAGTCGTTCACTCCCCTCCCCATCAAAAACATTGAATGACTTTCATGTACATTTGCAAGCAAGTTACTAGGATTCCTTATTTACTTATTTACTGTAGCTTTTTTTCTTATCTCTCCCCGCTATCCCTACCATCCCTTCTCAAAAAATTCTTTGAATTGATTTATATGCTTCAATAGATAAACGTCTATGACCAGGTAGAAAAACACTTGAAGAAGAGCTGGTCATTTTTCTTTTCTGCTGCTTCTGTGAAATAAAGACATTTTTAAAATTAGAATCCCTGTAGAGTGGAAGCAGGATATTCAACCCATGGAGTCCATGCTGACCCTCTGAAGACAATCCCACTCAAACCCACTCTCATACTCTGTCCTCATTTTCTATGGCTAATCCAGCTAAACTGCACATCCTTGGACACTATAGGCAACATGGCCTATCCACCTAACCTGCACATTTTTGGACCGTGTGAGGAACCCAGAACATCCAGAGGAAACCTGCACAGACACTGGGAGAACGTGCAAACTCCGCACAGTCAGTCACCCAAGGGTGGAATTAAATCTGGGTCCCTGGCACTGTAAAGCAGCAGAGCTAACCACTGAGCCACTGTGCTGCCCTTGTGGAAAGATCTAGTGTTGATGCAAGTGCAGAGATACATCGAGGAGTTCAATTGGTTCTACTTCTGTTTCATTAATGTGTTCACCATGGAACAGTGTTACTTCTCCAAGAGAAAACTGATTGTCCATATTTAACTGCTCTTCATTTAATGAAGATTATCACAAAATTAAAATATTCTTTAACCTTCTGTTCCAAGGTTTGAATACACCTGTTGAGTTGAGAAAGATTTGATTTGTTGCTTCATTTGTTTTTCAGATAGTAGCACAGCAAATGTTCCTTCAATAACACCTTTCAGGTCTAAGACCCTACTATCTAGAAGGATAAGGACAGCAGAGGTATAGGAATGTCATCCCCTTCAAGCTGCTCACCATCCTGACTTGGAAACATAACACCGTTTCTTCAGAGATGCCGGGTCAAATTCTTAAAACTGCCATCCCAGCCGTACTGTGGCTGTCCCCATACATATGGACTTCAAAATCATCTTCTCATTATGGAAGGACAATGCTGGCCTTGTTAATTTACTCACATTCTGTAAAGAGAATAAACTCAGGTTTTGGACACGATGGGTGCAAACAGCTTTGAAAAGAAATGTTTGGAATGGAGTGCATAAGCACCTGAGGCTGTGCGATAGAGAACAGATTTATTATTAAACAGATGCTGTTACAGTTTTCCATCCTGCCCCTTTCCTGCAGCTGCTGATCACTGTATAGGAGAGATTATAACAGGCCTTGGTTTCCCCAGACACTCCATTGAACTGCCTCGCTCTCATCTATCTTTCCCTTAAGCAAGAGGGTGGCACCTACATTGGCCGTTGAGGCTGTGACTGGAGTTTAAACAGGAAAGTTTTCAAACTTCACTCAGATCTCTGTGTTTACACCTGGAACATGGAGATACTGCAGCTCTCTGGGAATTGTTAGGGTTGATCCAGACAATGTCGGTCAAGAGGTTGCACTCTCCACTTTGCCCACCTCTGAACTATTTGTTATCTCCTTCCTTTCCTTTTGGGCAGAGCATTCATTACATTCTGAACAGCACTCTCTGATGCAGGAGTTCAAGTTTGGGAGGCTATAACAATCTATTAGTTGCCCTCCGATACTTCCCAGAATCTTATTTGTATCTCCATTCGTTGCCAGAATTGAATCAATTCCTGATGTGGCCAACACTTTCTGTCACCTGTAGTTATTGCACATCATGTACCAATGTTTTATTCAACTCACATCCCACTAATCCTTTTACCTCTTCTGCTATTAGTTCTTGCCTCCCGTCTCCTATCACCTTCAGGGTCAAACTCAAATATCTATGAGATACCTGATTAATGTTTAATAGGTAGCAGACTGGATGAAGAGAATTTCAAATAGCACTACACTGCAGATATCCTTGTTGTCGGTATTAGAAATTCACAAAACTACATTTTGGCAATGACTTGTTTTTAATTTCCTCAATTCTCAGGACATTTTGTAAATCAGAAATTGCACATGGGCATTTTGCTAAATTGGTGAAAAAGTGTGGAACCGCATCAAGGGGATGACTGATTCAATCCCCACACTGGGGGTTCTAATCCCCACTAGGGAATGTATTCCCCACACTGGGGCATTTACTTCCCACTCTGGGAGACCAGTCTCCACACTGGGGGATCTAATCCACACACTAAAAAATCTAGTTCTTACAGTGGGAGATCCAGTCTCCATACTGGGAGACATAAGCCGCACACTGGAAGACCTAGTCCCCACACTGAGAGGTGTAACCTGCTCACTGGAGATCGAGACCTCAGACTGGCAGATGTAATCCTCACACTGAGCGATCTTACCTTTGCCATGGTCTGTACCAGCTCCAGTTTGATGATTTTTAATTTTAAAGATATACACTAATTGATGATATTTGACCTGAAACTATTGCAGGAAGAATTTAAGATGTCAACCAGACTTTAAATGTTTTTGAGAATGTTTAAGAGCTGTCACCAATTGTGAAGGTATCAGTTGTAATTTTCATGGTTGCTGGTCCCTCCTGTATGTCTCCAGGTAGCTGATGTAAAACATACAGCTCTGAAAATTCAGCATTCCGATGAAAATTAAAACCCTTACCCGAAGCAGGCTCTCCATCAGGCCACTGTAAGCTCAGTGTAGTGATGGCAGGTTCTGGGCCCACTCCCTGCACCATCTCGAGGTCGAAGACAGGGACTGAGGAGAGTCATTCCTCGTGGGCAGGCATTTTCTGCTTGTCATGCCTGCAATAATTCCCAATCAGGATCAGGAAAACCCAGCCTTAGCTTTTTATTCCGTATTTATTGTAATAAATGAGTTTGAATTCCCACCAGATGTCATGCTTGGATTTGAGCTGGTATGTCTATCCATTTGACCAACCACTACTGAAGGAATGTACCCCTCTGTTACTCTGTCCCTTGGAGCTCCGACATTGAAATTAGTTCTTCAGGGATGGAATGCTCATTGCTTCACTTCCTGGCCAAGAGGTGACCCTGTACCATCTCTCAGGGTGACCTTGACATAGGGATCTGTGTGAGATTTGCAATGTAGCCAGCGACACTGGCAGGCAAATGCACAAAGCACCATTTTGACATAAAGGGGTTATGTTTCGTTGGCAAAAAAAAAATTCTTCAATGTGTGGATTAGATCCAAATAGTAGACTCCTGCTGTGATTATTTTGGTGATGTATCCTGTGGGGTTGAGAGGTGAGTCCATGGAATAATTTGAACAGGAAGACCAGAATTTTAAATTGAATCCATTGGTTGAGAGCTAACATAAGCAAGAGCAGGAATGGGAGACAGATCAATTTTACTTCCACACAGAGGTGCAGAGTTCTAGACAAGTTGCACTTAAAGGGAGGGTGAGAGATGAGAAACCAGAAAGAAGACTATTGTCATAATTAGGGCTGGAATAACAAAGGGGTCTATTGGTTTCTCAGTGAACTTGGAGGTAGGGAATGTTGCAACAAAATTCTTTGATTCAGTCAAATAGCTGGTATCTGGGTCAACAGGGAGCAGGGAAAAGAATGAAAGCGACAACATGAAAAACTAGAGAAATAGCTGAGGATTTCACACTCAGCTTTCCTCTGCAGTTCCAACAATGTGCAGGGCCTGGGACAGTTAATGTACTGTCAGCAAAGTTTACTGATGGCACAAAAATAGGTGGGAAGTCAAGTGCTGGGGTTGACACAAAGTGCTGAACCTTGCATTTTTGGCTAATTGTCCAGGTTGAATTTTTTGAGTGCTTTTCTCTGTGCAGTCGAGTGAAATTTCTCAGTGTACCTCACCATGCTCACCTCGTTAATTACTTATCCTGCCTCATGGTGCCCCACTTGTTCAATTCTAGCCCCATCACACAATGTACGATTCTTGGAACAACTCACCATTCAGGGGCCTTTCTCCCAAAAGGCCAGAATCACTGCTACCTGCTCTGTAATGAAGGGCTGCTGTGCACTCAGATGAGCTTGAGCATCTTGAAGCTGCCCTACTCCATGTTGGATAGCCATCCTGAAGATATTGAAGTCGGGGAAGATGTTGCAGTGATTTTCCAACAAAGACCTGAAGAGGTCGTGAAGGTGAAGTTGATGCAGTAGAGGAGGTGTCTATGCCTGCTTACTTCTTCTGCACTCATAGCAGTGTCTGCCTTCAGTCACTTAATTGTAGTTAAATCTACAATCCATTTCATGCCCTTTTCCTTCTGAGTTTCCTTTCCAGAATCATTCTTATAAGCTCCAGTACGTCTTTTGGGTTTATTGCTTCACTTCCAGCATTCCGAACAAACGCGGCCTACCTTGTTATCATGGAAACACCTCGGCTTTTGGTTTTCACCACCTCCCTGGACTGACCTACCTCCTCCCTACCTCCCCACCTACACTCACCTTTACTGGCTCCATCCCAGCCTCTTTGACCTGTCTGTCTCCTCTCCACCTATCTTCTCCTCTACCCATCTCCTATCTGCCTCCCCTCTCTCCCTATTTATTTCAGAACCCCCTTCCCTCTCCCATTTCTGAAGAAGGGTCGAGGCCCGAAATGTCAGCCTTCCTGCTCCTCTGATGTTGCTTGGCCTGCTGTGTTCATCCAGCTCTACACCTTATTATGTCATATTTCTGCCTCACTCATCTCTGTTTTCCTAGTTCTGCCAGTGAACGTTGCGTACAGTTTACACACAAGGTCAATTAACCTGGTCTTTGAGACTTGTCTTAACACTGTGAGGGGTAACACTGCTGGCTACCAGAAATCCTTTGTTGTTTGACTGCTTTACTTCCTGAATCTATTGAAGAATCATAATCAGAATGAAGAAAAGTTAAATTGTCCATTACTCTCTGATAATCAAGAAATATTTTGTCACTTTTAGTTTCCTATTACCTCAAAAAAACTGCTGCTGCATTTTGGAACAACTTCTCTAAATTATAAATTAAAACATCTGCTTGTCCATTATTTCTGTTCTCTGGGAGTTCACTTTTGTATGAAAATTGGCAATTTACCTTATTGTTGTCCATGATCTTGTATTGTTAATCAGTGACATTCTGTATGAACTTCAATGCTTTTTAAAAATATTGCTTTGCTGCTGAAATTGGAGGAAGTCTGGAAATCTACTAACAATAAGAACCATCCCATACTGAGGTGATTTCTTACTCAGGAGAAAGAATGCAGAGAATGAGAAAGATGTCCTCTGAAAGTGGGTGTACCATTCATTGGTTCTGCATATTCAGGATGTTCAATTAGCACCAAGACATTGACAGTTTTGTTGCCTTTATTTTACTACACACTCGGTATCTGAGTACCTCCAACTCAAAACGTATAGATTTGAAAATATGCATTAACCCCATTGACATTTGTAAAGAGAAGGCACATTATTATGTTGAACATATGTTCTTAATTTGCCCCACATTTTAATGAAGGATCCACACTGAAAGATGAACAGCTGTGTGTAATTCCAGCATGTATTATTCCTCTTTCCCATTTTCAGCAGGGCCGTTTTCACTGTGATTTCATTCAATCCCAATAACTTGGAAAATCCACTAAAATGAGTCTAAAACTGCACAGTAGCAAAGATGAAGAAAACAGATTACGATTCAGTGTTCTCCTTCAATGTGATGATAATGCAAAGCCAGAGTTAAAAATGACATGATGTTATTCCATTAACGTGGATCATCATTACCAATGCACCCCTGTCTTTCTCGGGCACAGATCAATGTCCAGGGTCTGAAATCAGTCATTTACAGCAGAATTGAGGCCATTCAGGTATGAAATGAGAAATTCTATGAGGAGCATAAATAACAAAGCTGTCAGTTTGCAGACTGCACTGTAATACACTCATGAAGGAGAATGGTGAGGGACAATAGAACAGAAAACTGGTATGGACTAATAAATAGCGTTAGGTCAAAATTTGTCAGGTTGGTTGCAAAAATAGATGGTAGCAAATCAGCGCCTCTTCTTACACTCCTCCTGATTTTCCTTGTCATTGACTTCACCAGAAATATGTTCAGACAACATTTGAAGTGATTTGTTAATACCTGTTTCATGATGCTCCAAAAGTATATTTTTAACCTCATTGAATCTGACTTTTCTGACCTGTTTTGTGGTTGGATACCAACTTGATGGTCAGAAATGTCAAGGATTTTGAAACATTCGGAATCTACTCAGCAAAAGATCCATCATGGTTAGTGAACAATAACCAATGTGTGACCACTTTTACAATTGTTCCAAGTATGGAAAAAGCCCATGAAGAAAGCAAGAATTGACTGGAGCAGAAATTGTGTTTGCCTTGTTTTGAGGCTGAGATGAGAGGGAGGCAATGGCTGAGTGGTATTATCACTGAACTGTTAATCCAGAGACCCAGATAACATTCTGGGGACCCAGGTTTGAATCCTGCCATGGCAGATGATGGAATTTGAATTCAATAAATATCTGGAATTAAGATTCTAACGATGACTGTTAATCCATCGTTGATTGTTGGAAAAACCCATCTGGTTCACTAATATCTTTTAGGAAAGGAAAGTGCCATCCTTACCTGGTCTGGCCTACGTGTGACTCCAGACCCACAGCAACGTGGTTGACTCTGAACTGCCCTCTGGGCAATTAGGGATGGACAATAAATGCTGCCTAGCCAGTGATGCCCTCATGCTGTGAATGAATAAAGAAAAAGAAAAGAGAAGTTGCAGCCATGAGCATCACACTTCTGGATCATAGGAACAAATTTCTAGAACAGAACTGACAAACATAATTTAGTCCTAAGGCCTTCTCCCATGAGACAAGAACTGTGGAGAGCAATTTTGACCAGATTTCTACCATGAGACTCACTTCACTGTAGTGAGCGATGGCAGAGACTTGGGATCAAAAAGTAGGTGTATGAAATTTTCACATGGACTATGGAGTTTCAAAAAGGCAGCTCACCACCACCTACTCAATGACAACTAGGGATGGGGAATAAATACAGGCCTAGTCAGCAACATCCATGTTCCACAAGTGAATAACAAAAAAAATCACTTACTGTAACCTTCAGCCATGTGGAGAAATTTGGGAGTGTCTTCTTGGTGCATTTTCCTTACTTTCAAAACTTACTGCAATGAGAAAAAGGTACAGGCTTGGGAGGAATCCCTGAGCAAACCAAGAAAGACCCACAAAGGTGCAAACTTTTGCTATATTACAACTAATTTAATCTGAAGCAATTGAGAGAAAAAGATTGGACTAAGAAAGAGAAAAGCAGGCAGAAAGGAAGAGTGATATTGTGTTCCAAGTTTCCATAGTAACGCACAATTTGTGACTTCTGTTGCAGTCTGGAGTGAGGGATAGTGATGGGAAAGGCTCCAATGTTACTTCTAACACATGCCTGAACAGAACCTGACTCTCCTGCTCCTACTGATTGCTGTTGGCCTGGGTTGGAAGGATTTGCAAGTTGCTAATCAACCTGTCAGACTGCACGATGAAAGCACCCTCATAATAAAATCATTCCTTGGCTATCAACCTGGACAGGACAAAACCCAAAATGTCAGATAGATATGTTTCTCCAGTATGTCATAAAACATCCTTCAATGGAAAAGTAGGAAACAGATTTAAAAATTTGCATTTCAACATTGATGGAATCCAGAAACTACTAAATCGTTACCCATTGTTTCAGGTGATGTCTTTCTCAACATCCAAATTTCATGTCAGGATCATAGATTACTAGGCAAAGACCGAGTGATATTATCACTAGACTTATAATCCAGAGAGCTAGATAATGTTCTGGGGATCCGGATTCGACGCCCACCATGGCAGATAGTGTTCTATACTCTTCTGTTTCTTTCCCCCCTCCACATTATTAAGGTCCCAGCTACACCTTGTGTAGTTGAAGAGGTGCTTTATCAGCACTTCACTCAATCTAGTCTTCTGTGTGTGCCGTTCACAACGTGATCTCCTCTATGTTGGGAAAATAAAACGCAGACTGGGCAACTGATTTGCAGAATATCCACATTCTGTCCACAAAAATGACCCTGTTACTTGCCACTTTAACACACCACCATGTCACCTGGCTAACATCTCTGTCTCAGATTTGCTGCAGTGTTTCAGTGAAAATCAGTGCAAACTCCAAGAACAACATTTCATTTTCCCCTTGGAAGTACCTTTAGGACTTTCCATTGGGTTCAATAATTGTAGGGCCTGATTCCATCCTTCCATGTTTTTTACCCATTCCCACACCCTGGTCTGTTATGATATGGATTACTTTCAGTACAGCCTACCCATTCTCTCATACTCATCACCCCTTATTCAGATTCTCTCCTGTCCTGGCCTAGTGTCAATAATCCCCTCACCTACTTGCCCCGTTCAACTCTCTCTCTCTTCCTCACTCTGTCTCTCGACTCCATCTCCACCTATCCACTCATTCCAATCATCTGTCCCCCCACCATCCCAATCTCCCAACCTTCCCTCACCCCAATGACCCTGTCTCCACTATAAGTACCACCTTTTCCCACCTGCTGTCAGTTCTGATGAAGAATCACCAGACTCAAAACTTTTATTTCTGCTTTCTTCTCACAGATGCTGCCAGACCTGCTAAATCTCACAAGCATTTTCTGTTTTTGTTTCTGAAAGATAAAAGATAGGGTATCTACAATGTGTTCCCTAATTCCTTTGACAGCCTCAGATACAAATCTCTCTTTAATTCCATTAATTTTCTCATTACCAATGTTTTAATTATGTAAATTTTATTTGGTCCCTGTTCGCCATGCACTATTAATTTCCTTGGGACTTCCAGCAAGCTATATTCCTTTTCTACTGTAAATACTGAGACAAAGTAATTCCCCACAGTCATTCACAATGTCCCCAGTTTCAGTCATTCTTGGGTTAACATTGTTCCTGGCCACCCATTTCCCCTTTGTCTAATTATAAACATTCTTCTTATTGATTTTGATGTCTCTGGTAAGTTTCTTTGCATAATCCCTTTTTGTAATTCTTATAAGCTGCTTTGTGGTCCTTTGTTGATCTTTGTATCTTTGTTGTTTAGCAGGATCTGTGCTGTTTTTGGTATTTTTGTAAGCCCTTTCTTTTAGTTTTATGCTACTCCTCATCTCTTCAATTGTCCATGGCTGTTTTCCCTGTGAAGTGGAGCTTTCAAATCCTGTCATTAAAACATTACAATATAAGTTCTATTGTAATGTTTTTCTATAAATCGAATAATAGCATGTTAATATCATATGCCAAATTTATTAAATCCAATGACTGCACCTTATTCAGATGTTCCATGTTAATTTCAGTACAGTCCCTGAGTTATTTTGTTCCTATATGTTTACTGATGCTAAAAGCTTTAGTGTTTCTGTGGGCTTTAGTGATATGATAGATCACTAATTTGTGCATTTGAAAATAGCAATAAAATTATTTTGCATAATTTTGCTTACATATTGCAAATTAAATAAGTATAACTTCACATCTGGCATTGAGACTTTCAGACATTTACCTTAACGCACTCTTTAAACCTCTCTACCTCTCCATCTTTCTGTTATTCTTTAAGATGCTCCTTAAAACTTACATTTTTAGGTGAGGATTTTTGATCACTTGGCATCATATCCCAGCTTTGGTTGCATTTTTTTTTGTCTGAATTGAATTAATTCCAATCCCTTTTCAGTGCCAGAGAAGAAGAGAATATAGAAAGCATGGTTAATAAGTTTGCAGGTGGCAATTGATGGTGTAGTGAACAGTGAAGCAGGTTGTCTAACATTACAGAGAGATCTTGATCAATTTGGTTATTTGGCTGATGTTTGGCAGGATGGAGTTTAATTTGGATAAATGCAATGTATTACAATTTGGTAGAACAAACAAGGGCAGGACTTATACAGTTAATGCTAGGGCTCTGGATAGTGTTGTAAAACAGAGACCTAGGGGTTCAGCTGTCTAATTCTTCTAAGTTTTCATCACAGGTAGACAGGCTGGTTAAGAATTTATTTAGCATGTTTGCTTTCATTGCTCAGACCTTTGAGTATAGGAGTTGAAATATCATATTGAGGTTGCACAGGATGTTGGTGAGGCCTCTTCTGGGGTACCGTGTACAGTTCTGGTTGCCCTGTTATAGGAAGGATATTATTAAATTGGAGAAGGTTCGGAAGAGATTTAGCAGAATTTTGCTGGAATGGAGAGTTTAGGATATAAAAACAGGCTGGACAGGTGGGACTTTTTTCACTGGAGCATAGAAGGTTGAGGGGTAATCTTACAGAGGTTTATAAAATCATGGGGGGCATAGACAAGGTGAATGACAATCTTTTTCCTAGGGTGGGGGTGTTCAAAACTAGGGGGGCATATTTTTAAGGTGAGAGGAGAAAGATTTGAAAAGGACATGAGGAATGACTTTTTTACACAAAGAGTGGTTTGTGTGTGGAATGAACTGCCAGAGGAAGTGGTGGATGCAGGTACAGTTACAACATTTAAGGCATTTCGATAAGTACATGAATAGGAAATATTTGGAGGGATATGAGCCAAATGTAGACAAGTGGGTTTTAGTTAGGCTTTCGACAAGGTCCGTCATGGTAGTCTCATCTGGAAGATTAAGATACATTGGATCCATGGTGAGTTGGCCACTTGGATTCAGGATTGGCTTGCCCATTGAAGACAGAGAGTA
>NC_063333.1:149845830-149888838 GCF_021869965.1 Rhincodon typus | reverse complement strand
CTGGAAAAGCTCAGCAGGTCTGGCAGCATCTGTGAAGGAGAAAACAGGGTTAACGTTTCGGGTCAGATGACCCTTCCTCAGAACTGAGGAAGGGTCATCGGACCCGAAACGTTAACTCTGTTTTCTCCTCCACAGATGCTGCCAGACCTGCTGAGCTTTTCCAGCAACTTTGTTTTTGTTCCTGATTTACAGTATCCGCAGCTCTTTTGGTTTTTATCTGTACAGGGACCTCTGTTGTTTGTGATATATATATAAGATATATAAAAGACTAAAATGAGGATATAAACGGGGGGGTTAGTAAGTTTGCAGATTACACAAAGATCGGTGGAGTTGTGTATAATGTAAGAGGTTGTCAAAGGATACAGTGGGATGTAGATCAGTTGCAGTTACTGGTGGGAAATGGCAGATGAAGGTTAATCTGGGTAGGTGTGAGGTGCTGCTCTTTGGGAGATCAAATGTTAAGGAAAAATATACAGTAAATGGCAGGATGCTGAATAACATTGATGTACAAAAGGATCTTGGGGCTCAAGTCCATAGCTTCCTGAAAGTGGTCACTCAAGTAGATAAGGCAATAAAGAAAGCATATGGCTTGCTTGCCTTTATTGGTTGGGGAATTGAGTACAAGAATCAGGATGTCATATTGCAGCTTTATAAGGCTTTTGTTAGGCCACACTTGGAGTACTGCATCCAGTTCTGGTCACCACGTTACAGGAAGGATGAGAAGGCTTTGGAGAGAGTGCAGAAGAGGTTTACCGGGATGCTGCCTGCCGATGCCCAGAACAAGACTGACACACCAAGCTGAGGCCACCATACTGGGATGAGACCAACTTGTTTACCAGGATGTTGCCTGGAATGGAGGGAAGGTCTTACGACGAAAGGTTGAGAGAGGTCGGACTTTTCTCTTTAGAATGACGAAGGATGAGAGGTGGCTTGATAGAGGTGTACAAAATGATCAGAGGTATAGACAGAGTAGACAGCCAGAGACTTTTTCCTAGGGTGGAGGTAGCTATTACGAGGGGACATAGTTTAAAAGTGAAAGGAGGTAGATACAGGGGAGACGTCGGAGCTAGGTTCTTTACTCAGAGAGTGGTAGGGGCGTGGAATGCATTGCTGGAGAGGGTAGTGGAGTCGGCCTCATTAGGGGCATTTAAGCAGCTACTATATAGGCATACGGATGATAGTATAAGGTAGGGCTGGAGGTTAGATAGACCTTAGGTTTAGAGTAAAAGTTCAGCACAACATCGTGGGCCGAAGGGCCTGTACTGTGCTGTACTGTTCTATGTTCTATGTTCTATGAGATGTCCATGCCAGAATGAAACACCCAGATTTGTTTGTCACTGGGCCAAGAATATCATGCCAGGCTGGAAGCCTCCTCATTTCTGGACTCTGGCTGGGAGAAGATGCCTTCCACGAAAGCTGTTAAAAGAGGTAAAATGATAAATGGAAACATTAAACAAAAGCAGAGAAAGAATAAGAAAGTGAAAAACAGATGGAGCAGAGGAGCTCCAGGCTCCTGGGTTAAGGAGCCGACACACTGCACTGTTATTCTGCCACCACCCTGACAAAGATGTGAACTCACAGGCACTAAAATGGCATTTCTAGCTGTTGCCTAGCTGATAGGTATTTATACATTTCTTGATTGTATTTATTAACAAGTGAATCAAAATTGAAGTTAGTATTCCTGAAAGATCATTAAAATGTAATTAGTGTGCTTTCATACTCTTCAGAACTGATGCGTGTTGATTAACTTTTCTAATGAAATGAAGTATTGCATTTATACTAATTAATAATGATTTTGTCTAAGGAAAGTACCTGGCAAAATGCATATATCTTGCAGGATTATGAAGAAATGAGGGAGCATGAAAAGATAACTACTAGTTGTAGCAATACTCATTCCATAGTGATGTACCAAACTGTTTCATATTTCTAAGGGGATGTGAACTAAATATTTAACTGAAAATTAAATCTAAAACCTGTATTAATAATATTCAGAGGATATTTAAATTCAGGGGTCTCAGCGTTGGATTTTCCTTTCTGTTAAGTGTTATTACCCTCTCCACAAGCTGTGTGGTTCTATCAGTTCTAGATACAGGGACAGTGAGCCAGTCTCATGGAACAAAGTGACACAGCTATCACCTGTGGGTGCCTTGGGCGGTGTTGGTGAATTCCAGGGAGAGGCCTCAGGAGGGAGGTATCAGGAGTGACCAGAGGAATAAAGCTTTGAAGATACCTGAAAATGAATGGGCGAGAGAGAATGGAGGGGAGGATGGGGACCTCAGCAGATTTGACCAGCAGTTGGGTTCTGAAGATTAGTGATGCCAGTGGTCAATGTTCCCATTTTGGTGATGAACAACTCAGGATATGTCATTATTGTTTGAGAGTCATAGCACTCAAGGCAATGGGCCTAGTGTGGGAAAGTGGGGCTAGTGTACGTAGTAATAGACTCAATAGACAGAAGACCCTTTTATGTACTGTATGATTCTATGATTTTGACTTCTAAAGTGGATGAAGAATGTATTGTTTCATGTCGAGATTATATTTTGCCATGTGTGTTAAGAAGAGGAGACCCAGCTCCTGGGTGACATGAGCAATAGCGAATCAATTGGGGAAATAGGATGTGATCAGGTAAAATAAAAATCTCAACAGCAAGGAAAAGAAAGTCAAATTTTCCACCCAAGGTGCTAACAGTGAGACAAAAATCTCACTAGTGAGCAGAGATGGTCTATTTGAATGAATTAACAACTCATCATTGTTACTTGGTCTCACCTCATTGATAGGCAGTTTGTTATATTTCCACATGATGGGAAGAAACTCATTGGTGATGATGTGGAATTCAGAACAAATACTCGGCAGCTCCAGCTTTCTGTTAGATCCGCTGGATCTCCACTTGGACAGTATTTCCAACATCTTCGCTACAGTTCCTGACAATGACTGCCTGCCCCCACCAACATTGGCAAAGTACCAGGCTCACCATATTACCAGGGCACATTTAGGACTTAGTCAGAATACAGCTCAGCTTTAGGGCTGACTGATAACTGATAAGGAAGAAACAGAGTTAACATTTTGGGTCCAGTGTTTGTTCCTTCACAGATGCTGCCAGACCTGCTGAGCTTTTCCAACAACTTTGTTTTTGTTCCTGATTTACAGCATTTGCATTTCTTTCGGTTTTCACTGGGGAAACCCTTCCTGAAACACCTTGAAATTGACACTGTTTGGGAAATACAACCCACAGTTTTTAATTCCATTTTGGATTTGTTTTGGGAGTTGTATCGGAGAGTCTGGAGATCAGTTTGATTTATACTCTTATAAATGAGGCCTTTAAACCAGTTCGGTGTATTAGAAACAAAAGGGTAAATGAGAAAAAAGTAAACTGTTGTTATCCCACATCAGGCCTCCAGTGACACAGTGTGTCAGAATCCAGAATAGGTCAGGTACTGTGCAGGTTAAATCAGAGTAGAGGAGCTGTTAGCTTCACAGTCTCTAAAACAGTCAAAGCAGCACTGTGCAGGAGCCCTGAGTCACTGAGAAGAAAACTTCAGAATCAAAAAACTGTGGGCGTCAGACAGGATTATAAAATTATAAACATCTTCTCCATTAATACCACAGGAGTCCACCAGGTACTTGACTCTTGTCATATGTTTCCTTGAAGCTAATATACTTTGTCAGAAGTCACATGACACCAGGTTATAGTCCAACAGGTTTATTTGAAATCACAAGTTTTTGGAGTGCTGATTCTTCGTCAGGCGAAGTATACTTTGGTTATTATCAGGAATTAAGATTCTAATGATGATCATGAATCCATTGTCAATTGTCAGGGGAAAAACCTACCTGGTTCATTCATGTCTTTCAGGGAAGGAAACTGCCATCCTTACCTAGTCTGGCCAACATGTGGCTTCAGACACACAGCAATGTGTCTGACTCTGTACTGCCCTCTGGACAATTTAGGGATGGGCAATAAGTGTAGCCTGGCCAGTGATGTACTCATTCTGTGAATGAATAAAACAAATTGACCCTAGCACAACTTTTTAAAGGAAAAAAGACAATGTATTATCAGACATGTTTCATAGCCTTTATTGAAGCTACAAAAGAGCTCAAATTCATGCAGAGAAAGATATAGTTAGTTTGATGAAATTCTGTTGTAAGATAATAGGAAGGACATATCATTTTTGTAAGGTTCCCTGGCCACAAAAAAAGACGTCCTACCAAATATGGTGTTAACTCAGGCTGTGGGGAACATTAAGTTTGCTATTATCGCACCTTTTTAACCCACAGAATATGTGAGCTCATGTTTAATTTTGATTCTTTATTTTATCAGGACATGAAGATGGAACTTAAGGCTATATCTGAAAGGTAGGATTTTTGAACAGAATGGGCCCTTTGGTACTGTAATTAAGTGTTAATTCATCAAGAGTATTGGACTCACTCTTCCACCTCCCTTCAGAATGAAGAAGATTCACACTGGACTTGAAACATGAACTGTTTCTCTCTCTCTCTCCAGCTGCTGCCAGTCCTGCTGAGTTTCTCCAGCACTTTCTGTTCTAATCTCAATTCCTCAAGTAGGCCCTGAAGGTCATAACTGCCTGACTCAGAGGCACAAGTATCATCAATGGAGTCAAACAAATTTACTGACAGGACTCTGCTTGATTTTGAGAGCAATTTGGTGGCAAATTAATCTCAGAAATCAAAACCAGACAGTATATTGATTGAGAATGAAATATACAATGCATTTTAACAATTATGATATTGTTCTCATTTAACAGGTAAACTAATTCATTCCTTTACAATCTAAGACTTGTGGTGTTCCATTTTGTAAACTTTTGTTGCATGTAATAAGATCTAATCAATTGACTAAACTCTTGAAAGATACTAGAGTAGCTCATTCATGATCCATCATAAAATCTTTTGCAAGAGAGCATTGATTTAATCCAAGGTTAATCAACAGCAGGGCCTAATTCTAATCAGTTTTTATAATCAACTTCCTAAGTAGTTGTAACTGATTAAAATTGTTGGAATAGAAATTGTATGCATCAACCAAGTGTTTATTTTTCCCTGTGTTCAGTTCAATGTATATTTCACACCATTGTTGTCTTTGATTTGATACAGATAAACTCCCACAGATGTTCCAATCTCATTACAATCAAGGCCAAAATGCAAGCAGCATTTTGTATTCACTGATTCTCACCATTAAATGCTGGCTTTAGCTTCTGGCTGTGAGAGTTATGAGTGCATTTATCACCAAGTCCCATGTTGGAATGCCAAAATGTAACCTCTGGTGTGCCATTGGCTAGATTTTGCTGTGAAAGCACTGTCAGGCATAAGGGGCATAAAATATAAAATCTTTTATGTTATGGCAGGAAATTAAACCCATCGGAATGACACCATATGGTTACTTTGAATTAGTTTTGCATCAGGTAGGGAGCATATCAGCTCATTTGGATGACCTGTAATTCAGAACAACATCAACAGTGCCCATCCTGGCAGATGTAGCCTTCGGATCTTCCTCTCACCCTGCCTTGTCAAGAGTTGAAGCTGTATTTATGTTTGTAGTTTCTAGTACACACAAATGTATCAAATGGTGAGCCAGACTGTGGATCTGCATTAGTTTTTGATGCGACTCTTAATTAAGTCTGGATTGGTTAATGATTGATTCTAACAGCAGAATCACATCTAATATTGAATATACTTCCATGTACCTTTCTGGACAAGCAAGGTCTACTCCATCCCTGTGGCAACAAACTAACCAATCAGAATCTACCTGCCTGGTCTGCAAATTAAGATTGACAGTTAGGTGTTCTTGCTGAAACAAAACAGAAATTGTTGGAGAAACTCAGCAGTTCTGGCAGCCTCTGTGAAGAGAGAAACAGAGTTAACATTTCAAATCCAGTGACCTTTTGTCTGAACAGTAAGTTTCCAGTTCCCAGTTCTGATGAAGCATCACTGAACTTGAAAAATGAACTTTGATTTTCTCTTGGATAACAAGGTGTAGAGCTGGATGAACACAGCAGGCCAAGCAGCATCAGAGGAGCAGGAAGGCTGACGTTTCGGGCCTAGACCCTTCTTCAGAAAATGATTGATTTGATTTTCTCTCCACAGATGCTTTCAGACCTGCTGAGTTTCTCCAGCAATTTCTGATTTTTGTTTCAAATCTCCAATATCCACAGATTTTGTGTTTATTTAACAGTTCTTGCTGTATCTCCATGTCAATGATGGCCCAACTAATCAGTGCCCTTTTCTCATTCTGTATAAAACATCTCCCTTTCTTCAAGCCTGTTTTTTGCTCCTTGTCCTAGTCAGAGCAAGGTCAAAACTTTAACTTCTCGTCTCCTTTTACCAACGTTTAACACATTGACCTCAAAGACAGGTAATCAACTGATTCTGAGATTTACTAAGTACGGTACTGCAAGACATCAGCTGATTCAGAGATAAGTATGCTAGGATGCATGTTTTAAATTTTCTCCAAAGATTCCCCATAAATACGCCTGGCTGCTATTCTACAGTAAAGTTAACTTCTTTAATATTTATATCAATGAAAGAACTGTTCTTCTGAAATGAAGTGTTTTACTTAACTTTTCTTGGTAATGATATCATACAATAAAGAGATTGAAATTTGAATCAGGGATTGTGATGGTTACTTTTACTTAATATCCCTGTGTTTAGAATTTATTGATGAGGTTTGCTGATGTGTAATACTGTCCTGGTTATGACCAAACTCTCCTACCTGGCTCTTTTCTCTAAGTTTGAAAGAGGCTAGCACTTTGTTTCCTTTCTGTTGGCAGATCTCTGTGGGAAATAAGGAAAGAGCTCACATTAGGTCCGTCATGTATGTGGGAAATGTGAACATTGATAATGATCAATAAGAAGAGATTGCATTGCAAGCTCAAAATTGTAGAGAGCTTGTCAGCATAGATTGAATTCCCTGTACCTGATGCTGTAACCAGGAGGGTTTTACTCTTTTTAAAAATTGCAGTGTGGCAGGATTTCTCATTTTCTAATACAAGGAAATATCTTTTTTGACAGCCAAAAAGAACAGTGGGAGCTGCAGTTAGCTAACAGCATTAATAGCGCACAATGTTTTTGTGATGACATTCTGTGATTTCACAGCAGCATTAGCCTGCTTTAAATGTGTCCATGGTGCTGCTAAAATGATGAAATTCTCAGAACTCATTAACCATTTACCTACTAACAATCACTAAGATCCAGCCACACGTGTTTAAGGATTTTGCAAAGTAGAATTTTCAAGGGCACATAAGATTGGCATTTGCGAAGGAATGGGTCAAAGCAAGGACTGCAGATGGTAATTCTCTAGAATTTTGGAAATACTGAACTGGAACTTCAGCTTCAAACATTACACCGACTATACAGTATGGCATCATCAGCTTTGCTGACCATTATAGCAGCACACATTCCTGCAGCTCAGGTTCATCAAGCCAGCAGTGTCTGAGAATGACTATCTTTGTAAATGCCAGGGTCAGTGTCAAACCACTTAATCCTTCTACAATTAACCACCAATATAGAAGGTCACTGCCATTGGGAGGGAAGGTCACTGCAGTGGGAGAGACGGTCGCTGCCAGTGGGAGGGAAGGTCAATGCCAGTGGGAGGGAAGGTCACTGCCAGTGGGAGGGAAGGTCACTGCCAGTGGGAGGGAAGGTCGCTGCCAGTGGGAGGGAAGGTCACTGCCAGTGGGAGAGATGGTCGCTGCCAGTGGGAGGGAAAGTCGCTGCCACTGGGAGGGAAGGTCGCTACCAGTGGGAGGGAAGGTCACTGCCAGTTGGAGGGAAGGTCACTACCAGTGGGAGGGAAGGTCAATGCCATTGGGTGGAAGGGTGCTGCCAGTGGGAGGAAAGATCAATGCCAGTGGGAGGGAAGGTCAATGCCAGTGGTAGGGAAGGTCACTGCCAGTGGGAGAGATGGTCGCTGCCAGTGGGAGGGAAGGTCACTGCCAGTGGGAGGGAAGGTCACTGCCAGTGGGGGAGATGGTCGCTGCCAGTGGGAGGGAAGGTCACTGCCAGTGGGAGGGAAGGTCACTGCCAGTGGGAGTGAAGGTCAATGCCAGTGGGAGGCAAGGTCACTGCCATTTGCCCGGATTAAACTCCATCTGCCATTTTTCTGCCCATGTCTCCAACTGATTTATATCCTGCTGTATCCTCTGACAATCCTCCTCACTATCCACAACCTCACCAATCTTTGCATTGTATGAAAACTCGCTAATTCGATGAGCTGTGTTTTCCTCCAAATTATTTATGTAGACCACAAACAGCAAATGTTCCAGAACTGAACCCTGTGGAACACCACTCGTCACAACCTTCCATTCCAAAAAGCATCCTTCCCATGCTATCCTCTATCTGCTATGACTAAGCCAGTTCTGTATCCATCTACTCTCGATTGCCAAAAGAATAAAGAAAAAAAAGCTTACCTTACCAACCCTCCACACAGTCCTTATTTTGGTTAGAGGAGGAGGATGGGTGGGAGACAATACACATGTAGTGTTTCGGGTTTAGACAATGCCCAAATATAATAGTTTACTTCCCAGCTCGTGCTTTCACTACTCCTGCCGTGGAAAGCAAGAAGGCTGCTCATTCACGAGGTAAGTTTTTATAAGGAAAAACATTACCTTCCCAGTTGCACCCTGGCTCGGGCTCTCACCACTCCCGCCACTCAAATCAAGTTTAAATAAGTTTCATAGATATTTTTATTCATCAGGTATTGATAAATATAGTACAGCTACCTACTTAATTGGTTAACCATGAATTTTTGTAAACTCATGTTAATAACCATTACTTTTAGCAATGAATAAATTACTTTGGTTCTGATCAGATGAGCGATTGGAGTTTTTCTACAACCATTTCCAATTTTCAAAGATAAAGCCAGAAACAAAAACAAAAATTCCTGGAAAAGCCCAGCAGGTCTAGCAGCATGTGTAGAGAGAAATCAGGGTTAACATTTCAAGTTGAGTGATTATTTTTAAGAGTTTACATCACTCGACTCAAATCGTTAACTCTGATTTCTCTCCACAGATGCTACTACACCTGCTGGGCTTTTCCAGGAATTTTTGTTTTTGTTTCTGATTTACAGCATCCGCAGTTCTTTCAGTTTTTAAAAGACAAAGTCCCTTTCTGTAATCTCTCAACAGTTCTTTGTTCAATTACTTTATGATGCACTCCCCTGTGCGTCAGGCACAATCACCATTGCAGAATGTACATTCTCAAATAGGAAAAGTTATATTTTTTCATTTACATTTTTTTAATGAGATAAACTTAGAACGGTGTTCCCAAAGAGTTAGCCCATTACAAAACTGAGTGTTGATCAAATTTGGTAAGTGCTATTTGAGGTGGGCAACGAAGCAGACTAGTCTGACCAAGAAAATCAACACTTTCTGCTTTCCTTGTTCCAAGTGCAGGATTTGCTCCATTATAAAAAGCTAAGTGAAAAAATATAAACAGGATCTCCAGTTATATTTAAATGGTTTGTATGTTGTAATACAATGATCTCTTCTGTGAACTAAATGTTTGTCACATGCTGAAGATTGTCAGATGTTATTGGTAATCATTGCATAACCGTTGAAAATAGGTAAACCAAAAGTAATTTAATTAGCAATATGACAGTGAGAACACTAAATCCATGTCTAATCAACATGCATGCTCATTGACTTCTCTTGACAACATTGAGATAGTAGCAGTCAGTGATGATTGTACTCTTTCGGGCTCCCTTTCATTCGCTGATGTGACCTTTACAAATCGCATGACAAAAACTAAAGATAAACAATTTAATAAAATAAATCGTTGCTTGTAGTTTTAGTAATACACAAAATGTTAGCTCCTACTAATGTAACTGTACGACATCATCACATCGTGATTACTTGCAATTTCTGATCTGAATTCTCCTGTCCAATTTCATATTCACAAACATTGCTGGGCAGTAAGTTAAAATATTCCTGTGCCCAGTGGGAAAAATCAATCATTTTAAAACTAAACAAACTGAGTCAATGAAATTGTTCATTGGAATGTTTTCAAAGAAGTGCCATCAATCTCGTTTTCTTTCACACTAACTGAAGAACCTTCAAAAATTAAGTTTCTACAAACAATCCAACAAAGACAGACAGACTGTGTGGTCCAGCAAACATGCCTCATGGGTTAATTATTATATAACACATCATCTGACTGCCTTTGAGCATCACCACTAATGATCTATTAAAACAAATGCAAACAAATACAGTTGAAAGCTGCAGGTTGAAGAATAGAAATTATGAAACTGCCTGAAAGATGTAATGAAGGATATTCTGCAGTGACTTCACAAGCATTTTCTTAATCAAATGAAGTCTTTGATTGTAAATATGATTATCTGTCTGCTAACTATAACTCTCTTCCGCTTCCTCTTTAATTCTAGACAAAATGTCAAACACTGCTGCCATTCAGGCAAAAAGGAGCTTATCAAACTTCAGAAAAAGTGTATGATTCATGTAGTGCATTGTCTGGATATTGTTCTGTTCCTAAGACTTATTTACCCCATGCTGCGCACAACAGTTTGACTGCATGCACTTGAGCCTTGCTGCAACAGGCTACACTCGATAAAAGCATTTTAATATATCTATAATGTGCTTTCAATCCAACATGTCACTTATTCCCAGCACAGCCAATAATTTTCCTTCCTTTTCAGTCAGACACCCACAGAGCCTGACCCAGTTATCACTCTTTCTGCTGTTATCAATGTGGCATATGCTGTGAATCTCTGACGAACTGTATCTCTCTGCATCTCTCAATAGTCTCAGCTAAAACATGTCCTCAAACCCATCACATGGCAACCAGAAAAGGCTGTCGATCCTTCCCATGATTCTAGGATTTACAGTTCGGTGCAGACCTATCTATCAGAAGCCATATAAACTTCATGGGGGGAGAAATTGATTGACAGAAGTAAAGACGTCGATGCCTAATGTTTTTGATACAATAGGGGTTCTGGAATGAAAATAATGAGACTCTATCAAATTGGAAGACATTGGCATGTCATAAGAATGGGTTCAATTTTGTTTTCCAGTAAATGAGCCTGTAAGCTCATTTCTCAAGGATCACTCAACCTGAAATGTTAACTCTGATTTCTCTCTACAGATGTGTTAAGCTTTTCCAGCAATTTCTGTATTTGTGGCTCACTTCTCCAACTGGGATTGAAATAACGGCCCTGTCCACCTTCTCATTTAAAACTCCCCGATTTTGCAATGTGTATTCCTGAAAGATAACTGCAATTCCAGGACTGGGGGACATAACAAGAAACTTTACAGCTTCAAGGATGTTTGGAGCTAAAAGATTTTAGTCAAAAGTGAAATTATCCTGCTTTCTCATTCTCCATGACTTTCATCCCAATTTAAAATGTTGCTTTCCTGTTTAAAGGTTAATGTAATAGATAAGCTGTGACTGCTTTCTGGTGCACCCTTCAAGGACAGGTTTGGTTTAGATAATTTTCTAATCCTGTTAAAACCTGACCAGGAAGTGTGCACTGATCATTTTGGCCCACTTCACAACAACTGTTCCAAAATGCATAAAACCCCAATTCGACCCTCAACATGACCAATTTGCCTAATGGCTGCCATTCAGGACAATCGTAATTCACACCAGGTTTTGTCAGTAACAAAAATAATTGTATTTATTATAACATATTTACATTTAAAAAAGTGAGAATTAATGTTTTTAAACTATTACTATGCAACTTAAACTATATCCCTGGAAATTCCCCAGAAACATGCTCTCAACCAAGATTAAGAATGACAATAAAAGCAGATGGTTTGACATTGATGCTACGGCTGAGGAAAGAATATAGTCAAGAAATAAAATTCCAATAGATCACAGGTCCAGATTTTGAGGATTATCTGACACAGTTTTTAATCTTTTCTTTGTAGCACAGATGACATGCTGTTGTTTGTAGGATGATGGTCATTCTTCAATTTAATAGTTCAGCGAGAGAGTGAATGCAGAGAGAGAGTCAGAGAGAATGAAAGAGAGAGAGAATGAGAATGGATGTTTCCTGATAGCAGATTCTGATGTTTCTCTCTCTCCTACCCCGGCACTTAATGGCTATTAATACCCTGCAGCTCAACCAATCAGAGAGCTATTTTCAGGCGGAATTTCCTTAACTCAAAAAAGCTCTTGATGTTTTTCCGTCTTAAATTCTCCCTGTCACTGATTCAAAAAACAACATTACATTGCACAGCTCAAAAAATATGAAGCACTTTGTTTTCAACTTACAAAACTCTCTCAGTATTCCAGTTTTAGCAGTCCAGCTTCCATATCAGATTATTGTTCCAAAATAAAAGGAGTATGTAGTATTTGTATGTCAGCATACATTCTCTGTCAACTTCACCTGATCCTCCCTTTCAATACTCCACATTTCATCCCATGATCCATCATCTAATTTCAAATCTTCCAGTCAGCCTTTGTGTCCACCTGACCACTTCCCTTTTAATCCGTGGGCTTCAACTTTATCGACAAGTCTATAATGAGGCACTTTATCAAACTTCCTTGTGGAAGACCACATGCACAAATTTGCCATCTTACATTAAACAGTTCAATCAAGTCAGTTAAACACTGTGAGAAAAGAAATTGGAAGAGGATGAGGAGTGAAAGACATTAGAGGAGGAATTGGAAGGAAAGGAAGATGGGAGGAAAGTCCCTTTGAAAATCTGACCAATTATGGCACTGGCACAATCCATTCTAGTACTGCCACCATCATGTTTAGGCTGGAACGCCCTCATATATTTCATCTGCAACAAGCAATTAAAAAATTTCTTCAGGGAGAATGGACACTACAGTTCACCAACAGGCCAATCCATAGGCATCCCACTGAAGGTATTATACAGAATAATGGCAGAAATATAACACAGTCTGTTGAATCATCTTGTCACCAAAATGATATCTGATGCAAGCCATGCCTAAGTGTGCACACTCAATCCAGGTTCCAAATTAACATCTTTCCTGTTCCTATCCACCCCCCTCTACAGAGCCCGATGTTGTCACCATGCAGTCTGAAAACAAAGCAGTAGCAAAGCAGTAGACAATCCAGAAGCAGAGAGATATTAGTGCCCAATTGACAGTAGAGGAAGAAGGAGAAAGGTAGTGTGGAAGAGGATATAGAATGAAAACAAAAATTAGAGAAGGAGAAAGTAGCAACAGAGTCAGACTTTCACAGGGAGCTAGCACAATAATATGGGCATTCTCCATCATTTACAGAGGTCTGCTGTGAAATTGTACAGTGCAGTATATATCCAGCTCTCAGAACACCACCCAAGGAAGCATCAGTATTTGTCTCTTTTCCCTATGCATCACTTATCTATATAACTGCGAATGAATAGCATTATATACAGATTTGAGTGAGTAATGTCTTTTCAACTCTTTCACATGATGTGGGTGCTACCGGTAAACCCAGCATTTGTTACCCTTTCCTAGTTTTCCTCAAGTAGGTAATAATGAGGTGCCTTCTTGAAGTGCTGCAGTTATGAGGCAACCCTATTGCAATGGGCATGGAGTCACATACAGACCAGTCTGCGTAAAGTCAGCAGATTTCCTTCCTGAAAGGATATGAGACAATCAGATGTGGTTGGATAACAATGTGGCAGTTACCTCATCACCATTGCTGACATAAATCATGTTCACTACAGATTTAATTAATGGAATTTAATGGAGGGACTTGAAGTTTCTTGGTCCTTGGTCCAGGTCTCTGATATTAATCCTTTAACACAGTCTCAATACTGTCATTCCCCAAGTAAATTCCAAAGAAAACATTTTCTTAAATGGGATAATAACGTTTAGAGCTGGATGAACACAGCAGGCCAAGCAACATCAGAGGAGCAGGAAAGCTGACGTTTTGAGTCGAGACCTTTCTTCAGAAAATTTTTTGGCCTGCTATATTCATCCAGCCCTACACCTTGTTATCTCAGATTCTCCAGCATCGGCAGTTCCTACTATCTCAGTAACAATTTTCTTAAATGGCTCTTGTTCTTTAACTCGCATTAACATTCTTATTTTGCTTACATCTGTAAAATTGCTGTATTAAGGTCAGGGAACATTCTATGTTAGGTGACACATCCATTTGAAAGCAATCAATGTTTTCAGAGAGTTATTGATACACAAGCAGTTCTTGTTTCTCAGACACCCTCTTCCTGACATCCCCCTTGGTTTTGTAATCCCCATTGCCTGGTGCCCTCTCTGGTTGTTGTTCTGGTTCATTTTCCATTCCTTTCATTCATCCACATGAGCTTAAAGGGCATTAGAACTGAATCGTACTTTCCTTTCATCTTCCCTTTGCTCATTTCAGAACAGTGTTCATTATTTGCAGCTCTGAGAGAGTTCAGACAAGCAGCCCTGAAGGGAACAGATCTAAAGCATAAAAAGAAATAAAGGGTTGTTTGTCAAGACCAAGTGTATTTCCAAGTATTCTGGAGAGTGAATCAAAGCTACTGCATCACTTATTATGTAGCTGCTTTCTTGCACTCCTACCTTGTAAGAATCCAAGCTTGTTTTTTCAACGTGAAAGTGCTCACCATTCTATTGCCAGAGCAATCTCCTTCCATTTGCCTGTTAGAGGACTGACTGCAGTGATCAATAAGATTAGTTCCCAACTGCCAAACATTCTGACATTTCTCAGAGAATGTTATGAAAGTGCATAGCCATCTTTCAAAACTTTATATATTTCTAATTTTATGTGTGATGTCAGAAGCAGCTGTCGCAACCTGCATTTATGAGATAAAACGTTCCTAGGTGCCTCACAAGAGAAGGATAAATCAGAATTTGACCCTAAGCCACACTAGTTAGGTGATTTATTCTAAAAACAAGTGAGATTTAAGCAGTGTATTAAACAGTGAAAGTGAGTTTGAGAAGTGGAAAGATTGAGTCAGAAAATATCACATCAGCCATTCATTAAACAATTGAAATTGGGGATGTTTAAGATGCTACAATTGGTAAGATATAAGATTTATATGTGAGATATATCAGAGAGGTGTGGAGCTGGAAGAGATGACTGAGAAAATCTGAAGCAATGAGTTAGCAAGGAATTAGAACAAAAAAAATGAGAACTTGAAAATTGAAGTATTGCTTAACTGGGGCATTTGTATGTCAGGGATGCATAGGGATGATTGTTGCATTAATATAAATTTCTCTGATGTTAAAATAACTCCAAGTTGCTTTACAACTTTCTGTACAATGTGCTTTTAAACCTTTGACTTTCCTCTTGACACTTTGAGTAAGTCTAATGATAAAACACTACAAATCTTTGACATGCTTTATTCTTGTTTGTGGATCTGTTATGTAGATACTTCATGCATCCACAGTCAATGATCTGTAATGTTTATCATCTCTCCACCTCATTAATATTACCAGATCCAGTTTGAATAGATGGTCCATTTCCTACATCATTTGACAGCATTAGTAAGTTTGATGTCATTGTACAATTAATTTCCTATGTCATTTATGACATGCAAAATCAATAAAAGATCATTTACTCTGTAAGATATCATCAGTTACTGATCTGAGACAGTCATGTTCGTATTTCCTAATCTACTTACTGTTGCCAAGGTAGTTATCATTGCATGATGACAGATTCACCATTACCCCTCTACAGCTATCACTTTTGTAACTCACAAAGCAAGAATTATCTTGCTGTCTCACTCTACGCTCTGCATCTTGAACCACATTTCACCCTTCGCCAGTAGCTCCCCCCTCACCCCATCGCACAAACTCCCTGCTCCCACACAGTAACTCTTGAGAAGTGAGGCTTAATGCCTATTTGGCGTAATTTAAGCCAATGACAAGGAATCTTTTGATCAATATTTCATAAACATTTATGTACTCGAAAAGAGTACAGCTCTTCCAGGCCCTGAGCAATGTCAGCAACAGTGAGCTGGTTGGGAAAATGTAGAGAATCTGAAAAATGAGATTCTTGATGTGGGAAAAATGAATCCAATTTTGCACCCACTGTCTGAAAAGTGATAGACAATTCCATTAGTGAGAAGTATAGGCCCTATTTGCATGTATTAACATTTAATGATGTATTCTCACCTCATTGAAATGCAGTTTGTTATTTTCTTAAAGAGTGGAGAGAAACTGGGCTCTTGAGAATTGGTGAGAGGGAAGGCAGAACATGTACATAGCAGCAGCAGCTCATCATGTGCTCTTCCAGGCCTTCCTCCTGCCCAGCAGTCTCCAGCCCCTCCAGGTACATTCCATGGCCAGTGACTGACATCACCCCACCAACACGTCCCCACCACGCACCCACCCCCACCCCCACCTCTGCCCTGTCTGAGTTTGGCACCAGCTTCCCTGTGTCATCACAATACATCTCCAACTCACTTGGGGTAGATCCTCCCCATCATTCCGCTTCTGTGGAGCCCTCAGAGGCCTCGCATTGTAACATACTGCTGCCAGGAGACTTTGTACACAGGGACAGATACGCAGCTCACACATCAGAACAGGGGGCATGTGAAGATGCTTCATTCGTTCTGTTAGTTCTCCCTCATTTCGCATCATCTTTGATGTTGACATCATCTCAGCCTTGCCTTTTTGCAATTTTTCAACTCTTTCAGAAATTACAGGCTCACGGTGCTTCTGTCTTGCTTTGCCTTTGGGTGCAGAGACAGAGACAGACAGCTTGTAATATTTGCCAGCAGTGATCACTCAAGGGGATAGACACCTTGCTGTTGGGCACCTTGTTACATCAATCTCACTGCTGCACACTGTCTAAACAGTTTACATGAAGAACACACTGCATGTGCTTATGCCAAACAGCCATGTCTCAAAGGCTACAGGGGGCAATCTACAGTCAAGTCCAGGAGGACTGTTGTCAGTTCAATATTCTCACTGTGGACAGCCGAGAGTGATGGGCCTTGTCAGTCCAGAGGCTTGGATATGATCAGTCAGTCCCTTGGGATGGTGAGGGTCCAGAGACTTCTGCTAGACAGCCAATCCCCTATCCATGCCAGTACCTTGCCCCTATCACCCTGGGCTATTATTTTAGCAGCATCCTGCGCGCACCTTGTCAAAGACCTTCTGAAATTCCAAATAGATCATGTCCACTATATTTGCAAGTACTCATCCTTAATAATGGACTCGAAAATCCTACCAACAACTAAGGTCAGGCTAACAGGCCTGCAGTTACTTGTCTTCTGTTTCCATCCCGTCTTAAACAGGGCGTTACATTAGCCATTTTCCTGTCCTCTGGGACCCTCCCTGACTCCAGCGATTCCTGAAAGATCACCACCGATGACTCCACAATCTCCTCAGCTATCTCCTTCAGATCTCTGGGGTGTAGTCCATCTGGTCCGGGTGATTTATCCACCTTCAGATCTTTCAGCTTCCCCAGCACCTTCTCCTTAGTGATGAATACTACACTCACCTCTGCCCGCTGACTCTCTTGAAGTTATGGTATGCAGCTGGTGTCTTCCACTGTGAAAACTGATGCAAAGTACCTATTCAGTTCCTCAGAGATAGCCAGAACTGCCGATGCTGGAGTCAGAGATAACACAGTGTGGAGCTGGAGGAACACAGCAGGCCAGGCAGCATCAGAGGAACAGGAAATTTGATGTTTCAAGTTGGGACCCTTCATCAGAACCTATTCAGTTCTCTCTTTTTAGATATCTAAAAAAATCTTGCAATCTTCTTTTATATTACTAGCTAGCTTACTCTCATTTTCTCCTTCTTATTGCTTTTTAATTATCTTCTGCTGATTTTTAAAGTCTTCGCAACCCTCAAGCTTCCCACTGATCTTCAGCACATTGTATTTTTATTTTTGATTTTATGCTGTCCCTGACCTCGTTTGTCAGCCATGGCCCCCTGAGTATGTTTCTTCTCCCTTGGGATGAATTTCTGCTGTGTCTCCCGAATTATCCCCCAGAAACTCCTGCCATTGCTGCTCCAATGTTTTCCCTGATAGTATCCCCTTCCAATCAACTCTGGCCAGCACTTCCCTCATTTCTTTGTAGTTACCTTTACTCAACTGTAATACTGTTACATCTGATTCGAGCTTCTCCCTCTCAAACTGCCGGGTGAATTCTATCATATTATGGTCATTGCCCCATAGGGGTTCCTTCACTTTCAGCTCCTTAATCGAGTTCATCCTTATACATCACTAAATCCAAAATTACCTGTTCCCTAGCAGGATCTACCACAGGCTGCTCCAAAAAACCATCCCATAGACATTCCATGAATTTCTTTACTTGAGATTCGTTATCAACCTGACTTTCCTAATCCACCTGCATATTGAAGTCCTCCATGATTATCATATCAGTGCCGTTCTTATGTCTTTTCTATCTCCCAAATTATTTTGTTCCCCACATCCAGACTCCTGCCCAGAAGCCTGCACAAAACTTCCATTAGGGTATTTTACCCTTTGCCGTCCCTCAACTCTACCCACACAGATTCTGCATCTTGGTCTTGATTTAATTTAATTTCTTCCAACAAGACCACCCTTCCCCCTCTACCCATCTGCCTTTCCTTTTGATGGAACATGTATCCTTAGATGTTTAGTTCCCAGCCCTGATCCCCTTGCAGCCATGTCTTTGAGATACCCACAACATTGTACACCAGTCTGAATTTGATATGGTTCTATGTGAAAGGTTACTGCATAGCATAGGAGCTAATGGTGTTGGGGTGATAGGTTAGTATAGCTGCAGGACTGACTAATGAACAAGAAACAGAATTATAATAAGTGGACCATTTTCAGGCCAGCAAACTGTTACTAGTGGTGTGTTGCAAGGAACAGTGGTAGAGTCACAGCTATTGATTGTCTATGATTATGTGCTGTATGGATGAATTAGACTGAAGAGTCTGTTTCCACGCTGTATGACGGTATGACTCTATTGGAACGACTTGGAAGAAGGAGAAACTGCATCAGAGTCAAATTTTCTGATGATACAAACAAGGACAGGAAAGAAAATTGTGAGAAACACACAAAGGTCCAAATTTTCTGCTCAGTTCTGGAAATCTCACACCAGAGCTGGAACTGGCACTCAGAATGCTGGAGTCAGACTTGAATGCACAACATCATGATTCTGAGGTGAGCCACTGAGCCTGAAGGTTTATTTTACTTTCTGCTGATTTTTTGTTTTCATAGGTAGCCAGGATAATTATCGGGCACCACCTTCATTCCCGTCAATCTTAAATGTTTTAGTAATGAATGGGGTCTGATCAATGTCTCTATGCAAACAGCTTTTCCCTGCTTGAGGTAAGTGCCTCACTCAGGAGAGAAAGTTAATCTTTCTATCAATTATATGGAATGAATGAAAAACATTTTTTATATCTCCCCTCTGTGCAAGTAAAGGATAATTTCTCAAACATCACCCCTTGAAGCAAGCAATACCTCCATACAGGAAACTTGTTACCGTTATGTATCCTTTCATATGCGTGCAAAATATGTTGACGTGTTCAGTCTAAAACTAATTAATCCAGTGCAATACCAGTAATAGGATTTTACACAGACTGTAGAAAAACTGAATCAGACTGAACATTTTTTTTCAAGTATAGAAGAGTTATTCAAATCCAGCAGCTTTTTTTTCTAATTGACCCCTTTCAGCACTGAATCTTATCTGGCACAACAACCCGACAAATGAGGACAGGAATAATAAAGTGGTCATGAACAATAAGATATACAATATTGCTGAAATTGTATGCAAATATTGTCTTGTGCACAAGGTCAAACCTCATTATCAAATGTTTTATTATGATCATATAACATTTCAGTGCATTTGCAGTTGGATTATTAAAACTAATTTATGGATTGATATGTTGTGCTCCTGAATTCAAAAATGTATCCCCTTCAAGCAAGTATATACCAGAACAGTAAATGTGAAATTTTTACCTAATGGAGGGTTATTAGTGATGTTTGAGCAGATGTAGATGAGGGACAAGATGCTTTTTCAGAGGAAAGCATTGAGTTGGAATTAATCCTACCATAATTCTAAGTGCTGGATACACACTTTCATTATTGTTGAATATACCTTCATGTGGAGGAAAGATTGTACATGTGTATTTAAGAAATGCAAATACAAGTCAATGTTTCTGAAGCTTCTTCATTGAACTAGTTCACATGGCCTAAATGATCTTTGAGACAGGTGTTATGATTTTTAATATCCAGAAACAGTGAGCAGATTAAAGCCTTTGCATCATATCTTAATAACATTGGAAACTATCAATGATTATTGGTCCACTATACAAAGTGATGTATCAAACATTTAATGCATGTTAGTAAACAAATAAGCAAATGCCATATGTGTCCCAAGAGTAACAGAGATTTATTCAATGTGCAGAATCAATTGTGCTTCTTGTACTAAGCAAGGTGTTTTAATACAACACACTTAGTGAATTGGAATGAAGGGTTTAAGGGTGAAGTGTGGAGAGCAGGATCATGGATTAGCAAGAGTTGATATTGGGATTATAAAAGATGGAGGGAAATTGTGGAGGACTAAAATTGACATGTATGGGGCCTGGGGACTGTGTGGGGTGAGTGAGTGAGTGTGAACAGTAAGAGATGGAAGGTAACACAGTGTGGAGCTGGAGGAACACAGCAGGCCAGGCAGCATCAGAGGAGCAGGAAAGCTGATGTTTCAGGTCGGGACCCTTCTTCAGATGGAAGGTTGTGTTTTTTAACTGCTCACCAGTTAACCACCAGCCCAAGCACTTTACCTGTCCTGAGACCCATCCATCTGAAGGCCTTCTCTGAGATTCCAAAACTCTTTGTTCAATGCCGAGTGGTCACCCACATCTTGTCATTGTCCATTAGTGGGGGGGGCGGGGGGTGTCATCACATACTGATAAATAGTCAGAGCTTTGATTGACAGTCAGTTAAAGGGAACACAAAGGAAATTAATACTTTGATTTGATTTGGTTTATTATTGTCATATGTACCTAAGTACAGTGAAAGGTTTGTTTAGCATTCAGTACAAGCAGATCATACCATACAAAGTGCATTAGGGCTGCAGTTGACACCCACAATGCAAACTAAGAGCTGAAATCTTGACCTTGACAGTCCAGGATGGTCCTCAGCACCCAGCTCGCATCTAGTGGAACCGGGTGTCAATCAGGTCCTGTCTTCCCTGTAGTGCTCGACGCAGCTGAGCCATTACATCCACAATGACAGCCTCCTCTAGGACAACGTCCTTATCCTCCTCGGATGGCTGCTCCCATTCCTCACAGTTCCTCAGCAGCTATCACATTGCTTCATTGCCTGCTCCACTTATGAAGAGTACAGCTCACCAAGATGGTGCAGTACACTCTGTCTGGGCGAGACTGGAGGATTCTACCCTAGACCGGAACCATATCTTCAGGAGCCCCATCATCTGTTCCACCATGACCCTGAGCGTGTGTGGGCACTAACTTGGTGAAGGTGCCAGGCCAGCTGAGTGACCGACACAGTACGTCCAAAAGGAAGTGCCTGCTGGACTCTGACTGCCTTCCCATCCCAGATCCAACTCAACTTTCTCCTGCACTCATTCAAGCTCATCAGCGGACTGAAATGATGCAGTAATGTCTCCCTTGGAAGTTCCACAAGTGATGCTGTGCTTTTGGTCAACATTCACTTCCTTTGAAGTCATTACCACTAACATCTGCATCACTGAGATGACAAGGTTAGTTCATCCAGCACCAATGGGATGGTTCAATCTGCCTTTGACCAACATTTGACGTATCAGCATTTTCAGTCTGCCTGCATTGCACATGTGCAAGGAGCTGTTTCCAAATCAAATGTAGCTGGACTTTACTTACCTATTGCTCATGCATTTGCCTCTTCATTGCCCTAGCACCCAGCAGACGTGGATCCTGTACTTTTGCCCATCACACAGACTCTGAGCCTGCCTCCCAACCCCCATGTATTGACCCAGTCATTTTCGAGTTGCATTTTACATACAGAGAATGGCAAGTGATGGTCAGGAATGCAGTTTTTGGTGGGCACCGTCAGCACTGGGTTCTGCCTGGTCATCAGGATCCCCCAGTCCCAGAGGCTCGATGTCCCCTTTTACCTTATACCTCCCCAACAGCCCTGTTCCAGCTAATCACACACCCCAAACGTTGAGACTGACCATATTGAGTTCCATCTGTAACTCCCCTGGCCCCTGTTAAAATGGGCATTGTCCTTTGGGGTCACCGTGAGGGCTTTAACAAGGGTATTGCTGCTGAAAGCAATCATAGAACATAGAACATAGAATATAGAACATTACAGCACAGTACAGGCCCTTCGGCCCTCGATGTTGCGCCGACATGTGAAACCAATCTGAAGCCCATCTAATCTACACTATTCCATTATCATCCATATGTTTATCCGATGACCATTTAAATGCCCTTAAAGTTGGCGAGTCTACTACTGTTGCAGGCAGGGCATTCCACGCCCTTACTACTCTCTGAGTAAAGAACCTACCTCTGACATCTGTCCTATATCTATCACCCCTCAATTTAAAGCTATGTCCCCTCGTGCTAGCCATCACCATCCGAGGAAAAAGGCTCTCACTGTCCACCCTATCTAATCCTCTGATCATCTTGTATGTCTCGATTAAGTCACCTATTAACCTTCTTCTCTCTAACGAACACAGCCTCAAGTCCCTCAGCCTTTCCTCATAAGACCTTCCCTCCATACCAGGCAACATCCTGGTAAATCTCCTCTGCACCCTTTCCAATGCTTCCACATCCTTCCTATAATGCGGCGACCAGAACTGTACGCAATACTCCAAGTGCGGCCACACCAGAGTTTTGTACAGCTGCAACATGACCTCATGGCTCCGAAACTCAATCCCTCTACCAATAAAACCTAACACACCGTACGCCTTCTTAACAACCCTATCAACCTGGGTGGCAACTTTCAGTGATCTATGCACATGGACACCAAGATCTCTCTGCTTATCCACACTACCAAGAATCTTACCATTAGCCCAGTACTCTGTATTCCTGTTACTCCTTCCAAAGTGAATCACTTCACACTTTTCCGCACTAAACTCCATTTGCCACCTCTCAGCCCAGCTCTGCAGCTTATCTATGTCCCTCCGTAACCTGCAACATCTGTCCGCACTATCCACAACTCCACTGACTTTAGTGTCATCCACAAATTTACTAACCCATCCTTCTACGCCCTCATCCAGGTCATTTATAAAAATGACAAACGGCAGTGGCCCCAAAACAGATCCTTGAGGTACACCACTAGTAACTGAACTCCAGGATGAACATTTCCCATCAACCACCACCCTCTGCCTTCTTACAGCTAGCCAATTTCTGATCCAAACCGCTAAATCACCCTCAATCCCATGCCTCCGTATTTTCTGCAATAGCCTACCATGGGGAACCTTATCAAACACTTTACTGAAATCCATATACACCACATCAACTGCTTTACCCTCATCCACCTGCTTGGTCACCTTCTCAAAGAACTCAATAAGGTTTGTGAGGTACGACCTACCCTTCACAAACCGTGTTGACTATTCCTAATCAAATTATTCCTTTCTGGATGATTATAAATCCTATCTCTTATAATCCTTTCCAACACTTTACCCACAACCGAAGTAAGGCTCACTGGTCTATAATTACCAGGGTTGTCTCTACTCCCCTTCTTGAACAAGGGGACAACATTTGCTATCCTCCAGTCTTCTGGCACTATTCCTGTAGACAATGACGACATAAAGATCAAAGCCAAAGGCTCTACAATCTCCTCCCTAGCTTCCCACAGAATCCTAGGATAAATCCCATCTCGCCCAGGGGACTCTATTTTCACACCTTCCAGAATTGCTATCACCTCCTCCTTATGAACCTCAATCCCGTCTAGTCTAATAGCTTGTATCTCAGTATTCTCCTCGACAACATTGTCTTTTTCCTGTGTGAATAGTGACGAAAAATATTCATTTAGCACCTCTACTATCTCTTCGGACTCCATGCTCAACTTCCCACTACTGTCCTTGACTGACCCTAATCTTACTCTAGTCATTCTTTTATTCCTGACATACCTATAGAAAGCTTTAGGGTTTTCCTTGATCCTACCTGCTAAAGATTTCTCATGTCCCCTCCTGGCTCTTCTTCGCTCTCTCTTTAGGTCCTTCCTGGCTAACTTGTAAGTCTCAAGCGCCCTAACTGAGCCTTCATGCCTCATGTTTACATAAGCCTCCTTCTTCCTCTTGACAAGAGATTCAACTTCTTTAGTAAACCATGGTTCCCTCGCTCGACCACTTCCTCCCTGCTTGACAGGTACGTACTTATCAAGGACACGCAGTAGCTGTTCCTTAAACAAGCTCCACATTTCAATTGTGCCCAGCCCCTGCAGTTTCCTTCTCCATCCTATGCATCCTAAATCTTGCATAATCGCCTCATAATTGCCTTTCCCCCAGCTATAACTCTTGCCCTGCAGTATATACCTATCCCTTTCCATCGCTAAAGTAAACGTAACCGAATTGTGGTCACTATCACCAAAGTGCTCACCTACCTCCAAATCTAACACCCGGCCTGGTTCATTACCCAGTACCAAATCCAATGTGGCCTCGCCTCTTGTTGGCCTATCTGCATACTATGTCAGGAAACCCTCCTGCACACATTGGACAAAATATCCTAATTGGACCATCTCATTCCTGATCATGTTTCTGTGTAAAACAGAATGCTTTCTTCCAAAATTAAATAATGTGACCAGTACCTTGAGTGTAAAGTTCAATTTCTGAAAGTTATCGTAGTATGGAATTACTGAATCCCTATTGGAAACAGGCCACTTAGCCCATCGAGTCCACACCGACCCTCCAAAGAGCATCCCACCCAGACCCACACGCTCTCCATTATCCCTGTAACCTTGCATTTCCCATGGCTAATCCATTCAGTCTGGACATCCCAGCACACAACGGAAGAATTTTGCATGGCTAAACCACTTAACCTGCACAACATTGGACTGTGGGAAGAAACTGGAGCACCCAGAGGAAACACATGCAGACACAGGGAGAATGTGCAAATGTTTATCTTTATATGAAGATTTAAATTTTAGATTTAAATAAACACTCATCCTTGTTTGTTTCTCCTGTAAATTGGCAATGAGGTTCCTCCTGAGATGATCAGAATCAAGCAGGAATATTGTTGTAAAAATGAAAACATTTTAGAGAAGGAATGTTTCTGCTATAATGGAATTAAGATAATTAAAGAGCTCTGTGAAAGACATGAAATATGTGCAGGTCTTGCTGAGTGTCTCTTTACACACTAAACCTCCTACAACATACAATGATCCTAATTTGTCACAGTTTGTTAAACATTCTTTTTCTATACATTCAGACTCCTATCTGCTGCTGATTCAGGATGCAGTCTAATCACCTGCATGTTCAAATGCATCAGCAATTCATCAACTTCCTTTTCTCATTCTGCTACACATATCTGACAGCTGAAGATGCTCAAGTGCAATTGCTCTACTCTCCTCCCTATTGATTAGATGTTGCTGCTCTGTCCTTGATTCAAACCCACTGCTGATGCTGAAGGACAGAACCTACCGTGTGGTTCATGGTGGATTCTCTGTACTGCAGCTGGACTGTGACATCCTGCCATGGTGGGGAGGGACGGAGGTGAGATGGGCTAAGTCTGGGGGAGATTTGGGAAGGAGTGGGTAGGAGGTTGTTGGAAAGAGGGAAGTGGAAGTTTGGAGGGAGAAAGCTGACCTAAGTTGGTGGGGGGTGGGGGGTGTAGGGGGAACAGGGGTGCAGGGGTGCAGGGGTGCAGACAGATTCGCCAAGAGTAATTATTTTCCTTTATTCATTTATGGGATGAGGGCATTGCTGACTAAGTAGCATTTACTGCCCATCCCTAATTGCCAAGAGGCCAGTTCAGAGTCAGCCACATTGCTTTGGGTCTGGAGTCACATGTAGGCCAGACTAGATAAGGATGGCAGGTTCCTTCCCTTAAGGACACTAGTGAACCAGTTGGGTTTTTCTGACAATTGACAATGTGTTCATGGTCATCATTAGATTCTTATTTCTAGGTATTTTATTGAATTCAAATTCCACCATTTGCCATGGCGGGATTTGAGCCTGGGTCCCCAGAATGTTTTCTGGGTCTCTGAATTAACAGCAATAATACCACTAGGCCATCTCCTCCCCAAATATCAAGGCATTGGTAGGGAAGCTGTCCTGGCTGGCTTGGAAGGTTTGACCAACAGGAAGAGAAGCCAGTTACCATGTATCTGCAGCAGCTCCGAAAGGCCTGAAACGGATTCTGTTGGAATCAGGTCCCTGATCTTCTCTGAGTTGTTCTCCCACTTTTTGAAACATCTGCTAAGTTTGTAGGAAACGATGCAATACTGTTTCTGAGGGAAAGCTGGAGAGTTGGTGCTTTATGGGTCAAGAACTGCTGATCTGTAAAACAAATTGAGGAAGTTCTGCTTTAAACTTTCTCAGCTGATATGGACCATATGCAAATCACACAGAGGAGATAAAACCCCGTTGTCCTGTCAATTGTTTTGCTCACATTAATGCTGGCTTCAGTTTTAAGTAGTTTTTTGTGGATTTAAGTTTGAAGGGCTGTGGATTTTTAGAATTTTTTGATAGAGGTTAATGGAAGGACAGTGGAGCATTTTATTTTTGAGCCAGGCATTTCTTGGTAGTGTTAAATGCTTGTTTATGGCAGAGCTCCTGCCTGAGTTCACTTTGCTTTGGAGAATGTTTGGATTTTTCAGTTGGTGTCCAGCATGGGGAAGGAAGAGAGCTTCTCAGCTTCGCTCCCCTGTTTCAGGAAAACCTCATGTTGAGGCTCCAGTATGGGACCTGAGGCCCTGTTGGTCTGACTAAACACTAATCACTTTCCTGAAGAGTAGCAGGAAAAATCCTCGACCCTGTTTCTTAAGTAAGACATTTCAACAAAGATCCAGAGACATCTGGTTATGTTTGGTTTTATCTTTGTACACCAAAATGTTAGACTGACAACTACTTGAACACACCAGTCCTTCACTTTTATTTGCCTTGTGAGTTGTTTCATTTAGATAAGGCAAACTAGAGCAGAACTTATACAGTTAATGGCAGGGTCCTGGGGAGTGTTGCTGAACAGAGACCTGGTCGTTAAAAGTGGAGTCACAGAGAGAACATGGACTGTGAATGGAATCTTGAAGGCATGGAGTCATCGAGTTTTAGAATACAGAAGAGGCCCTTTAGTCCATTGACAAAAAAAAATCACCTTTCTACACTAATCCAGCACTTTGCGCACAGCCTTGAATTTTATGACTTTTCAAGTGCTCATCGAAGTACCTTTTTAGCTCGTGAGGTTACCCATCTCAATTACCCTCCCATGCAGCACATTCCCAAACTGTCAGCACCCTCAGGGGAACAGTTCCTGTCTATCCACTCTGTCCATGCCCCTCACAATCTTATACAACTTTATCAGGTCGTCTAAGTCTCCTCTGCTCTGAAGAAAACAACCTGAGCCTATCCAGCCTCTCTTCATCACTAAACGAGGCTACAGGCAACATCCTGGTGAATCCCTTCTGCACCCCCTCCAATACAATTACATCCTTCCTATAGCGTGGATTCCAGAACTGCACACAGGGCTCCAGCTGTGGCTTAAACAAAGTCCCGTCCAGCTCCAACATAACGTCCCTGCAGTTATAATCCATGACTCAACTGATAAAGGCAAGTGTCCCATATGCCTTCTTAACTACTCTGTTATCCTGTCACACTGCCTTCAGGGATCTGTGGACAAGTACCCAATGTCCCTCTGTTCCTCTGAGCTTCCCAGTGTCCTGTTACTAACTTTTATTCTCTTGTAGAACACAACCATTGCTGGCTGGGCCAGCACTTATTGTCCATCCCTAGTTGCCCTTGAGAAGGTGGTAGTGAGCTGCCTTCTTGAACCGCTGCAGTCCCTGCGCTGAAGGTAGACCCACAATGTGCTTAGGGAGAGAATTCTAAGATTTTGACCAGCGACAGCGAAGGGGTGGTAATTATGCATTAATCAGGCAAGTGAAGAGTATTCTGCCGCATTCCTGACTTGTGCCTTTTAGATGGTGGACAGGTTGTGGGAGTCAGGTGTTGAGTTACTCACCATAATATTCCTAGCTTCTGACCTGCTCTTGTGGCCAGTGTATTAATATGGCTGGTTCAGTTCAGTTTCTGGTCAATGCTCACACCAAGAATGTTAATACTGGGAGGTTTCGTGATGCTAATGTCATTGAATATCAAAGGGCGGTGGTTAGAATTCCTCTTATTGAAGATGGTGATTGGCTGGAGTTTGTGAGGTGCAAATGTTACTTGCCCAAGTCTGGATATTGTCCAGATCTTACTTCATTTGGACACAGGCTGCTTCCGTATCTGAGGAGTCACAAATGGTGCTGAACATTATGTAATCATTGGCAAACATCCCCGCTTCTGACCTCACGATGGGGGGGAAGGTCATTGATGAAGCAGCTGAAGATGGGCCGAGGACACTACCCTGATGAACTGCTACATCCACTTTGTATACATCTTGCACCTTTAACATAATTACAATGATTCTAAATAACAGAATTTACTAGAAATTGGAACAAATATCCTCAATAATTTTAACACAACAATTTAAATTGACAAATTTAAACATCTTGGTTTTAGCTATTTGAGAAAGCTTTACTTCTGCTATATCAGAATTCAAATGTGTTAACAACTTTTAATATAACTCCATAAATCATGTCTATTAATCCATTAACCCACTAATTCATGGTTATAATACTAACTGCAGATTTCCATGTACGAGCCCAGCCCCCATTCAAACTAATTCAGGGGTTCGCTACCGTATTAGTTTACAACCACTTCAATTTGCAGTTACACCCCACTTGAAAGTGCAGTCATGCATAACGCGCTATATAAACAACCCCATTTAAACAAGACTGACATTCCATTCAGAGGTGCAGTCAGGTGTGACAGCTAACAAAACTGCACAGACACTACAGGATGGAGATAGTAGGAACTGCAGATGCTGGAGAATCTGAGATAACAAGGTGTAGAGCTGGATGAACACAGCAGGCCAAGCAGCATCAGAGGAGCAGGAAGGCTGGAGGGTAACTTCTTCAGGGTAGGCATCCTTAGAAGAGGGTAACTTCTTCAGGGTAGGCATCCTTAGAAAGCCTTCCTACTCCTCTGATGCTGCTTGGCTTGCTGTGTTCATCCAGCTCTACAGCTTGTTATCTCATTACAGGATGGAACCTATTTGCACCCCCCACACCAAAAGCTGTTATTTGATATTAAATTCAACTGAATAGCTGCTTTAACCAAGTCATTTACCTTCTCCTTCCAGCTAGATAACTCCAAGTATCAGTCAAATGTGATAATTAGATAGCCCTGCAATCTTTTCCTGTATATTATGTAGCTAGGTACTTGTCCCAAGTTTTTATTCAACATGTATATAAAACTTTACCCCACTAATAGAATTAACAAACACTATGCAGCGTATGTAAGCAACATTTAATTTCCTAATAAAACTAACGGCGCTATGTCCAGACCCGCGCAACCCCAAATGAAAGAATAATAACAAATAGAACCCACAGATGGACAAAACCATGAAACTAACTAAACAAGACTAACACCTTTTGAATTATGCAAGGACAAACCAGACAGACACTCTAACCTCCTTAAAATAACAATTAATACTCAACAATAACCAGTAACATTTAGTACATGTTTAAACCATCTCCGATTTCCTGCAAAACAGTTTTTGTACAATGTCTACTGCTTAACACTCAACTGTTAGAATGTTAATGTATGCTTGAATTCTGTATAAAATGGCTGCTTTCGAGCTATGATTTTGGGGAATTCTATTTCGCCTTACACCGTGCTGCTGTGAAGGTGCAATAAAGTAGCTATTTTCGCCACTCACTGACCCTGGTCATCTGGTTCTTTGAACGCGATCTCACACTTCTGAACTCGGAATATAGTTATCAAACAGTCTCGTGTTGCCCATTTCTCTATCTGGGTACCAGCTACGGACAGGATGCAGCTTCCTGTGAAGTTCTCAATAGTTATAAGCAACCAGCCCTCAGAGCCATGGCTCAGTCCTGAACATGAGCCATTTCAGTCCAGCAACTAAAGATGGCCACTATCTGTCAATCCAGATTGCAGTGACAAATCAGGGAAAGGCTGAGTGAAAATCAGCAAAAGAGAAATTTGTTCTTTATTTCATTTTATTTTTACAGCAGCGCCAAACAAAAGACAAAGGAAAAACAGAAATCGTAGAATCCCTACAGTGTAGAAGCAAGCCATTCAGCCCATTGAGTCCACACCAACCCTCTGAAGGGCATCCCAGCCAAACCCAACCCACTACACTATCCCCATAATCCTGTATTTCCTATGGCTAATCTACTTAGCCTGCACATTTCTGCACAATTTAACATGGCCAACCCACCTAACCTGCACATCTTTGGACTGTGGGAGGAAATTGGAGCGCCCAGAGAAAACCCCACTTAGACACAGGAGAATGTGCAAACTCCACACAGACAGTGGCCTAAGGGTGGAGTCAAACCTGGGTCCCTGGCTTTGTCAGGCAACTGACCTACCATGCTGCCCCTTTAAACTTAGAGTCACTTTAATTCTCAGGGCTGTTAATATTTAACATCAGATTTCAATTGGGAACAGGTGACACCATTGATACAGACTTCTTTAATTGGATTATGGCATTGTGGAAAATGATAGAATTAGTGTAGACATGATAGACTGAATGGTCCACTGCAATGCTGTAATAATTCTCTGATTTTTCAAACATCCACTCCCTCCATCACCAATGTTCATTAGCAACACTCCTTACTATCTACAAGATGCATTGTAGAAATTCACCAAAGACCCTTAGACAGTACCTTCGAAACTCACAAACATTTCCATCTAGAAAGACAAGGACAACAAATACATAGGAACATCACCACCTTCAAGTTCCCCTCCAAGTCACTCACCATGTTGGCTTGGAAATATATCGTCATTCCTTCACTATCACTGGGACAAAATCCTGGAATTCCCACCCTAATGATATTATGGGTTTACCAACAACATGTAGACTGCAGTGGTTCAAGGAGGCAGCTCACCTCCACCTTCTCAAGGGCAACTAGGGATAGGCAATAAATGCTGGCCCAGTCAGTGACGCCCATGTCCCATGAGTGAATAAACAAAATCCAAGAGATCATTTGGCAGGTCTGTATCCATGATTTGGGATAGGGTTTTATTTTTAATCTTTTGATCTTGAATGCCTAATCTTAAAAAAAAGATAGAAATTAATCAATAGAATGTAGCCCAGTTTCACCATAATGATAATAGGAATTAAAGGCTCAAATTTGGAGTAATTGTGAGACTTGACTCGTAATCTCTTGGCTTTAGAAATTTGGTTGAGACAGTCAAAATGATAAATGGATTTAACACAAGGAAGCTGAGGTAGAATTTTTCATCCAGGATCTACATTAATCTTTCACTCATGCCAGAACTAAAAAACTTGAGGATTGTTTGAGAATAGTTATCGGCGATCATCTGAATATTTAGATAGAGCTGCTAGTGCCTTTGATCTTCCATGTGTCTCTTGTCTGACCAGAAAAAAAAAGAACAATGCTACCCCTGGGGTTATCCTCAAGAAGATGTCGAAGATAGCTACTGAAACGATTCGCTATGTGTGAGTCTGATTTCAGAGCATCAGATTATAAAATCATAACTTCAAATGGTATTGGTGGCTGCTAAAGAACCCTCTGCCAATCCTTGACCAAACACTGGGATCTAATTTCAGAAAGAGGTCCTTCTTTGGTTGTTTTGCCCTTTGTTTGCATCTTAAGGAGACTCAGCACCTGGTCTACACTCAGGCCAGATTGACTCAGGATCCCATGAAAATTGCAATGGGAGTAATGGCTATATTGATCAGGTGCAGTACTCCCAACAGTAACACTTTGCATCCTTTTATGCCGATGAAATGAATGATACCCATTTTGACCCCCATGATTCACCTAGTGAGGGGAATGAAAAGATTTTATCATCAAATTAGAATGAGGTCATTTCAGAGTAAAAGTACAAATCATCATCAGAAGGACAGTGAAAATCTGGAATTATCTGTAGCCAATTCGTTTGGAGAGGGGAAGGATGTCCATTCATGTTTTGTGCCTTTGATTGATAGCTATATGGGATAAAAGCATCCTGGGTTATAAAGCTATGAGAGGTCAATGGCAGTATAGCTCAGTCATAATGGAAATAAATAGAAGCAGGCTGGAAAAGCAAACTCACAGATAGGGCCCAACCTGTTTGTCTATCAGGCAAACCTGACGCTGAGAAAGAGAACATCTAATCCAGCTGTGAGATAATAACAACACTGATTCAATCATTTTATGCTGTATATCACTCAAACACATGAACAGCCTGATGGCAGTGTCAGTATTGGTCTCAAAAAGTGCTCAACCTACCACAGATTACTCTGTAAGGGTAAGGGATCTCCAAGGTTTGAGTAACAAGTGAAGTTAGCAGTTTCAGTCTATTACTGTGCAGTAGTAATACAAAGATACTTCAGATTCTGGAGTCAGAGATAACACAGTGTGGAGCTAGAAGAACACAGCAGGCCAGGCAGCATCAGTGGAGCAGGAAAGTTGACGCTTTGGGTCAGGACCCTTCGAAATGTCAACCTTCCTGCTTCTTTGATGCTGCCTGACCTACTGTGTTCCTCCAGCTCCACATAGTAGTAATACAAGTAGTGTTCACCACTTACAGGATGTTGCAGTTAAGCCAAAGATGTGTTCTGCTAATCCCAGCAAATGAGTATTGTGGTATATGAATTTCAGTGCCTGTGTAATACCAGGTATGTAGGTCAAACATCCCTAAGTCTGGTGAATCGTATTAAACAGTATGTCTTCAGCTGTTTAGAATGATGGGGGAGGGAAGGGGGACACTGAAACTGATACTCAGACGCCTGGATAGAGAGGATGTGGAGAAGATGTTTGCACTAGTAGAAATGACTCAGACTCAAGGCAGACCCTCAGAGTAATGGGATGATCCTTTAAAACTAAGATGAGGAAAAATTTCTTCAGCCAAAGGTTGGTGAATCTGTGGAACTCATTGCCACAGCGAGCTGTGAAGGTCAAGTCATTGAGTGTCTTTACGATATTAAAGAGATAAATAGGCTTTTCATTGTTAAAGAGATCAAGGATACAGGATTATGGCAGGAGAATGGGGCTGGGAAACATATCAGTCATGATTGAATGGCAGAACAGACTCACGTGCCAAATGGCCTAATTCTGCTCCTATATCTTATTGTTCACAACAAGTAAAGTACTGACTGTATTCAACCAATTCCCACTTGTGAAGCTCATAACACATTGTCCAAAATTGTATGTGATTTTGCAATCCGAGATCATTTGCTGGAGAATCCTGAGTATGTGAAGAATTAAGCTGACAGCCAATTTAGGATTATTAGTCAGGCTCACAATGTGGTCCAATTGTATGTACTGAAACCTATATATTATATACATACATATATTATATATATAAATACACGGAGACCTACTATTTGCAAGCAGGAGAAATGTGTGCAGCTAACTTTGTTTTAAAAAGTAGCTTATTAATGAACACTCTCAATAAACTGGCAAAATATACATACCTCAAATACCGCAAAATTTACTGTATTATTCTGTCCAATTATTATAGCTTGTTAATTTATTTATTTCAATGTAAATACACTTGTTGTTCAATCCAATGGCCAAATGAAATATCAATAGTTGATTCAATTTCAAGTCACTTTCTCCTCAAATACCGTGATCTACCACGATGTCCAAATAGTCACTTAAGGGTATAAATGAGAGGGCTCTCTGCTGGTAACTTTTATTTAAACCATTATTATTATTTAAGTAATTTATGCAGCAAATAAAGTATTGCAGTGATATGCACATCCCCTCCATTACATTTCTGTTACTTTAGTGCACTTTTTACATTGATTTTTGGACCTCTTGATCAACTGGAATATTTCAACAATCGGTACATTTGTGGCCTCATGGCTGCCAGATAAAATATTTACTGTACATGCAGCTGTTTTAACTCAACAAAATATATTACAGCCATTTGTTGGTTCATTTCTCAGGGCAGCTCCAATCAGAGTTAACCTGCCTGGTTTAACACTTAAACAAAGCTTGGCAGTTAATTGTCATTTATCATTAACTGGTCTATTCTCCTTGGCAATACCTTTAACTGGAACAGACCATTTGCCAATCAATCAGTGCTTTCCTTTTATAGAATATAAATGTTGATTTGTCCCTTGTATTGGGTATTATTAGAGATCGAAACAAAATCTTGTAACCTTAGTCTATTGGAATAAATGTTTTACACGAATGATAGTGTGGTTTCAATAGACTTGTGATAATAATTGATATCACCTACTAAAGTTCTTTGATGCTGGCTAGTGTAATGAATTCTGTAATGACAAAAAAAAAATTCAGCCTCTATCCAAAGTTAATGCTCTTTGTTAAATATACTAATGGCTGAATGTTCTTTTATATTGCTTTCTCTGTTGGGCAGGTTTAAATAAGGTTGATCAATAATGGCTGCTTTGAGCTGAGAATGAGTTAGTTTAACTCAATGCAATATACAAAACTGTTTGCCTGTCAAGGCTTTTATCAGATGGTCAACGTTAAGTACAGCATATCATTTTAAACCCATCAGTTTGCAAACAGTCTCCTGGAGCAATGCAATAATCATACTGAGGTTCTGATGCCTCTCTGAAGGTCCTGCTGTTTCTACCTTTAGTGGAAAAATATACACTGTGGAGTGTAAAATGAGTAATCAAGTTTTACCTCCATTCCAATTCTTTTGTCAGAATTGTTGGAAAATAGCAGCAATTTCTATCCCATAGTGTTGTTGAATGAAGGGGAATAAGGTGAGCTGGTGGACCCAGAGCTGTAGAGGTCATTGCACTTCTTGGGAAATCATACCAGTGTACATTGCTTCCAGGATACTGCCAGTGCTCAATGTCAACACATACAGATCATGGGGGCTCTGGACAGAGGAGATAGAGTCCAGCCTTTAACAAAACATTGGACAGGCCACTTTTGGAATCATACATTCAGTTCTGGTCTCCCTGCTATAGGAAAGATGTTGTGTAATTTGAAAGGGTACAGGCGGAGGGGGGACCCAATAAAAGTTTATAAAATCATGAGGGGCATAAATAGGATGAATAGTCAAGGTCTTTTCCCCAGGTGTAGGGGAGTCCAATATTAGAGGACATAGGTTTAAGGTGAGAAGAGAATGTTTTAAAAGGGACCTAAGGGGCAAATTTTTCGCACAGTGGGTGGTGCATGTATGGAATGAGCTGCCAGAGAAAGTGGTGGAGGCTGGTACAATTACAGCATTTAAAAGGCATCTGGATGGCTGTATGAATAGGAAAGGTTTAGAGGGATATGGGTGAATGGGACTAGATTAGTTTAGGATATCTGATTGGAATGGACAAGTAGGACCAAAGGGTCTGTTTCCAAACCATACATCTCTATGGCTCTAAGTCAGTCTGACTGGAAACTGAAGAAGCAGACTGCGAGAGGTGAAGAAGGAACTTGCTCCAACAAGGAGTAGTTGAGGAGACTAGTGTCAATGGCCACTCTAAATGCTACAAATCCTGTGTGACCATAAGGCCATAACCATTAGGAACAGTAGGCCATTCAGCCCCTTGAACCTGCTGCGCCATTTACAGGATCCTGGCTGATCCAATATTCCTGACATCCACTTTCCTGTTCTTTCCCCATAACCCTTGATTCTACTAGTGATCAAGGAATCTATTTACCTCAGCCTTAATGTGGAAAACTATTTTGTTACATTAAATGCATATCTAGGATTAGAATTGTTAGATGATTATTTTTGACCAGTAGATACTCAATGGGTCAAACTACCTTTTTCTGTGCTGCAGACGTCTATAACTTTAGTACTTGTTTTAACTCTTTCTGAAAGAGACAATGCCATGCAATGCCTGCAAGAGGCTGCTCATTCTGGCTCGAGCTGGCGTGCCCAAACTGAACAACTCACTGGCATTCATGGTTAGGAAGCCCATGGTGAGTCACCCCTTGTTATCCAGTTTGTTAACAACAAGCTATTAGCCAAGTGCTGTCACAGTGTTCCAAGGACACCGTCCTTTTCATCCTTCCCTGCCTTCTACATTCCAAGGGAAGGAATCTCAGTCATGCCTAGCTTGTTTTTCTGAATTTATCAAATAAATCATAGTCATGGAGGAAATGAAGAAGAGGACTACTATGTTGTAATTCACATCAAAATCTGTTTTACATCAAAGGTTCTTTGTAATGCATGTTAGTATCACCTTCATTTTTCTGAAAGTCATTCAACAGATGTAAACGTGACCTTTAAAATTCAATGTCAATTAGGTAACAGCAGCAAATATCATTCAGTGGCAGATGCTATCCCAACTTAAAAGATATATTTGACTGAATTTGTATTTCAGATACACATTTGTACTCACTTACCAGACTGGTCAGAATCTTAATTAAAATGATTATTAATTCCCTTGATGCATATACAAAAATCTACCTAAATTAATTGATGGATTTTCAAATTCTTAATAAACCAAGAAAATTGATTTGAGTTAAATAGAAATTGGCCATGGAAGTCATATTGAAAATAAAGTAATAAATTATATACAATATTTAGGAGTTACGAATCCAAAGATGCGGCAGAGTGATTGCACTCTTCCAATAAGAATGACATAATCACAGCAACTGGGGTCACAATGGTGTAGTTCTTTCTCTGCCATATGTTCCCTGCTAAGAAAGAGGAATTGCAGGGTCACCCAGAGGAATAATTGACTTCCATGCAAACATTTGTGCTTAAATGCGTACATCTATCAGTTGTGCAATAATATTGTTCTTTCCACTGTTACAGAATGCAAATGAAGGATGCATTTTTCTGTCACTTTTGTTTGTGCATTAAAACATTTTTAATGTTGCCATCCACATTTGGAGTAACTTCAGCTTAAATAATAAGGCCACAAAAATATTTCCTGAAGGTTTTCAGTTAATGAGATTTCCACAAAGAAAACTGAATGGATACATCTGGCTTTCCACAGTCCAGGATACCTTTTGTGATTGTCACAAGGAAAGAATTATTTATCACTGAGAAACTGCATCCACTTGGCAAGTGTAAGATTTTATGGTTAATTAATTTGATGCTGAAGAAAGTTGATATAGTTTAATGTATCGTGTTAGAAATTCCTATGTGCACTTTTCTTATGTAGAAATTTTATGTAAACTCATGAATACTTTGATAATAGCAGAATCGCAGTGCTGTGGTGTAGAAGGAGGCCATTCAGCCCAACATGTCTGTACTAATTCGTCAAATGAACATCATTATCTACTGTCAATCTCTTGTTTGTTTTTGCAAAAACCCTGCACATTGTTTTTATTTAAATAATCATTCAATGCCCCTCTTGAATGTTTCAAATGAACCTGCCTCCACCACATTTTCCGGCAATGAATTCTCGATTTCATTTACCTTCTTTGTGGTCTTGAGAGGTTATATTATGCTTGAGACTACATTATAACATTGCATTTCTGTTTACATTCTTCTTCCCATGAGTAATTCTGCTGGTGAATGCTTGTTATTTGACTGTTTTGTTTTACAGCTGAGCAGTGCTCATTCCCAATATGCATCCTTGAACATCAACAACATCCATTCTGCTTCTCATTTTGATGGAGGGTGAAGTGGAGAACTTGTTCCCTGCTTGATAGTGGTCTCTGAAGTTAGCTGTCTGAATTCTTCTTTCACAAATCGAGGTCCATTGTCTGACACTGGATCCTGAGGGAAACAACATGTAGCAAAGATTTGTTTCAGTGTTCTAATCACCGAGTGCACTATGGTCAAAGTCTTGAAACTTCAATTCATCTTGAATAGTAGCCTATAAGGATTAAATAGCTCTTGCCTGTGAGTTTGAATAAATATACTGTTTGCCTCCCCTTTGACTTTCTCTTGAAATTTTGAGGAAATAATGACTTGAATGTTTATGGCACATGTGGGATATGACAAGATTAATTTGTTTATTCCTTTCAAAGAGAAGCAGAAGAAAAAAAGCAGGAGAATTATTGTAATTCTAGACACGGGCTGATAACGCTGTTGACTTTAAAACCAGGACAGAAGCAACTATCATTTGAAAAACAAACTGATGAAGTTCTTATATAGAGTTAGGGCACTTGGAAGGATATTCAGGAGAAACAGATTGATCATCTCTGAGCCAAGAAGTAAGCCTGAGTATAACTATCAATGAAAAAAAAAACTCTGAATCCTGGAAATATTAAACAAAGCTAGAAATTACTGGAAATGCACAGCAGGTCTGATAGCATCTGTGGAGAGAAAGCAGAGTCAATGTTTTGGGTCCAGTGACACTGCTTCAGAACTGAAGAAGGATTACCAGACCTGAAACATTGACACAAGCATCAACAGAAATGGGACAAAGATTCCCATACCTGAATAAGGTACAGAATGGTACAGCAATTTCTGGCATGATCCAGTACCATCAGCCCAGTACAGAACTACAATGCACCAGATTAAGATTTCACATCAGAATTCCAGATCATCTCAACCTGTGAGAGGAAGGGAATATTCGATAATAATGGTGGTAATGAAAACAATGGTTATGTAAATAAGTACAAGTAAATTACTGGGGCTATGCACACCGAGCAGAAGAGAAAGTTGTTTGGTGATGTTATATAACATACAAATGGTGGTGATGTAGCTCATGACACAATTCTGACATCAGTTTTGAAGAAGGTGTTTTAAGAATGAAATGAAGTAACAAGAAAGGCTTCAGATAGGACTAAAGTTAGGAGCTGTACCCAGTAAGCTGCAATGTGCAGATGTAATTGAAACTGTATTACAAAGCAGAAGGAGGATAAACGCCTTACTCCCGGTCAAGAAACCAACAGTGTTTAAGAGATTAACTTGTAGATAATCACAGCCCAAAGATACTATGGGGAAGTACCTAGCCATGTTTGTAACAGAGATAGTAAGAAATGCCAATGCTTGAGTCTGAGATAACACAGTGTGGAGCTGGAGGAACACAGCAGGCCAGGCAACATCAGAGGAGCAGGAAAGTTGAAGTTTCGGGTCGGGACCCTTCTTCAGAAATGGGGGAGGGGAGGGGCCTCTGAAATAAATAGAGAGAGGAGGGGTGGGGGTGGAGAAGGTAGGTGGGATGGTGATAGGTGAATGCAGGTAGGCAGTGGTGGGGATTGGTCAGTGAGATGGGTGGGGTGGATAGATGGAAGAGAAGATGGACAGGTTATGCAGGTCAAGGAGGTGGGGATGAGAGGGAGGGTTGGTCATGGGATGAGGCCCGGAGTAGGGAGATTTTAAAACTGGTAAAGTCCACATTGAGACCATTGAGTTGTAGGATCCCAAGGCGGAATATGAGGTGCTGTTCCTCCAGTTTCCGGGTGGCGTCATTGTGACACTGGCGGAAGCCCAGGATGGACATGTCGCCCAGGGAGTGGGAGGGAGAGATGGATCTCTTGAGGAATCAAGGCAGGAAAGTCAGCTTGAAGCTCAAGATCAGCCATGATCCTTTTGAATAGTGTAGCAGGCTCAGATAGGCTGACTGGTCTACTCCAGTTCCTACTCCTTGTAATCTTGTGTTCAATGAAATGGAACTCAAAATCTAATTGTACTGTTCTAACTGTACTCTGATCAAGAATCAATAAACTTTCAAACTTTAATTTCCTTGCCTTCAGATTCCAACTCTCTTGAAATAAAGATGAAGCCATCACTGGACATTTTGATTTGTCTTTATAGAAGCATTAGCCATAACAAAAGTAGATAAAGCACAGTCCAACGGCACTAGATGCAAAGTAACATTTCCATTTCACCAGGGCAGAACGGAAAAGCAGCACCAAATTAAACAATAAGATACATTCACACCCCAATGTTACTAGAGCCCATCTGCATCCTCCTACCATGGGCCATACTCCATGGCAAATATCTACGTCATTTCGAGGGATTGTAAAGAAGAAGATTCATATTCATAAAACAGAAAGGATAATCCACAGGGAAACTCATTAATTTACAGCACACTCATGAAAATTTGGGTGATTAATGCTTCACTTTGTGTAAAGCACCTGAGAACATCTCTGAAGCAAGAGCTGATTGGGTGGACACTTTGTGAATCTGAGGTTAATTTGAAGACATTGAGAAACAAAAGGAATGACAGATTTATTCTTTGGCGATGCACAATTAGCAATGCTTATACTGGAGTGACATTATTTCTTACTTGAAATTATTGTTGGATTTGTTGTGTTTTCAACGTGAGTGGCAACCAGCTAGAACCAGACCCTGACAGCAGGAATAAGATGGAGTGTGGGCTCATTGTAACAGAACAAAAAATGGGCTCAGGTCCTTACCATCCTCCTTCTTTCATATTTCATCCTAATCTTCTTCTTTGTCATCAAGTAGAACATTTTCCTCCCTCCTGCCCTCTCTTCTTCTGCTCATGACCATTTCCTCCATTTCATCGTTCCATGCCTTTCACAAACCAAGGTCCCCCATTCTCATCCAGCACCCCCCAACACCCCCACATCCTTTACATCCTCACCCCCAGCCCCCGATTATGAGTGACCCACAGGAAGTGAGCATGTGACCTGAAGTTTGGGACTGTAGCTCATGCTTCTCTGCTTCAGGATGTTGACATGTTGACCATGTGTCTCTGTGCACCTAATAACTGTAGCCTGCTGTGACTCTCCAAACTTTTCATCCATCTCTAAATAAAATATTACTATCGCAGCTCCTCAGCTCCCTGTCACTAGCAATACCCAATGTCATGTTTCACTGATATTATCGGCAAGTTTCTCCCAAATCAGGATTAGAGAACTGGGTGAAGGTACTGCACAGTTAATAAAGGAGCTGGTGATAGGGTTTAGTTAACATGAAGGAAAAGACTAGGAATAAAGCTTTCTGCAAGTTCAAGATGATGCAACACATATTTGAAGAGTTAATGCCTTCTTAATCATGGGTCATGTGAATACACAATTTAAGGGTTTGACAAATGTATTTGTGGCCATGAAGGTAAATGGGAAATGTGGGAGTTGGGGGCGGGGGGGGAGCGGTGGGAGTTGGTGGGGGTGGGGGTGGGCGGTGTGTGTGGTGGTGGTGACTTCAGTGGGTGTGGGAGAGACAATGCGCATTATGCTGCCTTCCTCATTGGCTGATTAGATTTCTGTACTGACTTGTCGATCTAGAGGGATAACTCTATAATCAAGCAAACTTTCAAAGTTCGCTCCTCTACCAGCAATAGTTTGTGGAGTACTTTCTGTTCCTCTAGCCATTCATTTATCAAAAGACTAATATTGTTTGCAACCTGTTTAATGTTATTGAATTGCTGGGGTCTATCTTGCTAGATACAAATTAAGTTGTGGATATTGGATTTTAGCTTTTCCTGCACCTTAGGATTTGAATGCAAGGTTTTTTTTAATTGTTCTTCAACAGTAGACTCATGTGATTAAGCTAATTGTCTGAGCTTCCTTCCCATCTGCATGAGTATAATACCTGGATTTGACTCTTAGTTTTCCCAGACTATATGGAAATTCTGAGTCTTCAAAGGCTCCATTATGGATCTCAGTTCTGTCTAATTACCCTTACCAAAGGTAACCTTAGCTTTGACAGCAGTGAAAATTGAGAGAGATGGGCAATATGCAACTGATCCAATATTGGACAAATTCAGAATTATCTTTTTTCCATTTTTATCAACAATGTCAATAATTAATTCTTGCAGCATAAATATTTAGTGTAAGTATTACCTTAGTTATGATGGAATCTGTATACTTTGTTATTTACAGTTGAAGCTTCAAATGACATTTTAAATACATTACAATGTATGTCCATTGCATTTATGTATGATTCAGTTATGTCAATATTTCCTACAGCCTGATTTCAGTTTTAGTATAAATTGTAAAATCCATTTTGGAAGACGTGATACACCAGATTTCTCACAAAACACTGACTAAATGACTCTGCCACCTCCTCTTAGTAATAATATGAGCCTGGCCACTACGGGGAATAAAGCATTATTGGTGAACATAAATTTGTCCTTCCTGTATGAGTTAAGCGATCACAAATTAAGGTTAATAGCATTTTCAGTGCCTGCTAAAGGCAATATTTTCCTGTTCCTGCACAGTCTCTTAAAATTGCTCAACACCAGATAATATTTGTGCATGAGAATGGAAAGCAGCGGTTCACTATTTATGAAATTAATCTTTTTTTACATAAATTTAAGGATTAAACCTGTCATAAAGCCATCTGCCTAGCAATGAATGCATACCTTACAGCCTAAATTTGTCATGCCTTACGTATCAATGGATGGAATGATATTGTGAATGGCAGATTGCTGTATTTCCCTAAGCTATGGATATGGAAATTTATAAACATCAAGAAAACAGAAGGAATGCATAAAGAAGGAAAATGGTGATAAGTAGATTTCTGATTTTTAAAACACTACTTCAACAATTTTTGATGTTATTTCCTTTCAAACACAGGCTATGCCCTTTGAGTGTTTTATATGCACATACAGAGGCCTCTTTTTATTATTCTCTCCATGCAACTGAAAGAAAAATGCTCTGGAGATGTTTTTGTGCGCATAAATAACAAAAAGGTTTTGTACATTATGGTAGAATTTAGGTAAGATGTGACTAATGTGCTTTGTTAAACCCTACCATATATAGTGAGGGGCACAAGTGTACAAAAGATATTCACAATGAGCCCCTCAAAATACCTCTCAGATATCACAGTTCACACCCTCCATTGTCCCAGAGGACTGCTCTCTCATTAGAGAGAGACAATGGTGGTGTTTTAACCTGACGGTCACTGTGCCTCCTACAAGGGGAAAGGTTGAGAAGGAGAATCCTTCCTTTGTAGGAATTTAACCCACACTGTTGGTGTCACTCTGAATCTCAAACCAACCATCTAGCCAACTGAGCTAACAGCCAAATCCCACGAACCTTTAAATCCATTACTCATTAAAAATCGAATCAGAGATAGTAGGAACTGCAGATGCTGGAGAATCCGAGACAACAAGGTGCAAGGCTGGATGAACACAGCAGGCCAAGCAGCA
>NC_063333.1:149802646-149830830 GCF_021869965.1 Rhincodon typus | reverse complement strand
GCTCCTCTGATGCTGCTTGGCCTGCTGTGTTCATCCAGCACTACACCTTGCTGTCTAAAATATCTACCTCGCCAGGTTTCATTCTGGCATCCGGAGAACGATTCCAAAGAAGAGCCCACTGGACTCAGAACATTAACTCTGTTTCTCTCTCCACAGATACTGCCAGACCTGCTGAGGAGTTTCTCCAGCATTCTCTATGTTTTCCTGTCTGGTATCTGATTTGTCCAGTATTATCTGCAATTAGGATTATAGATGTGATCAGTAAATGGGAGGATTTGGGGAAGGAGAGAAAAGAGGCAGGAGATTGAAGGTCATTTAAACTTTGAAAGGACTGGCAGTGCACTTTGTATATTCTAGATTAGCTACAGGTATCTCTGTGAGAGATTTCATAGCTCAGTTATATCCATGCACTGATCTGGAGGATGTGAAGTAACTGTCCCTTAATCATTGCTAACTGCATAAGGTGACAGACAGAAAATGTGCTGGAGGCAGGTTCAGTTACGGAATTTGAGAGGGCATTGAATGATTATTTGGATGAAATCATGTTGAAGTATATGGGGAAAAGACAGTAGATTGGAATTAGGTAATAGAACCGCTGAGGACCAAATGGCTCCTGCTGCATGATTATAATTCTGTGATTCTGTGACAGATTTGGAGTTGTTATTTGGTGGCAGCCGACTACCCCAGTGTAATTTCATAAATCCACACTTTATTTTGGTTACATTTCAATACAAACCCAATCATCATTTTATATTGACTTCCCATCTGTCACTTGACTTGAAGCTCTCGAGTTTTGCTGCTCTCTGAATTGCAGTGAAAGAGTCACAGAAGTTTTTAAATCCCTATTTAATTTGCACTTTTCCTTTGGCCTGTGTTCCTAAAGATATTTCAGCAAAGTCCGGCTTTCCAGGAATTTTGCAGATTTTATATCTTCCATAAACATTTTGACATGTCTTCGACGTTGCTTTTGTCATCATTCATTTTAAATAAAGCTTTTCTAAGAGTTCCTTCACATTTGGGGTTTTCTTTATGCTGTACTGGGAAAATAGATAGGGAATCACATGATATAAAAGGTTTTAAATTATATACTGTCATTCTGTACTTCTCAGAACAGTTTACAGCCAATGAAACACTTTCAAGATGTTGTTACAGTTATAATGTAAGGCTCATGTAAGTGATTTCATGTATAAAAATGAAATTCTCACATAGAGAAACTCACCAAAACTACTGCAGCAAATTCACGAGAAGACACCAGCACCTGGTTAAGCTCCTGACTCCTAATGGAACGCTGGCCTTTATATCTAGAACACTGGAGTATAAGGGTGCAGATGTTACGCTGCAGCTACAGAAAATCCTAGTTCAACCCCACTTGGAGCAGATCTGGGCACCACATCTTAGGAAGGATAGAATGTCCTTGAAGGGAGGACAATATAGGTTTAAAGAATGATACCAAAGTCTTCAGAGGTCAAAGTATGAGAAGAGTTTATACAAATTAGGCTTGTTTTCTCTAGAATTTAAAAGGTTAAGGGGTGATGTGATCGAAGTCTTCAAGATATTAACAGGAAAAGGCATGGTAGATAAGCTGTTTCCTCTGGTCAGAGATTCTAGAACTAGGGGCATGGTCTGAGAATGACCAGGCCAGACTGTTCAGGAGAGTTGTTAGGAAGCATTTCTACACAGGGTGGGAGATTGACTGGAAAATCACTAATATCACATACCTGTTTAAAAAGGGAGTAAGGCAAAAGACTAACAATTACAGGCTGATTAGCCTAACCTTATTCGTGGGTCCATTGTGAAGGATGAGATTTCTAAATACTTGGAAGTGATTGGTAAAATAGGGCAAAGTCAGCATGGCTTCATCAAAGGGAGGTCATGTCTGACAAATCTATTAGAATTCTTTAAGGAAGTAACGAGCAGGGTAGACCAAGGAGAGCCAATGGGTGTTACCTACCTGAACTTCCAGAAGGCCTTTGACAAGGTGCCGCACAGCAGGCTGCTGAGTAAGATAAGGGCCCATGGTGTTAGAGGCAAGGTGCTAGCGTGGATAGAAGATTGGTTCTCTGACAGAAAACACAGAGTGGTGTTGAAAGGGTCTTTCTCAGGATCGCAGCCGGTGACAGATGGTGTTCCACAAGGGTCAGTGTTGGGACCACAACTTTTCACTTTATACATTAATGATCTAGATGAAGGACCTGAGGGCATTCTGGCTAAATTTGCAGATGATACAAAGAAAGGTGGAGGGACAGGTATTATTGAGGAGGTGAGGAGGCTGCAGAAGGATTTGGACAGGTTAGGAAAGTGGGCAAAGGAGTGGCAGATGGGATAAAACATGGGAAAGTGTGAGGTCATGCACTTTGGTAAGAAAAACAGTGACATGGACTATTTTCTAAATGCAGAGAAAATTCAAAAATCTGAAGTGCAAAGTGTCTTAGGAGTTCTAGTCCAGGGTTCTCTCAAGGTAAACTTGCAGGCTGAGTCAATAGTTACGAAGGCAAATGCAACTTTAGCGTTTATTTTGAGAGGACTTGAATATAAAAGCAAGGATGTACAACTGAGGCTATATAAGACCGTGGTCAGACCACATTTGGAGTATTATGCGCAGTTTTGGGCCCCATATCACAGGAAAGATGTACTGGCCCTGGAGCGAGTTCAGAGGCAGTTCACAAGAATGGTTCCAGGAATGGAAAGCTTAACATATGAGGAATGTTTGAGGGCTTTGGGACTATACTCATTGGAGTTTAGAAGGATGAGGTGCAATCTAATTGAAACTTACAGAATACTGAATGGCCTGGACTGAGTGGATGTTGGGAAGACGCTTCCATTGGTAGGAGAGTCTAGGACCCGAGGGCACAGCCTTAGAGTAAAGGGAAGACCTTTTAGAACGGAGATAAGGAGAAACTTCTTCAACCAGAGAGTGGTGAATCTATGGAATTCATTGCCACAGAAGGCTATGGAGGCCAGGTCATTGAGTACATTTAAGTCAGAGATAGATAGGTTCTTGATTGTCAAGGGGATCAAGGGTTACGGGGAGAAAGCAGGAGAATGGGGTTGAGAAACGTATCAGCCATGATTGAATGGCAGAGCAGACTCTGTGGGCTGAATGGCCTAATTTCTGCTCCTATGTCTTATGGTCTTATATCCAGAACTCTCTTCCACAAATGGCACATGATGCTGGATCAGCTGTTAATTTTAAATCTGAGGTAGTCTTTATTTTGTTAAGAAAAGTCATTAAGGGATATGGCTAAAGACAGGTACATGGAGAAAATTCACAAGTCAGCTCCAGTCTCATTAAACGGTGGAACAGACTCAAGGGGATGAATGGCCTACTCCTGTTCCTACATTCATATGACTCAGAAGTACACCATCCTTCACTGTCATTGGGTCAGAATCCTGGAATTTCTCCTCTAACAGCAAAGTCTAACCCACATGAACTGCAGTGGTCCAAGAAGGCAACTTGCTGCTCACTCCTCAAGGGCAGTTAGGGATGGGCAATGAATGGTGACCTTGTTAGCGATGCTGAAATCCTGTGAAAGAACTGTGAAGAAAGAATAAAACAGAGTTCTTTGATTAAAGACCAAAATAGAGCGGAGGTTGCTCACAGTAAATCTTCAGCTTTCAGCATCTGATATGGAATTATTCTTGTAAATCAGAAAATCAGACTTCTAATTTGAGCATGAATTCTGGCATATCAGCCTGAAAACCCCATCAGCTTCATTGCAGTGATACCTTTACTGATCCGATGTCTCAAAAATGCTTTGGAATCAATTTTGTTCAGAGGTCAGAGGACAGAATACCCTTAATCAGTGTCACCAAATTCTTCTTCCTTCTGAATTATATCTTCTCAGGTCACTTAATGGAAATACTTCCACAGTTTTTATGGATAATTAACAGAACCTTGAGGCTCCAGTATTTCAATTTGTGACTAATCTGCTATTTTGCAGGTCTATAGTACGCTGTGCTTGTTAACTGCATAATAATTTGTCGGGGTAACTGGAAGAGACGGTTTGAATACTAAGTCAAACGTTGCAGTATTCAGCAAGGAGTGAAAAAGCTGATGTACTCAGGTTTTGTTCCTGTTGAAATGTATGTTTGACTGTTTTCATGTATAAAAACACAAACATAAGAACAGTTTTCATTCAATTGAAACAGGAAGATTTTTATCATGGCTGAGCATATTAATCAGTAACGTTATCGCCCTTTTTGCATTACAGTACAAATATGTTTATTGGATGCTTTAGATCCGAGGTGAAAAATTTTGAGACACAAACATTTCACCAGCACAGCATTTAATTTTATGCAAGATTTATGCCCTAGATAGCAATATTCTGCTCTGCTGCACAGCATAAAATCCACCTTCAGGAAGCCAAGTGTGTGAAGTTATGGCCAACAAGTCAAGATACAAACGCACAAACACATGAATGACAAACAACAGTAGTTCACTTGGCCCTTTGACCTTACTTCACTATTCCATAAGATCATGGCTGATTGGATCTTAACCTCAATTCTATACACCAGCATCTCCCTTATAATTGTTTATCCTTTTGCTCATCAAGAATCTCTCTACTTCTGCCTTAAACATATTTAAAGATTTTGCATCCGCTTTGTCTTCTGGAAGGTTACTCCAAAAACTCACAACTCACTGGGAGAAAGAAAAATTTCCCCATTTTTGTTTTAAATAGATGTCCCTTATTTCTAAACCATGACCCCCAATTCACAATTCCCCACAAAAGGAAACGTACTTTCAACATCCACCCGGTCAAGTCCCTGCAGGATCTTATATAATTCAATTAAGTCACCTCTGACACTTCTAAACTCCAGAGGATATAGACAGAGACTGTCTAGCCTCTCCTCATCGGGTAATCCATTCATCCCAGGTATTAGTCTAGTGAAACTTCTTTGAACTATTTCCAACACATTAACCTCCTTCTGTAAGTACACTGTACTCCAAATATTGTCTCACCAATGCCCTGTATAAGTGAAGCACAACCTCCCTCTTCTTACATTCAATTCCCCTCACACTAAAACATTACATTTAAAGTTTTTGAGAAGATTTGTAGCTCGGGTTGTGGATGAGGTTGTAGACTTGCTCGCCGAGCCGGTGGGTTTGGTTGCAGACGTTTCATCACCCTGCTAGGTAACATTGTCAGCGCGCCTCCAGTGAAGCGTTGGTGTTCTGTCCCACTTGTCATTTATATGCCTCGGTTGGCTGGGGTCACTGGCAACACTTCTAGTTCTGTTTTTCAGTGGTAGGCAAAGAGGGTCCAGTTCAATGTGTTTGTTGATGGAGTTCCAGAAGGAATGCCATGCCTCCAGGAATTCCCTGGCATGTTTGGCTTGTGCTATTATGGATGTGTTGTCCCAGTTGAATTCATGTCCTTCTGTGTTGGTGCGTATTGAGTCCAGTGAGAATTGGTTGTGTTTCCTGAAGGCTAGTTGGTGTTTGTGTATCCTTATTGTCAGTTTTCTTCCAGTTTGGCCTATGTAATGTTTCATATAGTCCTTGCATGGTATTTTGTATATTACATTAGTTTTATTGGTTGTGGGTATGGGATCCTTTACATTCGTCAGTAGCTGTCACAAGGTGCTTGTTGGTTTGTGGGCTACTCTGATACCTAGGGGTTTCTGAGTAGCCTTGTGGTCATTTCTGATATGCCCCTGATGTATGGTAGGGTGACTAGTGTGTCTGGCCGTGTTGTGTCTTCTTGTTGTGGTCTGTCACGGAGGTAACAGCAGATTGTGCTTTTTGGTTAGCTATTCCTTTTAAGAACACCATATAAGTGCTCCTGAACAGGAGGCACGACCAATTCTCACTGGTCTCAATACACACCAACAAAGAAGGACACTAATTTGACTGGGACAACACATCCATAATAGCACAAGCCAAACAGAGACATGCCAGGGAATTCCTGGAGGCCTGACATTCCAACCGGAACTCCATCAATGAACACATTGAACTGGACCCGATATACAAACCACTGAAAAACAGAACCAGAAGTAATACCATCCACCGCAGCAAACCAAGACACATAAATAACAAGTGGGATAGAACACCAAAGTTTCACCGGAGGCGCACTGACAATGTTACCCAGCAGGGTGACAAAATGTCTGCAAACAAGCACACCGGCTTGGCAAGCAAGTCTACAACCTACAACATAACATTCTATCTGCTTTTCTGATTACTTGCTGTTCCTACTGATTTTCTGTGATTTATCCACTAGGAAACACAGATTTCTCTATATCTCAGAGTTCTGGAACCTCTTACCATTTAGCTAAAATGCTTCTTTTCTTCTCTCTGTAATAACGGGCAATTTCACACTTTTCCACATTGTTCTCTACTCATCAGCTGCTAACCCACTCCCTTACCCTATTTATATTCCCCTGGAGGATCCTCATGTAACATCATAGAAGATTGCAGGAGGCCTGAAAGAAATTGAAGTCGAATTTAACTTTTTGATAACAGACAAGCACGACAGCAGATCATAGGTAGCTCACAGCAGATCAACATGTTGAAACTACCTGAAAGAATGGGAATTATACGCAACTGTCTGTGTGGAGTTTGCACATTCTCCTATGTCTGCATGAGTTTCTTCTGGGTGCTCTGGTTTCCTCCCACAGTCAAAAGATGAGCAGGTTAGATGGATTGTCCAAGCTAAATGGGATGGGATAGGGGGAAATGTGGCAGATTGGATTCAGAATTGGCGGACCCTTAGAAGACAAAGGGTGGTAGTGAACGGAAAATATTCAACATGGTACTCAGTTACAAGTGGTGTACCACAAGGATCTGTCCTGCGTCCTCTTCTAATTGTGATTTTTGTAAATGATTTGGATGAAGGAGTGGAAGAGTGGATTAGCAAGTTCGTGGACGATATGAAGGTGGGTCACGTTGTGGACAGTGTGGAGGGCTGTTCTAGGTTACAAAAGGACATTGATAGAATGCAGAGCTGGGCTGAGAAGTGGCAGATGGAGTTTAACCCTGAAAAATTTGAGGTGATTCATTTTGGAAGGAAAAACTTGAAAGCAGAATACAGGATTAAAGGAAAGATTCTTGGCAGTGTGGAGGAGCAGAGGGATTTTGGGGCTCATGTTCACAGTTCCCTGAAAGCTGCCACCCAGGTGGATAGAGTTGTTTAGAACGCGTATGGTGTGTTAGCTTTCATTAATAGAGGGATTGAGTTCAAGAGCCGTGAAGTTATGCTCCAGCTATACAAAAGCCTGGTTCAGCCACATATGGAGTATTGTGTTCAGTTCTGGTCGCCTCATTACAGGAAAGATGTGGAAGCGTTGGAAAAGGTGCAGAGGAGATTTACCAGGATATTGCCTGGAATGGAGAGAAGGTCTCATGAGGAAAGGTTGAGAGAGCTAGGGTTTTTCTCTTTAGAATGACGGAGGATGAGAGGTGTACAAAATGATCAGAGGTATAGATAGAGTAGACAGCCAGAGACTTTTTCCTAGGCTGGAGATAGCTATTATGAGGGAGCATAGTTTCAAAGTGAGTGGAGGTAGATATAGGGGAGACATCAGAGGTAGGTTCTTTACTCAGAGAGTGGTAGGGACATGGAATGCATTGTGGGAGAGGGTAGTGGAGTCCGCCTCATTAGGGGCATTTAAGTGGCTATTATATGGGCATATGGATGATAGTATAAGGTAGGGGCGGAGGTTAGATAGACTTTAGGGTTAGGGTAAAAGTTCGGCCCAACATTGTGGGCCAAAGGGCCTGTACTGTGCTGTACTGTTCTATGTTCTCTGTTCTATGTTCTATGTTCTATTCGGAATGGAAAGTCATTTAATCCATCTGTCAGAAGTAGCAGGGCAGGGAGCTCCAGTACACAGCATTTTGATGCTCAGATTCAGTCAATGGCAGTCACAAGGTGAGGAAGACCAGATGGAGATGTTAGAAAGGAACAGTGCCCTGTCGACCTGACACTTCCATCCTGCTTCAACCTAATTGGCACATTGACTTGATTGCCCTTTTGTGCAGTTGGTGAAACTTTGTTCAAGTCATGCTCCTGTGTTTATTCTGCCCATAAAAAAGTCTGAGGTTATTCATTTTCTCACCTTTCCAGGGGCTGGATTTTAAAGGTGGCTCTTTGGAATTCAGGTTGTTGCATGTGACACTGAAAAGGGTGACAGAATTCAGTGCTGCCCAGTCCCTGCGATTTCAGGAGGAGCAATTATGTTGAACAGTGCAATCATCAGTCAACATCCTCACTTCTGAAGAGGCTTGGTCCAAGGACACTACCCTAGAAAGCTCCTGCATTAATGCCCTGGGATTGAGATGATTGGCTTCCAACAACCATAACCATCTCCTTTTGTGCTAGGTATATCTCCAATCAGTAGATAGTTACTGTACAAGATAAAAGCTCATGATATTGAATTAATTAACAGATATCAGCGAGTCAAGATACTGTCATTAATTTCAGCTGTGCAAACTGTATCTCATGGGAGACTGTTGGGATCAGCACTGAGTCCTCAGACTGGGACTGAGGGTCTTGCAACCAAGTGTGCTGACAGTACACAGATACATGGAAGAACAAGTTGTGAGGTGGATACTAGGAGTCGGCAAAGGGATATAGATGGGTTAGCTGAGGTCGCTGAAAATAGATTAGGAAATAGATTATAATGTGGGAAAATGCGAAGGTACTAGTTTTGGCAAGAAGAACAGAAGAATATTATCTTATTTAAAAGGAAGGAAATTGCAGAATGCTGTGTTGCAGGGGAGTACAGATGTTTGAGATTCCGAACAATTTTTAAAATACAAGAGCTTTCACAAGAATAAAATATTTTGAGGCGGAAGCAGTAGATCACTACAGAACTACAGTAAATAAATTGCAAAACATTCTTTGAATAATTTGATACAGTTCAGCAAAATGGTGCAGTATTTACAAAGACTGATGAATTTAGGAAAAGCTGCAAAGGTACTAGCAGCTTTTACAGTAATTTAAAGTTAAACACTTTCTGAATGCAAGAAGACAAGCTTACAGAAAATCATATTTCAAACCAGACTACATGTACAAATTTAAAACACTTTCACATTAATATTTTAATCAACACATTAAAAAGAAATGGAAAAAAAGACTTAATACTTCTGAGCAGATTGAAGACCAGGAGATAGTCTGAACAAAACACAAGACTGCACTCCAAAACAATTCCAAAGGGCAGTAGCTTTATGGTTACTGAATGATGTGAGCATTGGTGAGAAAGTTGGGGAGTTAGGGTGAGATCAGTCATGAAGAAATGCTCAACATTAAGAGCAAAAAAAACATTTCTCCAGCTAAGTGTTAAACAGTAAAATGAGAATCTTGCTAGTGAGTGGTGAGAGGCATTCTGCATTCATTTGTATGCATTAACATGCCATTATTAATGCTGCCTCATTGACATGCAGCTCCCCATTCTCCCAGTCTAGGTATTTAAATCATGAATTATTCCCTGGCACTTCACTCAAGTGGACATTATTCATCCACAAGTCTTCACAATGAAGCTGAGCTCAGTCTGATTCTAGCTTCAAGCTATGCCCAGTCATGTAAAAGTCCAGCAGAAGCAGATGCGAAATGATAGCTCCGATTAATCAATGGCTATTCTGCTCCTTCCCTCTCCAGTGCTGAAGGGAAACTGGAATTAAAAATACAATTGACTGTTCCAATATGATGTATGGGATCATTTCTCTGTTTGGTAAAGTGTAATTGGTAAATCACTGGAAGTGATGCTATCATTAGACTAGTAATCCAGAGATTCAGATAATATACTGGGGACCTGGGTTTGAATGCTACCATGGCAGATGGTGGAATTTAAATTCAACAGAAATTTGAAATGGAGAGTCTAACACTGACCATAAAACTGTCGGTTACTGGGGGAAAGACTCGTCTGGTTCACTAAAGCCATTTATGGAAGGAAATATGCTGTCCTCACCTGTTCTGATCTATGTGGCTCCAGACCCACAGCAATGGTTGGCTCTTGACTCCTCTCTGGGCAATGAGGGATACCCAGATGCTTCCAGAGCTCCTGAGATTCTCCAACGTTCTCTGTGTTTGTTTCCCATATACTTTCTGGTCTGCTGCAAACCCTCTCAGTTAACATGGCATCAGCCTATTCACAGATTAAGGGACAATTTGTTTGTGGATGAGGAGAGATTGGTATTAAGGGTCACCACTAAAAGACAAGCAATGTGTAAAGATTCAAGATGCTATGAAGAAAGAAGTGCCTGTTCCATCAGGATGATGTCATCTTTCAAAAGAAATACAAAAGATTATCAAAAATTAAAGGTCCCCAGCTTAGAAAGAACTGCAGTCCTCAAACCGACAGAAATACAATCTTCCTCAACAAACCACAATTCTTCCCAATTTGAAAATGACGTGTTCAGGCAGAATAATGAAACTTCCAGGTGATTGAAGTTTTAAAGTCAAAGAATTGGATGGAAATTGAGTTACAGTAAATGTAATAACATTAACAAATGTAGAATAATAGTTCTTGTCAGAAAAAAAGACTTGGGATAATGTTGCATACGGATTTGAAAAGCTCTCAAAACTACACGTGTGCAATCCTTTCCCTAAATTGCCTAATATGTGAAACACTTCAAATTTGTATTTTCATGGTCAAAGTGTTGGAAATGAAAGAGTAGAATGGATAAAAATCAGAAAGGTTTTGAACAGAAGGTAATGTATTGCTGATGGGTCAGCAGTGGCTGAGTTGGTGTTTTGCCTGAGAGTCACAAAGTGATAGATTCAACCCCACTGCCGAATCTCAGGACAAACATCAAAGCTGATATCCCAGTGCAGTGCGAAGGAAGTGCTGCACTCCTGGAAGTGTTTGTGCTTTTAAATGAAATGTTAAAATGAAACCTTCACAATGTAAATGTCACATGGCACCGTGTCAAAGAACAGCATCAGAGGTTCTTGCCAATGCCCTGATGCATATTTATTCCTCAGTCAACATCACAAAAAATGACCTGTGAATCATTGACACAGTGCTCTTCTGTGGAGCTTTCTGTTCACAAAGCGGTTGCTACATTTCCTAAATCATGGTCAGAAGTCAGATGACACTGTTATAGTTTGACAGGTTTATTTGAAATCACAAGTTTTCAAAGCATTGCCTCTTCATCATGTGAAGTAAGAGAGAAACACACAGGAACAGAATTTATTGTCAGAGAGATCAATGGGCAGAGAGATCAAAAGATCTTACCAATGGTATGAATGGATTGTCGACAGGCCGGCTAACAGGTCTCTGCAGGTGATCAAGACTGTCAGATGGTGTGAGTAAAGTGTCAACAGCTGAATAACAAGTGAAGGGATGACCTACAATCCAATTAATTAAGGCAATGAAATAATGACAGAAAAATAAAAATAAGGTGTTGCTGGAGACAAACTAAATGACTGGAATAACATGATAGGTAAAGGAGTCACATGCTGAGGGTCTAACTAAAGTAATAAGTAATCCTAATTAAGATAGAGAGATCATAACAATTTATCAAGGTAATGCTGTCAAAACAGGACAGTAAAGAAGGTTTTACAGGTACAGGACAGTGTGGTGGGGTTACACATAGCGTGACATGAACCCAAGTTTACGGTTCAAGCTGTCTTTATGGATATGGAACTTGGCGATTGGTCTCTGCTCGGTGATTCTGCATTGTTGTATAACTTCAAGTTCACCTTGGAGGACGCTTACCTGAAGATTGGAGGCTGAGTGCCTTTGACCGCTGAAGTGTTCCCTGACTGGGAGGGAACATTCCTGTTTGGTGATTGTTGCGTGGTGTGCATTCATTCATTGTTGTAGTGTCTGCATGGTCTCACCAATATACCATGCCTCCGGGCATCCTTGCCTGCAGTGTATGAGATAGACAACATTGGCTGAGTCACACGAATTTCTGCCGTGTACGTGTTGGGTGGTGTTCCCACGTGTGATGATAGTGTCCATGTCGATGCTCTGACTTGTCTTGTACAGGTTACCATAACAGGGTTGTATAGTATTGTGGTCGATGTTGTCCTAAAGGCTGGGTAGTTTGCTCCGAACGATGGTCTGTTTAAGGTTAGGCGGTTGTTTGAAGGTGCTAAGTGGAGATATAGGGAAGATCTTGGTGAGATGTTCATTGTCTTTGTTGACATTTTGAAGGCTGCAAAAACATGACGTAGTTTCTCCACTCCCAGGAAGTACTGGATGATGAAGGTACACTATCGGTCATATCCTGATTCTGTTCTTTGAGGAAGTTGTTGCAGTTTTTCGCTGTGGCACGTTGGAACTGGCGATCGATGTGTTGAGCATCATATCCCGTTCTTATGAGGGTGTCCTTCGGCACCTTCAGGTGTCTGTCTCGTTCCTCCTCATCTGAACAGATCCTATGTATGCAAGGGCTTGTCCGTAGGGGATGGCTGGTTTAATATGTTTAGGGTGGAAGCTAGAGAAGTGCAGCATCGTGAGGTTATCCGTAGGCTTGTGGTAGAGTGAGTTACTGAGGTGTCCGTCCCTGATAGAGATGCGTGTGTCCAAGAATGAGCCTGATTCTGAAGAGTAGTCCATGGTAAGTCTGATGGTGAGATGAAACTTATTGATGTCATTATGTAGTTATCTCAGGGATTCCTAAATCACAAAAATGAACACACCTCAAATGACTTTTGTTTACTATAAAGCACATACTGAGTTCATAAAAGATAGCATTGAAATGCAACTCCTTCCTTCCTTACTTTTTTTTAAACTGGTATTTACAAGTTGCCTGAGGTTGGGTCAAAAGAAAATTACCCACATTTGAGCAAGATCATGAAGTTAAGGTTTACTTTTGTCTGGTCCTTGCCCTTAGGAAACAGCTGTACAGCAGACAAAAGGATCAGCAAATAAGCCAATCTATTGGATCAGAAATCCTGCTGTCATTTGCCTTCCCTAGTTCTGGGATTTCCTTGAAGTATAAAACAAGCCCATGACACCATCGCAATGAAACTGAAGGAGATCATACTGCTTCCATTTTCTCCGTTTCCACCAATTTCTTGTGGCACTCACTGGGTTGCTGGCTAACCTTTTGGACCTTAAACGTCTGAACTTTTGGCTCAGGGATTGTGATATCAAGGGTAAGATATCCAAAATAAAAACAGAAAGTTTGAGAAGTACTCCTCAGATCTGGCAACGTCTGTGCTGAGAGAAACAGAGTCAATGGTTCAGGTCAAGTATGACATCTTTAAAACTGAAAGGCAAAGATAATGGGGAATTGATATTGACTGATATCGACTGGCAAGTGGGAGGTTTTCAAAACTGAGATAATAGGACTTCAGAAACATTATGTTCTTGTTAGAATGAAGGTCAAGGCTGGCAAGAATAGAGAAAAATGGATGACTAGAGATATTGAGGCATATATCAGGTATAGACAGCCGGGATTAAGTGAATCTCTTAAGTATTAAAGGAGTAAGGGCATATTTAAGAGGGAAGTCAGAATGGCAAAAAGGCGATATGACTTAGCCTTGGCCGATAAAGTTAGGGAGAAACCACAGAAATTCTAAAAGTACATTAAGGGCAAAACAGCAAGTAAGGAGAGAATACGGCCCCTTAAAGGTCAACAAGGTCATCTATATTTGGAACCACAGGACATGGGAAAGATAATAAATGAATATTTTGCGTCAGTATTTTCCGTGGAGAAAGACATGGAAACTAGGAAACTTGAGGATTAGATTAGTTTGGGAAACCAGAATGGCATGGATGAGCTGGAGTGAACAGTCTGTTTCAGTGCTCTGTGACTCTATGACTCTAAATCATCTTGCAGCTGTATAAGACTTTAATTGGGCCATATTTTGAGTATTGTGTGCAGTTCTGGTCACCACACTATTGGAAAAATGTGGACGCTCTAGAGAGGGTGTAAAAGATATTTACCAGGATGTTGCCTGGATTGGAGTGTATTAGCTTTCAGGAGAACTTGGACAAACTTGAATTGTTTTCACTAGCGTGTTGGAGGCTGAGGAGCAAACTCTTCTGTAATATGGACTACTTTCAAGACATCAATATTTATTTCCCTAAATTCCCTAGCTTAAATAGGAGTTCAATATTAGCCACCCTCTGGTCTTCTGGTGCCTCACCTGGGCCTGTAGATGATGCAAATGTCTCTGCTAGGAGCCCCACAATTTCTTCCCTAGCCTCCCACAATGTTCCTAAAAAGTGTATTCATGTTAAGCAGGAGATTGTGTTTTACTATCACACCAAGCTTACGATTGGAAAGTTGGTAAAACTCATCAGGATGATAGACATGGGCCTATATCACTGCTAGCACTCAGGGAAATTCTCCAATAACAACTGTTTTAAACTGACTGTTTGTCCAGAGTTTTACAGAAATTAATTAAGCTGACAGTACTCTGGGATGGTATATCTGTCACCTCCTAAATGCAGAATGGACACAGCCCCTTCAGCAATATCACTGTAATTTCCTTTGAATGTCTGCAAAGATTCCAAGATAATGATTGTCCTGACATCAATGACTGCTCACACAGCCACTGGCAGGGAAGCTGAAGCTATCCCAATGCCAAAGACAGCAACTCACTCACACACTGCAGATAACTCCAGATCAGTTCCCTTTATTTCACTTCCATGCACAGCTTTGTTCTTAATTATACCTTGCTTCGATCTTGCACATCTTATTTGCATTTCTCATTGCTCTTTTGCTGCAAGGACAGACATGTTGCAATGTCCGAATACATTGCTAGGTCCAGTATAAATACACAATCTGGTTCTGTTTTGAATGGGGAGAGTTAATGTTCTCTCTTCACAGTCACAAATCTTTGGTAAGTCACTATGAGCAGCCTGTCTAAGGGCTTGCATCCACCCCATTGTTGAAGCAGAGCAACATATAATGAGGTCAGTTTTACAAAGGAGATTTCCCAGTCAAGATTCATTTTTACTGATAGCATACTGTTGTGGCAACTTCTAATGATTGACCATGGGAGTGTTGAGGCCAGGTTTATGATTGTTTATTTAAGTATACCCGTGGAACTCCATCCTAAACTCACCTGAATAGAACTCTGCTGAATAGGAGAAATTCATCTCTTTTAAACACCTTTCGTCATGTCAGCACACTCTCTCATTTGAATTCCAACCTTGTCAGTGCACAACTGTAACATTATCAGATGCCTCCAGTCCTGCCTTTGTATCTTCATTCACTCAAAAAAGGGGCCATTTAGTCTTCCCCTCACATATTTCTGTTCGGTGTATTTACTCCACTCTTTATTGGTTTAAATCCTTTTTGTCCTTCTGTTCCCTTCTGTCTCCAGCTAATCCCATTCAATTCCCAACTCCTGTGGTTTTTAGCTGTTATGGTGTACAAAGTTCACCTGGAGAAATCTGGTCTTTCAACTTACTGTGAGCATTGAAATCTCTATTTAACCCAGACTGTCCACGACAGTCTATTTAACATTTGCAGCTCCTACAGAACTAGGAAGTGTCACAGATTTACACGGGAAAGGGGAAGGGAACTGCAGATGAGGAGTAGTGCACGACACCAGACCTGTGGGAAGAGGCAACATCTACAGATGAGCAGGCGGGTGGTGGAGATAACTGTCAGACAACAGTGGCTAAAAAACAGTCAGCGGGGGCTACTTAGACAAAGACAAAAGCAGAAACTTTTTAAAAAGTTCAGCAGGTCTGGCAGCATCTATGCAGAAAAATCCGAGTTAAGGTTTTGGGTCCAGTGACCCTTCCTCAGAATTGCTACTCAGACAAAAATGGACCGAATTTTTCTTTTTGTTACTTGTTATAAGATCTTTCCAAATTGTATTTATATTTATTTTTCCCTTTCTAATGTGTAATAAACTGATGTTTTTTAGTTAAAAGTACAATGGCAGCTTCTTGTGAATAGGGACTGATAACTGTGGTAACTAAAGTGCAAGAATAAAATATATGGTCCAACAAGCGAGCATTCACAACAGTGTTTGACTTGTTCACCAGCGCCTTGAAACTGGAAAGAGAGGAATTTGTTACAAAAGGAGAGAAATTAGAACATTGCTTGTGAAATCTGGAAATTCAGGTACTGGAATCAGTTGGATTGTTTAATGTGATGCTGTGCCTGTGATGACAAATTCCTAATGGATCAATTTCCAGTTCAGGGAGGATAATGGCACGATGATGAATTTGTTATTGTTGAGCTAATAAATTATACTATTTGCTATGATGTCATGTTTGGTCTATTCCTAAAATTATCACCCTCTGCACTGTGAGCACAGAGACTTCAGTGCAATAGTCTCACTTATCATAACGTTTTATCGGTACACACAGTTTATGTTTCCCATTGTGACAGACTGTTCACGCTGCTAAACAAATGTCCTTATATGTACAAGCCAAAAGAGAAGACTAGGTTTGTTTGCCCTTTTTTTAATTTCAGAGTTTGCAGAGTTTACTCAGAGCTTTCTTTAAACATTAATACTTACATTTTGGACCTCAAGTTGTTTTTTCAATTAATCCAGAAGGAACATTAAATGATACAGTCATGTACTATGACCCTTATCAGTAACTTCACTACAGGAAAAAAGTTATTTTTTTAATCATTTTGGCCATTGGCCTGTTGAAAATACCCAGAGAATTTTATTGTCATGTCAAATTACAATAACATAATGTAATGGAAATTGAGGTTCAAAGATATAATTGGCAAATCATGAAATGTATGTCCTCTGAAATATGATGCAAATATCCTCAACCATTTTCTTCCCCAGTTTTCTTTGGAAATTTTGACCCTTCTTTCATTAGTATGTTGCACGAACGTTCTCTAATAGCCTAACACCACCCAAGTGGTCATTGGTTGTTAGTCAGAAATAACAGTGAATATTGGCATGCTTCAGGGATAGTAGGAACTGCAGATGTTGGAGAATCTGAGATAACAAGGCGTAGAGCTGAATGAAGATAGCAGGCCAAGCAGCATCAGAGGAGCAGGAAAGCTGACGTTGCGGGCCTAGATCCTTCTTCAGAAGAAGAAGATTTTCTGAAGAAGGGTCTAGGCCCAAAATGTCAGCTTTCCTGCTCCTCTGATGCAATATTGGCATGCTATCTGATGAAAGGTTTCTTTGCATGTGTCCTTTGATGGGTACTTCCTGCCTTCATGGATTGCTGCAAGCCAGAAGTTAGCTCCTCTTCCTTCACAAAGGGGTGCTGGGACCCAGGATACAGTCCTGGGCAGAGTTCAATCCAAACTGAGACTAATGTCGTCACTGAACTGGATTCTGACCCTCTTGTGCCTGACTCAATGAATCATCTAGGTGACATGATAGGAATTTGTTTTTCCATGTGGGTACATTACTTCCGCAGGTACCCTCATTGAAGTCAATGTGATGGCTCACAAAATCGTACCTTGTAAATTAAATTGCAATAATTAGATTAAGTGAACATTTTGTTTATTTCATAAAACAAAAATTCAGACCAGCTACGAAACAAGTTCAGCTCTTTGGTGACAATGCTGTTTTTTGGAATATGCCCAGAATAAAACCTTCCACTTGTTGCTCACCATCGTAAATATGCTTCATGAGAAGATTCAAATAAGAACATTAATGTTGTTTAGTTTACCATAGAGCATAAGATATAGGAGAAGAATTAGGCCATTCGGCCCATTAAGTCTGTGCCACCATTTGATCATGACTGATATATTTCTCAAACCTATTCTCCTGCCCTCTCCCAGTAACCCTTGATCATCTTACCAATCAAGAACCTATCTGTAGTGATTGTCATGAGGTCAGCCAGTGGGACCTCTGAGGACATGAGTTCCCTGATAGCTGTTGTTAATCAGGTCCAATCAGGCAGCCCTGGCTGACACTATAATGGTGAGTATCAGGGATACTGACATTCTGGTGCCTGACCCTGTACGAGGCCGTACTATAGTCAATGACTGTTCACTTATAAATAAAGGGCAACTTGGTGATGGGATACTGACCTCTGAGGAGTTATTTCACTCTCTATCTCTGTATTAAATATGCTCAATGAGTTGGCCTTCACAGCTTTCTGTGGCAACGAGTTCCATCCTTAATAATGGACTCTAAAATCTTACCAACAAATGAAATCATTCTAACCGGCCTTTGTTTCCTGTCTTCTGCCTCCCTGTCTTCTTAAACAGGGTTGTTACATCAACCAGTTTCCAGTCCTCTGGGATCCTCCCTAACTTCAGCAATTCATGAAAAATCACCACTAATGCCTCTACAATCTCCTCAGTAATCTCATTCAGAACTCTGGGGTGTAGTCCATCTGGTCCAGGTGATTTATCCACCTTCAGACCTTCCAGCTTCCCAGCACTTTCTCCTTATTGAAGGCCACTACACTCACCACATTAGTCAATTTCACACAGTTATTGGCAAAGAAAATAAAATGAACTGACAGTTTGTCAAGCATTCCAAAGTTAAAATAAAACCTTTTTATCAAAACCTATTGCTCAAATTGAATCAAGATTATATTGACAGGAGCTCAGAAGAATAAGGAGAGATCTCATAGAAACCGCTAAAATCAGATGGGATAAATGGAGGAAGGATGTTCCTGAAGATCAGGGAGTCCAGAACCAGGGGTCACTTTTTAACGATTAAGTGGTAAAGCAGTTTGGACTGAGATAAGTAGTGAGTTCTTCACCCAAGGAGTGGTGAGCCTGTCAAATTCAATGCCACAGGAAGCAATCAAGGCCAACTATATGATTTCAAGAAGGCATTGGATGTAGCAATTGGGACTAAAGGACTCAAAGGCTATGGGGGAAAGTGGGAACAGATTCTTGAGTTGGATGATCAGCCAAGATCATATTGAATGGGAACAGGCTTGAAAGGCAAAATAAGAACCTAAGAAATAGGAGCAGGAGCAGGCCATCTGACGCATCGAGCCGCTCTGCCAAAAAATAAGATTATGGCTGGTCTTTTTGTGGGCTTAGCTCCACTTACCTGCCCACTCACTCTAACACTTAATTCCCTTACTGCTCAAAAATCTATCTATCTTTACCTTAACAACATTCAACGAGGTAGCTTCAACTATTTCACTGGGCAGGGAATTCCACAGATTCATAACTCTTTAGGTGAAGAAGTTCCTCCTCAACTCAGTCCTAAATCTGCTCCCCTTTATTTTAGTACTAGATGGTCTGCTCCTGCTCCTAGTTCCTATGTTTCTAATTGTACTATAAAGAGAGATGTTCGGAGAAGAGCATTTACCCGATAACTTCAATGGAAAGGTCAAACTAAATAACCAGCAGCTGTTAAATAATCAACACGGGCAAGATGCTCTCACACAGTTCTTGGGAAAGAAAGTGAAGTGAATCACGCAGATTGGAAAGTGGAAGTTCATTAATCAGGATACTCAAGTTAGCAAAATGTATACTTCTCATCAAATCCTCCTGTTTTGGAAACATTCTATTTAAATTGTATGTTTTTATTCAAGATGTCCGTAAAAAGAAATACATCTTCTAAAGATTTGATTATAACTGAAGAATTGATCAAGTTAATGACACAGGTAGCACTCTCCATTAGCTGCTGTCTATTTACACAGAGGTGGATTTTAGTGAACAGCCTGACACAATGAGCTGCTAAAAGACACTGCTGTTGTCATGAGCATCTTCCAGTTAAGGAGCAATGACAGGACCATCTGTTCTCTTCATCTAGGACAAATGTTGAGCTTGCTTTTTAAAGCGGAATTGATTCAAACCCAGAGGCAGTTTTTTTTTTCTCTGCAATGCCTTGCTGAAATAACTCCACAGAGGCTGGTATCCCATCACCAAGTCACCCTTTATTTAAACATGGAGAGTCCTTGACACTGATCCAGCTCCCTCTGAGCCAGCTTTCAGAGTGAGCAGGATGTCTGACTACTCCTGTTCTTATCTGTCAGCCAGGGCTCCTTCATTGGACCAGATTAACAGCCCCAATCAGGGAACTCTTATTCTAAGAAATCCAGCTGGCTGACCTCATTACAATCGCTACATCCCTCCCTCTCTGAGTCTAAGGACATAGGCCAGTTCTGTGTTATGTAGTTCCTCCTGGGGCATTTAGCACCAGGTCAGGTTCCTTCAACTCTGCCTATGATACGGGTGGCGTGTAACACAGAGTGGCTTGTCTCTTGCATCCGGAGCGTCTCAAAAGAAATTTCTTCTCTTCTTCAGGTGGCAAAGGCATCAAGGTGTCTACATCCGCTGTGTCTATCTCAGATTCCAAAATACCTTTAACGCTTGACCGAGAGAGAGAACTCACAGGTTCTGAAACAGTCGGAAAGGCTGTTGAAGAGTCGGGTACATTTTGCTCCTACACTGTTTGCGAGTTTGCAGCTTTCATATGGTCCACACACTTGTTCAGGACCATCACACCTACCCAAACTTTATATGTCACAGCACCTGACCTCAGATCGATCTTGCCTTTTACCCTTTCGGGGTCATTCCCGTGGTTCCTACACCAAACTTCATCCCCTGAAGTAAACTGTCTTGCTTAGCAGAGTCTTAAGTCTCACGTTGGTGTTCCTGATGCTGTTTCACCCTCTCCACCAGGTCCAGGGAGATCAGGTTTAACCTGGTGTGGAGTCTTCTCCCCATCAGCAACTCTGTTGCAGCTATCCCTGTCGTTGTATGAGAGGTGGTCCTATAATCAGTTAGGAACCGGGGCAGTTCGGTGTATAGTGAAGCTGTAAGCTGTTTCTTTAAGCCTGCCTTCAAAGTTTGGACTGTTCTTTCAGCTAGACCATTGGACGATGGATGGTATGGAGCTGTCTGTATATGTTGAGTACCGTTCAATTTTGGGAAATGCTCGAATCCCCTGCTGATAAACAACGGCCAGTTACCCGTGATCACACTTCCAGAAGTCTATGTATTACAAAAGACGTGCATAGTTTTTCTATCGTCGTTGCCACGTTTGCTCAACAGACTTTATGCACATCCAACCACTTTGAGTGGGAGTCCATAATAACCAGGAACATTGAGCCCATGGAAGGACCAGCATAGTCAACATGTAACTGAGTCCAGAGTTTACTCGGACATTACCATGAATGTCGGGGAGCTGCTTGTGGCAATTTTTGTCCTTGGTACTTTGGGCACTGCCCCACCAACACAGTTATGTTAGCATCTAACTCTGGTGACCACACATAGCTTCTTGGTAGCATCTTCATCTTGAAAAACCCTGGATGACCCTGCTGTAGTTCAGCCAGTATCTGGCAGCGACCTTTACTCGGGACAATCACTCTTACTTCCCACAGTAATGCACCATCCGTGATTGTGATCTGATCTTTCTGAGTCCAAAAAGGTTTCAATTCTGGTTGTGACAGACCTTTGTTTCCCCCATCAATACCTGCTGTTTCAGTTTTTCCAGCATCGGATCTTTCTGTGCCCAATGTCTGACCTTATGGGTAGGCAATGGCATAGTGGTATTATTGCTAGACTATTGATCCAGAAAACCAGGTAATGTTCCAGGAACCTGGGTTCAAATCCCACCATGGGAGATGGTGGAATTTGATTTCGATAATAATCTGGAGTTAAGAGTCTAATGACAACCATGAAACCATTGTCGATTGTCAGGAAAACCCCATCTGATTCACCAATGTCCTTTAGGGAAGGATATCTGCCATCCTTACTTGGTCTGGCCTACATATGACTCCAGATCCACGGCAATGTGACTGACTTTTAAATGGCCTCTGGGCAATTAGGGATGGACAATAAATGCTGGTCTCGTGTTACGAAGGTGGGTAGAGTAATTGTGAGGTGGAAGGGAGGAAGCTAAAATGTATGGTTCCTTTAAGAGATTTGTGTTTTGTCTGCACTTAGAAATCTTAAGAAAAATGTATGTCTGTGAGCAAAAGCTGAAGTTGTCAGTACAGAGAGCCTCAAAAAGTGAAGCCACTGTATCAAAAAAAAGCCTTACAGGTGGCAGGCAAAACAGCAGTCATGTTTTTGATATTGTGACAACGAGTTTGAATTCAGCTAATTAATTTTAACAAAGCACCGAGATACAGAAAGCCAATTGAATTTAAATCTGATGGTGTTGACAGCCTGAAACCAATCATATTATAAGAATTTGAGTAGGTTATTACAGGTATATAAGACGACGGCATTTGGAAAATTGGGGAGAGCCATCTGTCACAGTTAGCACTACTTAGCTCTCAGGGAAAGGCCTTCTAAGTCATCAAAGGCACCACAGTATTTTAGCTCAAAGGCCTTGTGGGAGAAAGTACAGCAGAATTAATGGAAGAAAGGTGTTTGTGAAGAGACTGGAGATGACAGAATATTCCAGAAGACAGTCTGTGTGAACTTGGAGAGATAAAGTTATAAGTTATTGCTTCCTATTAATTGGGTTTATATTGGTGGGACTTGTCTTTATATAAACAGCATTCCAATAGAAGTTAGACCAGTTAGGGGGTAGTTAGTAGTCTAGGGGGGAAATTGTTGGTTTGTTAGTAGTTTTGCTAATTTGTTCATTGGGTTAAATAAATAGTTTGTTGTTACTTCTAAAGTAGAGATTAGGGATTTTTCTTTAACCACTTCTTTAAAAGATTACAAGGGTAAAGATGAGCTTCTCTGAGTATTTTGGGGGTAATTATTAGAGGGGAACCCCTACCCCTGTCACGACAAATTGGAGCTGGTGTTTTAGTTTAATTATTGGAGGGATTTGGCAATTCCCTGTCATAACACTAGCCAGCAATGCCCATGGCCCATGAATGAATAATATGTTGTCAGCTGTGACTAGAAGTGTGTCTGGAGAATTTAAAACCATTACAGACAATTCCAGTGACAGTATCACTGCCAGAGAGAGGCAGCTCAATGCATTTGTATTTGCTACTTAGCCTCCTGGACAGTGTTCCATCTTGTAGTTATACACAATTAGTATTAGAGCCAACCACTGAATGTGGCCTGAAGCTATGGGTGGCACTTTAAATAGCCCTGGTAGGGGTTTATGGTTTGTTACTGTCACAAATCTACATCTGTAAAGGTACTGGTGGAACTTCCTGACTCCAAGTATGACTGCCAAACCTTCCTACATGGGTGTATTTATACTCTGCATTAGTTAAAGCCCTGGATGCATACACTATAGGGCATTCCTCTCCTTTAGGCCACCTATGAGCTAATATTACTGCTGCTAAATGGGGAGACATTGCATGTTAATACCAGATCTCACCTGGGTTCATAGAGTGCCAACACCTTAGAGGATGATAGCCATTTCTTCATTTCCCTGAAGGTTATGACCACTTCCAAGGCTGACCCTTCTTAAAGAGTTAATGCAAAGGTGCCAGGTTATGAATGAACTTTCGATAATAATTCACCAATCCAAGGAAAGACCTAAGCTCCAACACTGACATGAGAGCTGGGTCATCTTTGATCACCTTCACTTCGTCTTCCAACAGGTGTAAGCTGGTCTTGTTGACTCTGTAGCTCAAGTCGGACACTTGAGGTGCCTGGATCACACACTTTTCTCTTCTAAGGTGCACATCCACCTGGGAGAAATATCTGAGGACTATGTCCAAGTTCTCTGTGTTCCTCATTGTTCTTCCCTATTATTAGCATGTCATCTAGATAAGTGACAACCTGAGACACACCTTGTAAAATATTCTGCAATGTCCACTGAAAACCAGCACAGGATAACGATACCCGAGATGGTGGTCTTGTACATTGGTACAAACCCTTATGGGGATTAATTGTAGCATACATCTCAGAATCCTCGTCTAAGTATACATGGTTCATGTCCACCTTTGAGAAGGACAGCATTCTCACCAGCTTTGTATATAAGCCCTCTACACAAGGGATTGGGTATTTATCCAGCTGCAAAAAGCAGTTTACCATTTGTCAAAAATCCCCATAAAGGTGAACCGCTCCAATGGGGCTCACAATCAGTACCACTGGTGATGCCCATTCTGCAAAACTGTCCTGGTCTGATGATTCCTTCCCTCTCCAGCCTCCTGATTTCTAACTTTACTTTTGCCCGTAAGGCAAATGGCACTGGGTGGACCTTGCAGAATCATGGAATTGCTTCCTGGTCAACATGCAAGGTCGCCTTGGCATATTTGATAGTCCCTAGATATTCTTGAAAATCTTCCGGGCGTTTAATTAGGACTTCAGTCAGGCAGCCATTTCTAATTGAAAGTTGTTGAGCCAAACCAGGTGAATATTTCTCACTAATTTCGTCCCATCAGGCTTGTGCCTGAGCCTTTTACTACAATCAGCAGTAACTGAACCAGCTACTTCTCATACGACACTGGAATCGAATTTGTACCTTAATCTGTAAAGGATCCTCGGTAAAGATTCTCAGTCTCGGCCAGACCTTGCGCAAACACAAAGGTTGGAGTCCAGAGCGAATGTTGTTAAAGACTGGTTCTGTGATTACTGAAACGACCATGATGGTATCGACCTCCATTAGAACTGGGTGACTATTGAACCGGATGTTTATTTTAAATGGTTCTGATTTGGTGGTTGTTAAGCTATTTAACTGTTCCAAACCAGGTGTAGGTAAAGTTTCCAGTCTGCACACTCTTCTGGATACCAGCCTATGAGTTCTCTTACTCAATTTATGTCTAGTGGAACTGTTTTGCTGTCTTGAGTCTGCACACTAGTAGCAACTACAATAGCTTGCTGGCCCAAATCCTCGAGGAAACTTTTAACCATTTAGCCGGGGCTTTGCTTTGTTTTGGGGTTATGCTGTGGGCTGACCTAGAGTCCCTCTGTTCAGGGCATGTCCTGAGTGAAGCTACACATTTGCCTTCACTCAAGTGGTGTTTCCTCAGGCTCAGTCAGACTGGTGAGGGTGCCAACTTCCATTGGAATACCCTGCAACTCACATACTCCACTTGCTGCATTTTCTAATGATACAGCCCACTGTAGTGCCTGTTTGAAGTCCAATTGGATTTTAGCTAGTAGACACTTTTGCATGGTACAGCAATAATCTCACTCTCGTCATCATTGAAATAACTGCACAGAGTCTGGTATCCCATCACCAAGTCACCCTTTCTTTACCCGTGGAGAGTACTTGACACTGATCCAACTTCCCCACAGCCAGCTCTCTGAGTGAACAGAAACCCTGACACTCCTGTTTATATCTGTCAGGCAGGGCTCCCTCATTTGACCAGATTAACAGCCCCAATCAGGGAACTCATATTCTATGAGGCTCACTTAGCTGACCTCGTTACAGTCACTACACCAGCCCCTCTCAGTGCCCTGTCTACAATGCACCTCCTGCTCTCTGCCAAGGGGAAATGCCTGAGATTTCCAGGCTGCCTCAGGAACTTTGTTTGTTGCTCCCTATATCAGCCTTAGCTCAGAGTAAGCATCAACCCTCACCCTCATCTGGTAGAAATGAATGAATTGCATTGAGGCAGAATATTCCATTTCAGGATCATGACCTTTAATAAAGTGAATCATTTGTCTTTAGCACTAGTAGATCCCAACAGATCTGATCAAAGACTGGATGTGAACATAAGAACATAAGAACAAGGAGCAGGAGTAGGCCGTCTGGCCCTTTGAGCCTGCTCCGCATTCAATAAGATCATGGCTGACCTTTTCGTGGACTCAGATCCACTTACCCGCGTTCTCACCGTATCCCTTAATTCCTTTATTGTTCAAAAAAAATCTACTTTTTTTTAAAAACATTTACTGAAGTAGCGTCAACTACTTCACTGGGCAAGGAATTCCATAGATTAACAACCCCCTGGGTGAAGAAATTCCTTCTCAGTTCAGTCCTAAATCTGCTCCCTCTAATCTTGAGGCTATGCCCTCTTGTCCTAGCTTCACCTGCCAGTGGAAACATCCTCTCTACTTCTATCTTATCTATTCCCTTCATAATTTTATATGTTTCTATAAGATCCCCCCTCAATCTTCTGAATTCCAATGAATATAATCCCAATCTACTCAGTCTCTCCCCATAAGCCAACCCCCTCAACTCCGGAATCAACCTAGTGAACCTCCTTTGCACACCCTCCAGTGCCAGTACATCCTTTCTCAAGTAAGGAGACCAAAATTGCACACAGTACTCCAGTGTGGCCTCACCAGCACCTTGTACAGCTGCAACATAACCTCTCTGCTTTTAATTTCAATCCCTTTAGCAATGAAGGACAAAATTCCATTTGCCTTCCTAATTACTTGTTGTACCTGCAGACCTACCTTCTGTGATTCATGCACAAGGACACCCAGGTCCCTCTGCATAGCAGCATGCTGCAACTTTTTACCATTCAAGTAATAATCCTTTTTACTATCACTCCTACCAAAATGTATGACTTCACATTTATTTACATTGTATTCCATCTGCCAGACCTTTGCCCGCTCACTCAATCTATCTATGTTCCTGTGCAAAGTTTCACAGTCCTCTGTACACTTTGCTTTGCCACTCATCTTAGTGTCATCTGCAAACTTTGACACCCTACACGTGGTCCCCAACTCCAAATCATCTATATAAATTGTAAATAATTGAGGTCCCAACACCGATCCCTGAGGCACACCACTAGTCACTGACTGCCAGCTAGAATAGCACTCATTTATCCCCACTCTTTGCTTCCTGTTAGTCAACCAATCCTCTATCCATGCTAATACTTTACCCTTAATGCCATGCATCCTTATCTTATGCAGTAGCCTCTTGTGCGGCACCTTGTCAAAGGCCTTTTGGAAGTCTAGGTACACCACATCCACTGGGTCCCCATTGTCCACCTCACTCGTAATGTCTTCATAGAATTTGTCTTCATAGAATTAGAATGTGTCCAGGTGGTGATAACATACTCCTGTATGGTATCAACAACAGCCTGCCATGTTTTCTCCCAGATTTGGGAAGCACTTCATGTCCTGTTTAGAGGAAGATGCTGGATTTCTGATTCCAATACACAGACATCTTAGAAACTCAAAGTCATCAAATCCTGCCTGACACATGGAGCTCTTGTGAAATGAACACTCCCTCAGGGTTAAGGTAATTCCCAGCATTGAACATAATACACTGAACCCAGCACCTTAAGAATGAAACAACCTTGTCATTGTCAGAAAAATCTCATCTCAGATCTGACCCCATTTCTGGTCAACTTTCTAGACTGACCTTTTACAAGAGCTGGAGCTATTAGATCAAGCAGCCTGTTTCCATGCTGTTACTAACACATAGATAATTGTATACTCAGTGAAAAGGAACCTTGCTGAATTATTTAAATCAGTTTGAATTAAACCCAACTGAATTTTGAAACCGAGACAACAAGGTGCAGGGCTGGATGAACACAGCAGGCCAAGCAGCATCATAGGAGCAGAGAGGCTGACGTTTCGGGCCTAGACCCTTCATCAGAAAAGGGGGAGGGGAAGGGGGTTCTGAAATAAATAGGGAGAGAGTGGGAGGCAGATAGAAGATGGATAGAGGAAAGGATAGGTGGAGAGGAAACAAACAGGTCGAAGAGGCGGGGATGGGGCCAGTAAAGGTGAGTGTAGGTGGGGAGTTAGGGAGGGGATTGGTCAGTCCAGGGAGGACGGACAGGTCAAGGGGGTGGGATGAGGTTAGTCGGTAGGAGATGGAGGTGCGGCTTGAGGTGGGAGGAGGGGATAGGTGGGAGGAAGAACAGGTTAGGGAGGCAGGGACGAGCTGGACTGGTTTTGGGATGCGGTAGGGGGAGGGGAGATTTTGAAACTTGTGAAATTCCAAAAGGAGCTCGAACAGTTCATCCACTTCACTAACACCTTCCACCCCAACCTTAAGTTTACCTGGACCATCTCTAACACCTCTCTGTCCTTCCTGGACCTCTCGGTCTCCATATCGGGCAACCACCTAGAAACCGATATTCATTTCAAGCCCACCGACTCCCACAGCTACCTAGAATACTCGTCCTCCCACCCACCTTCCTGCAAAAATGCCATCCCCTATTCCCAATTCCTTCGCCTCCGCCGCATCTGCTCCCAAGATGAGGCATTCCACTCCCGTACATCTTAGTTGTCCTCGTTTTTCAAGGACCGTAACTTCCCCCCTTCAGTGGTCGAGAACGCCCTCAACCGTGTCTCCCACATCTCCCGCACCTCATCCCTCACACCCCGTCCACGCAATAACAACCAAAAAAGAATCCCCCTCGTCCTCACATACCACCCCACCAACCTCCGGATCCAACGCATCATCCTCCGACACTTCCGCCATCTGCAATCTGTCCCCACCACCAAAGACATCTTTCCCTCCCCACCTTTATCTGCTTTCCAGAGGGACCACTCTCTCCGTGACTCCCTTGTCCACTTCACACTCCCCTCCAGCTCCACCACACCCGGCACTTTTCCCTGCAACCGCAGGAAGTGCTACACCTGCCCCCATACCTCC